>NC_138340.1:89044409-89646716 GCF_046562875.1 Panthera onca | reverse complement strand
CTAAACCCGTATCTTCCTATAATAACACTGAATGTAAATGGACTAAGTGTGCCAACCAAAAGACATAGGGTATCAGAATGGATAAAAAAACAAGACCCATCTATTTGCTGTCTACAAGAGACTCATTTTAGACCTGAGGACACCTTTAGATTGAGAGTGAGGGGATGGAGAACTATTTATCATGCTACTGGAAGCCAAAAGAAAGCTGGAGTGGCCATACTTATATCAGACAAACTAGACTTTAAATTAAAGGCTGTAACAAGAGATGAAGAAGGGCATTATATAATAATCACAGGGTCTATACCTCAGGAAGAGCTAACAGTTATAAATGTTTATGCACCGAATACGGAAGCCCCAAATATATAAAACAATCACTCATAAACATAAGCAACCTTATTGATAAGAATGTGGTAATTACAGGGAATTTTAACACTCCACTTACAGAAATGGATAGATCATCTAGACACACGGTCAATAAAGAAACAAGAGCCCTGAATGATACATTGGATCAGATGGAATTGACAGATATATTTAGAACTCTGCTTCCCAAAGCAACAGAATATACTTTCTTCTCGAGTGCCCATGGAATATTCTCCAAGATAGATCATATACTGGGTCACAAAACAGCCCTTCATAAGTATACAAGAATTGAAATTATACCATGCATACTTTCAGACCACAATGCTATGAAGCTTGAAATCAACCACAGGAAAAAGTCTGGAAAACCTCCAAAAGCATGGAGGTTAAAGAACACCCTACTAATGAATGAGTGGGTCAACCAGGCAATTAGAGAAGAAATCAAAAAATATATGGAAACAAACGAAAATGAAAATACAACAATCCAAACACTTTGGGAGGCAGCGAAGGCAGTCCTGAGAGGAAAATACATTGCAATCCAGGCCTATCTCCAGAAACAAGAAAAATCCCAAATACAAAATCTAACAGCACACCTAAAGGAAATAGAAGCAGAACAGCAAAGACAGCCTAAACCCAGCAGAAGAAGAGAAATAATAAAGATCAGAGCAGAAATAAACAATATAGAATGTAAAAACACTGTAGAGCAGATCAACGAAACCAAGAGTTAGTTTTTTGAAAAAATTAACAAAATTGACAAACCTCTAGCCAGGCTTCTCAAAAAGAAAAGGGAGATGACCCAAATCGATAAAATCATGAATGAAAATGGAATGATTACAACCAATCCCTCAGAAATACAAGCAATTATCAGGGAATACTATGAAAAATTATATGCCAACAAACTGGACAACCTGGAGGAAATGGACAAATTCCTAAACACCCACACTCTTCCAAAACTCAATCAGGAGGAAATAGAAAGCTTGAACAGACCCATAACCAGCGAAGAAATTGAATCGGTTATCAAAAATCTCCCAACAAATAAGAGTCCAGGACCAGATGGCTTCCCGGGGGAGTTCTACCAGACGTTTAAAGCAGAGATAATACCTATCCTTCTCAAGCTATTCCAAGAAATAGAAAGGGAAGGAAAACTTCCAGACTCATTCTATGAAGCCAGTATTACTTTGATTCCCAAACCAGACAGAGACCCAGTAAAAAAAAGAGAACTAAAGGCCAATATCCCTGATGAATATGGATGCAAAAAATCTCAATAAGATACTAGCAAATCGAATTCAACAGCATATAAAAAGAATTATTCACCATGATCAAGTGGGATTCATTCCTGGGATGCAGGGCTGGTTCAACATTCGCAAATCAATCAACGTGATACATCACATTAATAAAAGAAAAGATAAGAACCATATGATCCTGTCAATCAATGCAGAAAAGGCCTTTGACAAAATCCAGCACCGTTTCTTAATAAAAACCGTTGAGAAAGTCGGGATAGAAGGAACATACTTAAAGATCATAAAAGCCATTTATGAAAAGCCCACAGCTAACATCATCCTCAACGGGGAAAAACTGAGAGCTTTTTCCCTGAGATCAGGAACACGACAGGGATGCCCACTCTCACCGCTGTTGTTTAACATAGTGCTGGAAGTTCTAGCATCAGCAATCAGACAACAAAAGGAAATCAAAGGCATCAAAATTGGCAAAGATGAAGTCAAGCTTTCGCTTTTTGAAGATGACATGATACTATACATGGAAAATCCGATAGACTCCACCAAAAGTCTGCTAGAACTGATACATGAATTTAGCAAAGTTGCAGGATACAAAATCAATGTACAGAAATCAGTTGCATTCTTATACGCTAACAATGAAGCAACAGAAAGACAAATAAACAAACTGATCCCATTCACAATTGCACCAAGAAGCATAAAATACCTAGGAATAAATCTAACCAAAGATGTAAAAGATCTGTATGCTGAAAACTATAGAAAGCTTATGAAGGAAATTGAAGAAGATATAAAGAAATGGAAAGACATTCTCTGCTCATGGATTGGAAGAACAAATATTGTCAAAATGTCAATACTACCCAAAGCTATCTACACATTCAATGCAATCCCAATCAAAATTGCACCAGCATTCTTCTCGAAACTAGAACAAGCAATCCTAAAATTCATATGGAACCACAAAAGGCCCTGAATATCCAAAGTAATGTTGAAGAAGACCAAAGCAGGAGACATCACAATCCCAGACTTTAGCCTCTACTACAAACCTGTCATCATCAAGACAGCATGGTATTGGCACAAAAACAGACACATAGACCAATGGAATAGAATCGAAACCCCAGAACTAGACCCACAAACATATGGCCAGCTCATCTTTGACAAAGCAGGAAAGAACATCCAATGGAAAAAAGACAGTCTCTTTAACAAATGGTGCTGGGAGAACTGGACAGCAGCATGCAGAAGGTTGAAACTAGACCACTTTCTCACACCATTCACAAAAATAAACTCAAAATGGATAAAGGACCTGAATGTGAGACAGGAAACCATCAAAACCCTAGAGGAGAAAGCAGGAAAAGACCTCTCTGACCTCAGCCGTAGCAATCTCCTACTCGACACATCCCCAAAGGCAAGGGAATTAAAAGCAAAAATGAATTACTGGGACCTTATGAAGATAAAAAGCTTCTGCACAGCAAAGGAAACAACCAACAAAACTAAAAGGCAACCAACGGAATGGGAAAAGATATTTGCAAATGACATATCGGACAAAGGGCTAGTATCCAAAATCTATAAAGAGCTCACCAAACTCCACACCCGAAAAACAAATAACCCGGTGAAGAAATGGGCAGAAAACATGAATAGACACTTCTCTAAAGAAGACATCCGGATGGCCAACAGGTACACGAAAAGATGTTCAATGTCGCTCCTTATCAGGGAAATACAAATCAAAACCACACTCAGATATCACCTCACGCCAGTCAGAGTGGCCAAAATGAACAAATCAGGAGACTATAGATGCTGGAGAGGATGTGGAGAAACGGGAACCCTCTTGCACTGTTGGTGGGAATGCAAATTGGTGCAGCCACTCTGGAAAACAGTGTGGAGGTTCCTCAGAAAATTAAAAATAGACCTACCCTATGACCCAGCAATAGCACTGCTAGGAATTGACCCAAGGGATGCAGGAGTACTGATGCATAGGGGCACTTGTACCCAATATTTATAGCAGCACTCTCAACAATAGCCAAAGTATGGAAAGAGCCTAAATGTCCATCAAATGATGAATGGATAAAGAAATTGTGGTTTATATACACAATGGAGTACTACGTGGCAATGAGAAAGAATGAAATATGGCCCTTTGTAGCAACGTGGATGGAAGTGGAAAGTGTGATGCTAAGTGAAATAAGGCGTACAGAGAAAGACAGATACCATATGTTTTCACTCTTATGTGGATCCTGAGAAACTTAACAGAAACCCATGGGGGAGGGGAAGGAAAAAAAAAAAAAGAGGTTAGAGTGGAAGAGAGCCAAAGCATAAGGGACTTTTAAAAACTGAGAACAAACTGAGGGTTGATGAGGGGTGGGAGGAGGGGAGGGTGGGTGATGGGTATTGAGGAGGGCACCTTTTGGGATGAGCACTGGGTGTTGTATGGAAACCAATTTGACAATAAATTTCATATATTGAAGAAAAATAAAATAAAATAAAAATAAAAAAAATAAAAAAATCAACAGGTAACAAGTGAAGTAATTACCTTGAGTCTCATCTTAAGAAAGTATACATAACTTTCCATTAGTTATCTATTAATTAGATCTCTTCTAGCTTGTTCAGTTTTAAAACATCTTATTTTATATTCTTGGATGCTCATTCACTTTAATCTTTTTTCCTGTTCTTTCTTTTGGTTTATTATTTATATGTATTAAGGACTAATTTTAATTTGATAAGGTCCATTAATTATGTCATTTGATATTCACAATAAACCTATAAGTATCATTATTATCTTTATTTAACTAAAGAAAAATTAAGTTTTAATAAATAAGTAACTCATCTAAGTCCAATAGCATGAAAATAGCCATGTCATTACCAAAATCCAGGTCTCTGGGTCTGAAGTAAATCCTTTTAACTCTAATACATTCTGCTTTTGTCTCACCAGCATTATGTTTATTGGCTATTAATTTTTATTCCTTGAGAAGTTCTTGATCATTTATCATTGTAAATAAGTTTCCCCTTTGAAATTTACAGTCAGAATGAATCTTTAACTTTAGTTAGTATATTTGCCTTTATACCAACATTTAAGCTGCATTAGATAATAATATACATCAGAAATATTAAGAGAATTTTAATGTAATGATAGAACATATATTTTTGATCACACAACTCTCCACATACAAATACATGATGAGGTAAATTGCGTGGCTTTCATTAAAGTCATTCATTCATTCATTCACTGAGGCAAATTCTTTGTCAAGGTCATTAAAAAAACAAACAAACATACAAACGAACAAGAAAAGACTGAGAAACTACCAGAAACCTGGGGAGACTGAGGAGACATGATAACTAAAGGCAATGTGGTATCTTAGATTGCATCCTGAAACAGAAAAGAAGACATTAGTGGGAAAGCTGGCAAAATTCCAAATGAAGGCCTTTAACAGTATTACTAAGGCTTGTGGGTCAGTACTGGCCAAAGCACCAAGGTATATATTATTTAACATTAAGGACAGCTGAGCAGAAGGTGTACCGAAAGTCCCTCAACCATCTTTGCAGTCTTCATATATATTTCCAGCTCTTCAAAATAAAAATAAAATTTAAAAAATGCCTTATTGAGTATCTATAATGTGCTCTCTGGTGGCAAGGAATAGTCAGGAGAAAACAATAAGACAGCTCCTGCACTCAATTAATTACAGTAATTAGGTTAGTAGTTCTAACTGTAAGACAATAGGGCATCCCTTTATAATGGTGTCCACAAAGAACAGATATGTAAAAAGGAAAGTAGACATCAATTCCACTTGTCTAAGATAAAGAAAAATACATAGAGATCCAGAAAACCCTTCACAAATTTATCACATTATCTAATTTTGGGGGAGCCGATACAAATGGATGCTATTTGAAAGCCAATATTGCTTCCTATGCTAAGGATAACTTTGAAACGCATATGTGAACAAAATACTTCTCCTCATGAATAACATGTAAAGTTTTAGATAGAAAGGTGGTTATATAGATAATAAACAGACATAGATATAATACATAGATGTAGATAGAAAATTTTCCCTAAGTATATTACTAAAATAATTTCCTTAAAGTAATGGCATTCAATTTGTTTTATTTTAGACACTAATAGCATCTAATTAGCAAGAGATCTAAGAGAATAGTTTTAATATATTAACCATTTCAATCGGTAGTGAACAGTATGGATCACAATTCTCTATCAGAACAAGATTCTATACACCCTTTTAGTTAGATTGTAGAAATACTCACTTTTTTCAAGAAACAAGAAGCTTGAGTTTTCTCATGCCTGTGTATAATACCATCTATCATATTTCAAATAGGAAATTTTTATCTTTTTCAAAAAATAATCTCTAGTAATCTCTACACCCACCATGGGGCTCGAACTCAGGACCCAGGATCAAGAGTCACATGCTCTATCGACTGAGCCAGCCAGACATCCTGGAAATTTTTATCTTAATACGCTTCCCAACTATTCAATTACATTTGCTACATTTAACAGAGTTATGAAAGCAAATGTAGTAATTGGTTTGATAAGAGGTTTATGTTAATGTTCGTAAACATAGTATACTTGAGAGAATAATTATAAACCAATTATAGGATCTACTTTTGTAACTAATCATTTAGAAACCCATTAACAGAAAGTTCTGTGAACAGATGAAATACTGTGCATGTCATTGTATGTTTGGGTTCTATAAATATAGATTGGAAAGGCTTTGGGAAGGTTTAACTACATTTAAACCAACATTCTGCAGTCCATTTTCTATCAGTAAAATGCCTTGGAGTTTACACTTGTAGAGTTTCAAGAAATCCAGATGGACCACATTACCATTTGGCTTCTCTGAGCAGTATGAAAACATGACCTTGTTTCTCACAAAAGTATACAGTTTTATATTAGTGTTAAGTGCTGTAATATCTCTAAGCTTTTAACTTATTTTGACCTGCTCAAAACAGAATATTCCATTTTGTTGTCATTTGAGAATTGTTATGACTCAGGATGAAACCGGCCACTTAGCCAGTAGGTAACGGTATTATTTACAAACATACAATCAAGAGCATCATGATGCCATCTAAGGTATGTAAAGTTCATTTTTGTTTTGATACAGCATCAGAAATATGTGGGCTTTCCTTTCTTTTCCTGGCAGTGGTAATAAATTTGGCTCAATCCATCTACATTGTGTCTCCTAGTCTTTCATATGACCTGTGTCTTCCATTTCCATTTCCTGTGTTGGAGTTCTCAGATACGGGAAGTCCAGTCACAGTGAAATAATAAAGTTTGGTTTTGGTGTACCAGCCTCTACTTTCCGTATATTTTGTCTCCCTTGCTTACTCACCTTTTAGATATTCTCTCAAGAAATGTTCTCAGGATAGGAACTGATGACCTCATTTACATTTCAGCATAACAAACAGCATGTCAGCTTTCCCCAGTGATATTTTCTTTTCTGGCAGTGGAAAAACGTATTTAAGAAAACCACTCAATGGAGCACCTGGGTGGCTCAGTCAGTGAAGCGTCCGACTTTGGCGCAGGTCATGATCTCGCAGTTTGTGAGTTTGAGCCCCACGTGGGGCTCTGTGCTGACAGCTCGGAGCCCGGAGCCTGCTTCGGATTCTGTGTCTCCCTCTTTCCCCTTCCCCACTTGTGCTCTGTCTGTCTCACTCTCCAAAATAAATAATCATTAAAAAATTAAAAAAAAAAAAAGACACAAAATGGGACCTCTATAAGAATGGCTACAAATAGGCCTATTATGAGGTCTGCTTGGAAGGAAAGATAGACCTTTCCATTAACTTAACATGGGTGATATGTAAGAATGCTTACATCCAAGTTTGCCAGGAACTGATTCAGTTCACTCTGTTATCCTGGAATAATTAGTAATAGAGTCCCATGTCATTCTCAAAAATGTCCCAATTTAGATATTAAATTATATAGTCATTTAGCCATTTAAAAGGGCTATCATACAAAGGGACCCAGACTTTACCTGCAACAGGATATAGTAAGGAACATATGCATGATAAGACAGATTCATTAATGTGCATAGTTTTTTGAGTTTTTCTTTTTAAATATTTAATAATCCTACAACCACTGATAATAAGTTACAGTACTTTTTTGTTTCTTTTTAGTCTTGACTTATCTTTATCGCCTTAAGTGAAACAAAGGCGGGATTCAAGGTCACACATCAGAAACGGCAGAATCAGCATACATTTTCTGGTAAAAAAATCCAATATTTGATATCTGTCTCAGATCTCTGTAGGTGAGATGTGTTATATAGAGAGGATTGCCAAAAAGACTGCCTTTGGCTCAAGATCCAAGCCCTGGTATAAAACTAAAACTTTTGGGTGCTCCAGCAAGACTGAAAAGCTTTATCTGTTCCAAAGAAATTGATGGATATCACATTTGTCATTAAAACAAAAAAAATGTATTTTTAAAAAGTGCAGATAGAAACATATAGAACTAATGAATAAAATCTTTGGAGGAGTGGAATGATTCAGAAAATCTATAATGTAATATACTTCCAAAATGTGCTGTTTAGGCACTGGTCTAATTACATCGACAACATGCATCGTGGTTTTGCTGAAAATCTGTGAAACGGTCACCAAGCCAGCAGCTGATCTCCAAAGTCAGTTTAGATAATAGAATAGCGATGGAAAGTTCACACTATTGCACACTTGAGTTAGTTGGGTCAAATGTTTCAAAAGAGTCAGAGTACAGAGTGTGAGGCTATGACTCTGGTGTCCTTTCACTGAGTTTTTATCAGTTTTCAGATATTTCTCTTTATATGAATACAATTAATTACATAATGTGATCTCTCTCTCTCTCTCTCTCTCTCTCTCACTCTCTCCCTGGGCGGGGGTTATGATCTCACAGTGAAAGAGCAGACCTAGGCCGGCCGACTCCATTTTGTTCTGTGTCCTCCATCTTGTTCTGTATCCTCCGTCTTGAGTGACTATGTCCCTGACATGGCCACAGAAAGAAATTCCCGATCAAACCTCAGACCACACCTCCTCCCCTTGAGTAACTGCCGGATCAAACCACGCCCGGCAACCTGCGAAAGGGGACTCTGACCCTTCCCCAGCCAATTGGCTAAGGCCACGACCATTACCTCACCGACTACCCCTAGACCCCTATAAACCCTCTGTGCTTTTGAAACTCGCTCTCTCTGGCATCTCACCGCTGTGTCGGTACAGGTAAGGGACTGAGCTCGAGCTAGCTCGAATAAAGGCTCTTTGCTTTTGCATCGGACTTGGCTCCCTGGTGGTCTTTGGGGATCATGAAATCTGGGCATAACAACAGTTCAGGAGGTTGAGCCTGCCGGGGCGGGGGGTTGAGAGAGAGAGAGAGATTTGTAACTGATAAAAAAAAATCAGGTAGAGAGAAAGATTTATTTCATTTTTGTTTAAACTTCATGACAAGGCAAGCCCCGAAAATATCGCAATAATTTTATAGAAAATAATATGCATACCTAAATAGAGCAATGGGGAAAAATATATATTTCCATTTAGATCCACCTCGGAAATAAACATATCTCCACTAAAGTTTCTTAACTATGAAAATAAAAATAAGTTAAAAGTATTTTTCTATCTGTTGTTGATGACCCATTATAAATACAACTAAGTCATAAGCAGCAAAACTGAAACCCTTGACCCAGGTCTAGTGATTTATTTTTTTTAAATATCATTATTCAGTATATACGTAAAAATTGGAGCTTTTATGTAAATGTCTAAACTTTTTAAAACCTCTGAATCCCTCTTGAGACAGGACGTGCTTTCTTCAACTTAAAATAATCTTTTGTACTTCTCACCGATTTTTTTTTAAAGTTTATATATTTATTTTGAGAGGGAGGAAGCATGCATGTGGGGGAGGGGCAGAGAGAGGGAATCCCAAGCAGTCTTCATGCTGTCAGTGGGAGCCTGATACAGGGCCGGAACCTATAAGCCATGAGATCATGACCTGAGCTGAAATCAAGGGCTGGAATATTTATTGATTGAGCCACCCAGACACCCCATACACAGCTCTTATACTTGACTTTTTTCATTTCTGTATAGATCTTCTGTACAGAATGAATATAGTCAGTTGGCACTTAGCACAGGGCCCTCCTTTACCGTATTGGCTAAAAAACATTAAAAAAAAATTACTTTCCCATACTTTGTTGCAACTATAGAGGCTGGGAAACTTAAAGTGCACTTTCCCTTAGTTCCTAAGAACTAAATTCTGGATGTGACCTTGCTTCTAGCAACTGATAAACTCAGGTTAGTTTGGGAAGACAGAGGTGAGGTATTTCTGCTTCCAACAGTGTCCTTGGAGATGTGACTCTTTAGTAGCAGTTATACTGATGGCCCCAGCATTCCAGGTCCGGTAGCCTGCTGCCAAGAGGCAGTCATAGTGGCCTAGATGTTAGCAACGGGAACTTGCTGAGCCCGGGGTTTACAATTACAGGGCAAAGCGGTGCTCTGACACCAGCTTCTCCGTCATTCCATGATGGTGTAAGGGAGGATCTAATTTGCTACAATCTCTCTCTCTCTCTCTTTTGCTTGTAATAACTACAAAGATTTCTATTCCCGGTGCTGGCACTATCCCTTTTAGGGATCCCTGTTCTATATTTAAAAACAAGTCACTCTTAGCAATGTTTATTTTGGGGGAATTGCTAGAATTATCTCTCTCACTTATAGAAAGGTAAATGAAATTGATGTTCATTTTCCCATGAAAAAAATGGTCATGCTAGATGACCTACACAGCTCCAATATTCATTATAAAGTAAAGACAAATACTTTGAGTTGGAAGTAAGAGGTGTGCATGATCAAGAGACTTCAAAGAGTAAAAGGCAGGGGCACCTGGGTGGCTCAGTCGGTTATGCGGCTAACTTCAGCTCAGGTCATGATCTTGCAGCAGCCCGTGGGTTCAAGGCCTGCATCAGGCTCTGCGCTGATAGCTCAGAACCTGGATCCTTCTTCAGATTCGATTTGTCCCTCTCTGCCCCTCCCCTACTCATGTTCTGTCTCTATCCCTCAAAAATGAATAAACGTCAAAAAAAAAATTTTTTTTTAAAGAGTAAAAGGTTTACCCGCCTAATGGATTTACAGAACTTCCACTGAAATGGAAAGAATGTCAAGGACCACCTTCCCCAGAGGGGAATTCACTGGGATAGAATTAAAAGTCTGTATTCAGGATTTAGATTGTTAATAGGAAGTCCCACCCCCAAGCAAAGACTCTGAGGCTAAATATCTGTACCTTGAATCCAACACAGACACTCTAACACTGGCATGCATGCTTTGGGGACAATGGCTAAGGACACAGGGGTCAAGAGACACTCAGAGTCCACTTCACGGTGTTGATATGCAAAGACTCCCTTAGAACGGCCAATTCAGTGAAGATGGAGAGAGATATTAGCTTCCTGCTAATCTACCTGGTTGTGACTGGAGCCAGTTTTCACGTGACAATATTTAAACCCTAAGCTGTGAAGTGATTCCCTGTTGGCTCCATTATGTTTTTTCCTGGAGAAGTAGGATCATTATTTTCTCCCACATTCTCTCCTTAGACATTGTGTCTATCAAATATATTTTTAAGTTTATGTATTTATTTTGAGAGAAAGAGAGAGCAGGGGAGGGGCAGGGGGGAGAGAGAATTCCAAGCAGCCTCTGCCCTGTCAGCGCAGAGCCAGACGTGGAGATCGAACTCATAAACCGTGAGACCATGACCTGAGACAAAACGAGAGCTGAATGCTTAACCGACGGAGCCATCCAGGCACCCCCAGAACTATCAAAGGTTTAGTGCTTTGCTTAAATACTTACATTTCCAGCAGCCTAATTCTAGTCTCTGTGACTTCTTTCAAACCACTGCAGGAGTCCCACATCGGTCTCCTACCCACAGCGGCTTCCCAGGATTGCATACCTCTAGCAGATTAATCATCCCACTGCCAAAGGATTCCAATGAGTTTCCGTCATCCTCAAACACGAACACTGGCACTTTACAGTGTGGACTGGAAGTGTTTATGGAAAAGTATTTGCAACTAAAAAATGCATATGTCAAAAGCAATTTCCCCAAAAGAATTAATGATGCAAGAACCTCATTTTATTTCCAGTGTGCTGGCAGAAGTAACCAGTGATTTGTCTCCATAATTACAGTAGGAGATGCTGAAGCATAAAGCCCTTCACCCCACAAAGAGAAACACTTCATGTCATGTGGGGAATAGTCAAGAGGGAAAAAGCTGCTGCCTGAGAGCGTCACAGAGGGCAGGTCATGAAGCCAACCATTCTCTAGTTCCGGGTGCCCTGAGAAAGGGCAGTAGTTCAAGGGGACATCTTTGGTGATTTCCAGACACTCAAGCTTTCAGTAAAAAAACAGAGGCCTCTCTGATATATAAGACAGTGTCACATAGGGCAAACAACTAAGCTTAAAGTTGCATTAAAGATGGGCACAATACAGCATAAATATAACACAAAATACAAGGAACTCGGCTCGTGAAGGAGAGATGCTATCCTCGCCCCAGTAGGGACTCAGTACATCTGTTTACATTGGGAGGCCTCGCTGGAAGGATACAATGGCACTCTGGGAAAATGGTGGCACAAGTTTTTCTGACAAGTTACGTAATTTTTTTTAATGAAGTAATTTTTTTTTCATGTTTACTTATTCTTGAGAGAGAGAGAGAGAGGGAACAGGGGAGGGGCAGAGAGAGACAGAGGGAGACACAGAATCCGAAGCAGGCTCCAGGTTCCAAGCTGTCAGCAGAGAGCCTGCTATGGGGCTCGAACTCACAAACTGCGAGACCATGACCTGAGCCAATGTCGGAAGTTTAACTGACTGAGCCACCCAGGCGCCCTGATTCGAATTTTAAATAATCAGCATGCAAAAAAGACTGACATAGACCAAAAATTTCACATTAAGTTTCATGCAAAAGAATTAAAAAGCCTTTGTGTATTTGCTTTCCTAGCCGTTATCCTCAAAGCCTACAAGCTGTTTTCCATACATTCAATACATTTACCTGTCTCAGTGCATTTGGTCCTGCTCATACCCCAACATCAAATCAGCATGTATTAGTTTATTCTGAAAATCAAATCCTCTATTATTTGCCATTACGGGATTCGATACAGACAACGATAAATGGGAACTTCCTCTGCTGTCATATTCATAGGCTCATATTCAGGTGGGACAAAGAGAAATGGAAGCACACAATCGCCATATGATACAACGCATGCAACCACACAACACAGGCAAGGTGAAGGCTCAGATTCAGTCTTACTGTGACAGATCGGCAAGTATGGCAGAACATATTCCATATGACCCCATACATTTACAACAGTTTTTTGCACTCAGTTTGAGGTCATATGACTATGACTGCTCATTGACTGTATGTCACTTAAAAGAAAGTTTTCCTCCTCTCTCTCTTCCGCTTGGGTAATGACCAAGAAGGCCTTATAGACATTGCAGAGTCACAGACTAGAAGTAGCCAGAACTCTGAGTTTATTGGAAGGAGAGGTCTTCTGGGGATTGCAAAATAAACTTTCTTCTTCTTCTTTTTTTTAATGTTTATTTATTTTTGAGACAGAGGGAGAGGGAGAGAGTGCAAGCGGGTGAGGGACAGAGTGAGAGTAAGTCAGAGGACTGGAATAAGGCTCCGTGCTGACAGCAGAGAGCAGGATGCAGGGCTCGAACTCAGGAATTGTGAGATCACGACCTGAGCTGAAGTCAGATGCTTAACCGACTGAGACACCCAGGAACCCGAGAAATAAATGTTGACTTGTCAAGCTACTGCAGTTTTAAGGTGTTTATTATAGCATCTAAAATTTGCTATATTGGCCATATCAGAGAGAAATAATTTGCCTGGTCAACTTAGTTAAATATTACAGCGTGGCACCGGGAATATGCAATCGTATTCAGTTTTGACAAGAGACATAGACAAGAGTCATCAAGTACTAGGGTCATAGAAAATAGCATATGCATAGGTGAAAACATACAATTCTGAAACAATCTTCAATATTAGGTATTGCTAAAATATAAGATTTGATAGTCACATATCAATTGGCAGGATAAGGGAGATACATTTATTTCATACACTAAAGAAAAAAATTTTTTTTTTCATATCATCTGGTCAAAAATGAGGCACTGAAGGATTTTTATAGGGAGGAAATACTATTGCCAAGTTTGTGTGTGTGTGTGTGTGTGTGTTTTAAAGGTTCATCTGGTAGCAGAATGGAGAGTATTATAAAAGTAGTCCAACAGATAAGTTAAAAACTTCTTACATTAGTCTGGGCAGAAAATAAGACCCTGAGCAAAAGCAGAGACACAAAAGTAGCAAGTTTTAATCTAATGATGATTAACAAAGAAGAAATTGAAGTGCTTAGGTAATTGATTATAGATAGGAGAGTTAGGGTGAAGGAAGAGTCAGAGTTTAGTTCCTAATTTCTGGCATATGGTTAATGGCACCACCAACTAAGAACTTACATGAGAGAAAAGAGACTGGGAAAAGCAAAATAATGAGTGTATGACATACTGAGTTTGCAAACTTCCAGAAAACAGAAATATGAGTAAGAAAACTCAGAGAAAGTAGCTAGAAATACAGACTTCTCGCACAACATTGTGAACCTAGTAAATAGTACTTAGTTTTTCTTTCTTTAAAAAAAAAAAAAAAATATATATATATATATATATATATATATATATATATATATATATATATAACGTATTAAGGACAGGAAATCTGAGAACTAGACCAATGATTAGAAAAATATTATTGCTAATAAACTAAGTAGCCAAAAATTTGATAGCATTACGTTGAGAAGAAACATGCAAATGTCCTAAGAAGGCTTGAGATTTCCAAAGAATTTCTGAAGGAATGACAACCATGTGCTGGTTGACTGTCATCCAATCTCCACAGTGGAATCCATTTGCGGAAGAACTGTTTCCACACATATCTAAGAAGGAACTAGGAAAGGACAGATCGTTATTTTCTGAAAAACAAGTAAAAGAAGGGAAAATGATGAAGCAGAGAGGATAGAGGAATTCAAAAAAAAAAAAAACAAAACAAGCTTTTCTATGAAATC
This sequence comes from Panthera onca, assembly GCF_046562875.1. NCBI lineage: Eukaryota > Metazoa > Chordata > Mammalia > Carnivora > Felidae > Panthera > Panthera onca. The sequence continues at coordinate 89,632,107 of NC_138340.1, read as the reverse complement.
TTATGAAAATTTCTCCACTGCAATATTTGAGATGATTGATGGAAGGGAAAAAAAAAAATGAAAGAAAATACAAGTTTGCTGACAAAGAGAGGAATTAGCTTCTACCCAACCTGCTGCAGTGACATTTCCCCAGCCCACACATGATGTATTTTATTATGCTATTTGCCAGGTAGGTGGGTGCTTCCTGGTGACACCTTCACTATTTACAAGGTTTAATGTCATACTGGTTGTCTAGAACTTGTTAACATTACTCAAGGTTTTCCCCAAGAGTGTTGCCATAGCAAATCTGTCAAAAGTACAGCCACAAAGTTTAAATAATCAGTATGACATTTTACAAATGAGTAAAAGCCAAGAGACTCAAAGTTCAGAAAATTTATCCTGAACTAACATTCTTAATTTTCTCAAAGCTTTCAAAGTAGAAGGGAAGACAAGAGCCCTTAAAACTGGTACAATTCTTGAAGTTGTCTCAGCAGAGTTTTCTGTAACTAATTACCTTTTAAAAATGACTTTTTTTTTTTTTTTTTGCAAAACTAATATAATTCTTTATAAGAAGCAGACTCTGAAGGCAGCCCTGTCAAATGGTCAAAAGCTTGGACCGCATATACCTGGCCTTGGTTGTTTTCCTGTGTGACCTTCGGAAGTTACTTAACTTTTCAATTTCCTCATCTGTGAAAAGATAATAAAAACACTCATTTACCCCTAGAAATCTGGTAGAAGTCAGTTAATGAATTTAAAAAAAGTTATTCTGAAAATTATAAAAACACTTCATAAAATCCAATTATCAGTTTACTTTCAGAGCTTTATTTTTTTTCTCAAGGGCATCTGCTCTAAACTAGATGCAGCATATGCATAATTAAACTGTTATGTTTCTTCTTATGAGCAGCCAGATGTGTAAGCAAATGTTTGGAACTAAGCAAGCAGAGAATTTTTTTTTTTAATGTATATTCTTCAAGACAAAAAAGACTATTCATCACAAAAGTAGCTATGAGAAATGAACAGTATGCTTCATGGTATCTATATTGAGAAACATTTATGATGAGACCAATGATCACTTTCACTGATTCTAAAACGCACACTTTTATATCTCTAGAATTGAAATACAGTTGATAAGTGCTGGCATTTCATAGTTTACTGACAATGTTGTTTGGTTTTCCTTGTACCGGAAATAGCGCATCTTAGATCAGATGAAAATATGTACAAGCTTTGGGATCACGTTTTCAAAGCGCCTTCTTTGTGAAATTAAAGTGAAATCTACTCGATCAGCAAAATAAAGAGGTTTTCCTTTATTTTATAAATACACAAATTCAAGATCAGGGCTACAAAGAGCAACTGGGTGTTAGTTCATGCCTTTAAGAAGAGGAGCCAAGATGGAATTGGAAATAAAATAGATTTAATGGGGGGAGAGATCAAAAGTGTATTTCAGGAGACTGATCCTGCTGCTAGGACGGTCGGGGATCAGGAGGCTAAGTCTCGTGAAGGCGAAGTTCCAAGTCCCACCCCAGCGGGCCTACTTTGATGCCATGCCGGGTTCCATGGCTGGCTGAGAGCTACCTGAGGTGAGCATGGCCTTGACACGACCATGGTGGAAGATCCAGAGGGCAGGACCTTCTGTACACTGTGCTTTCTACCGTCAGAAATATTAGCTGTGGATTTTCATGGCCAGCACACATGGTTTAGGCAATACAGCTCATGAGGAATGGAACAGCTTCCTTTCTATTATGAAATATTTTTACTTTTGTCATGAACAAGAAAAAAAAATATTCCATTAGTAAGTTATGTTTTTGTATCACATATGAGGTTTTTTTTATTTCACAGATGTTAAAGTTTACCAGCATGGAAAACCTACTAATTTAATCATATAGAAGACAACATGAAAAGTTCTCCATGTTTTCAGCATTCGCACTTGGGTACTTAATTGCATATTTTATCCATGACTCACAAATCTCTCACGTATTCATTAGCAGTGTTGTGAAAAGTGAAGAACACAGCTAAGGATTTGGGAAATTAATACTTGTCTTTTCTTTGCTCCGAATCAATCCCTTCCTTCCTTCCTTCCTTCCCCTTCTTCACCCTCTCTCTCTCTCTTTCCCCTCACTTTCTCTTTCTCTCTCTCCTTTTTTTTTTTTTAATTTTTACAATGTTAATTCGTTTTTGAGAGAGACAGAGCATGAGCAGGGGAGGGAGAGAGACACACACACACACACACACACACAGAATGGGAAGCACGCTCCAGGCTCTGAGCTGTCAGCACAGAGCCGGACGCGAGGCTCAAAGTCATGAACCAGGAGATCATGACCTGATCTGAAGTCGAATGCTTAACCGTCTGAGCCATCTAGGCACAGCTCTCTCTCTCCTAATGACCTCTGGCATATCATTCGGGCTTTCTCAGTTACAATTTCCTTATAGATAAAGTGAAAAATAGCATTCGAAAGAGTTAACCTGTGAAGATATGTTCAATTAATTGACTAAGTAATTTAGAGATAATTCTAAGTCATGACTAATAATACTAATGGAGTTTGGAATTCTCTAGGAAATGCTAAGCTGGACCAACTTCAGGGAACACACCAGGCTGATTCCGTTACTTTCAATTCAAGCCAGATCTGTGGTTTCTAAAGCAAACTTGAGTTATGATCATATTCTAAGGACTCATCCGCTGGTGGCATTGCCTACTAATAACACTGGATTTGTACAAACTGTTATGTTTCTGAAAGGGAAATATGCCTCTAATCTGTGGTTTCTAAAATATATGTATAAAATGTGAAATAACAGAAACTGATCCAAAGAACATGGTTTCTTATAGTTTCAAGATGGATATTTGAAAAAGCCCATTAATTCTTTCAAGGTAACTCTTGACTAAGGCTAAAAGAATATTGAGTAAAGAAACAGTAGAAAAGAGCTAAAAAGAATGAAGAGTTTGTAAAACAAGTTTCATTATGTCTCCGAATTCTGGTCTTAAGACTATATCTTTTGAACATATTTTCATAATTTATACTAAATTAGGTAACATCACAATAAGGCTATAAATAATATGAGTTTATATTTCCACTGAGATGTTTTGATTTTGCTTCACATAGCATATTATATAAAATTATCTTTCTTGATAAACACTCTAAAGTAATTTAAGTAAGCGGCGTCTGGGGGGGCTCCGACGGTTGGGCGTCCCACTTCGGCTCAGGTCATGATCTGGCGGTTTGTGAGTTCGAGCCCCCCGTCGGCTCTGTGCTGACAGCTCAGAGCCTGGAGCCTGCTTTGGATTCTGTGTCTCCCTCTGTCTCTCTCTGACCCCCCCCCCTTTCTTTTACTACTTATATGTTTTGTAGGTAATAATGTGAATGGCTTGCTTTTTGGTCTTATTATATTGAGTTCATTTCAAACAATAAAAGTCTTAATTTTATTGATTATCCTTGATTACCCTACTTACCAATTTTTAAAAAGCTTTTGATTTATGCTTTTTGTGTCATATTTAGGAAATCTTTGCCTAACCCAGAATAATAAATATGTTCACCCATTTTCTTCTAAAGAGCTCATATCTTTAGTTCTCACTTTTAAGTTCCATGATTCATTTCACTCTAAAAAATGTTTTGTATCCTCTCTGATTTTTTAGTACATAGATAACCAATTCTTCAAACAAAATTTATTAAAAAGATTATTTTTAGTAAACTCTTCATTTTATTTTAGAAGTTTCAGATTTACAAAAACAATGCACAGCACAGAAAGTCCTTGTATACCCCACACTCAGTTTTCCTTATTATTAATACCTTATATTAGTATGGCACATTCATCCCAGTTAATGAACCAATAATTGCATGCTATTACTACCAAAAGTGCGTGCTTTATTCAGCTTTCCTCAGTTTATCCCTAATTTGTTTATTCTGTTTCAGGATCTACCCAGAATACCACATTATATGAATACCCATGTCCCTTTAGGCAACTCTTTATTGTGACAGTTTGTCACACTTTCCTTATTTTTTTTTTTAATTTTTTTTTAACGTTTATTCATTTTTGAGACAGAGAGAGACAGAGCATGAACAGGGGAGAAGCAGAGAGAGAGGGAGACACAGAATCTGAAACAGGCTCCAGGCTCTGAGCTGTCAGCACAGAGCCCGACGCGGGGCTCGAACTCACGGACTGTGAGATCATGACCTGAGCCGAAGTCGGACACTTAACACCAAGCCACCCAGGTGCCCCTCACTTTCCTTATTTTTGATAATCTTGACAATTTTAAGAATTATTAGTTGGGCATTTTGAAGAATATTTCTCAATTCGTGTTTATGTGCTGTTTTTCCTCATGATTAGACTGGTGTGATAAGTTTTGGGGAGGAAAAACACAAAGTGCCATTATCATCTCATAACATCATATTAAGTGCATGAACTATCAACATAATTTATAATTAATGTCACCCTTGATTACCTAGTTTGAGATAGTTTTTGCCAGGTTTCTGCACTGAAAAGTTATTTTTTCCCTTTCCTTTCCATCCCGTTCTTCTTGGAAGAAATACACCACAAAGCCTGCATTTAGAGAGTGGGGAGTTATGCTCATGCCCTTAATACTAGAGTATTGACATAAATTACCTGAAATTCTTCTGCACGGATATTTTCTACTTTATCCCATTTGTTTGCTCAATCATTTACTTACAGAAGTATGAACCTATGAATATTTACTTTAAATTTTGTTTTCTAATCCAATACTATTTCTTTCTCAAATTGTTTCAACATTGGTCATTGGGAGCCCTTTCCACTGGCGAATACATCCCTTTGACATTTCGCCAAGTTTTGGGAGGTGGTCGCTTTCCTACCTTCTGGCACTGCAAGGTGTTCTAGGCTCATCTTGCTTATTTTTTTCCTACTTCTAGAATCAGGCATTTCACCAAAGAGCTCAGGCTTCTTTTTTTAGAGAATGGACTTACAAACAAAACTCTAGGTGCTAAGTATCATGAGTGCTACTGTGCCATTGCTTCTTGGCCCTCTAGGCTGACAGAACAAAGCAATATATATCTGTATACTAACCTGTGTGCAGATGCATATCTATAAATATCTCTGTATGTAATAAAATATCTATCATTAAGCTAAATCTGAGTACACATTGATGTCACCAGCTTTGATCCATTAGTACATAGATCAGTCTAGCTTCCTCCAGTTTCTTATTTGAAAATTTCCATTCCAACAAGCTCCTACCATCCAAATTCCACTTACTTAATTGTTCAATTCCAGAATATTTGTATAGCATTTTCAGAATTGGTAACTAATGTTCCATGGAAAACAATTTTATCAATTACAGTTTAGCATATATATAGTTCTATGTGTTTTAGCCTTATAGGCTACACTACTTTCCAAAGATACTTTGGTCAGCCCTTTTCCTTCACCCCTTAGTAAGTGAAGTTAGTAAGATTGTCTCACTGAGGCATTGCAAGGGTAGACACTAAAGAAAGATGTTATGATTTGCAAATTAGAATACCAACTAAAGCTTTTAAGGAGGTATAATAGAAAAGACCAAATGTCAAATATATGAGAAAATAGAAATGTTTGATAGCTTTTTGAATTTACCGAAGAGGAGTACACTAAAGACATATTTCTATAGAGCATTGTATTAAGATAAATATCCCAATCTTTCTTTTGTGGATTCGAAACAGTGTTTATATAATAAGGTTTTTAATGGATTTCCCTACAAATGTTTTTATATCATAGTATATTTTCTCAATAGTTGACAATACCTTTTTATATATAAATTGTTTATATTTTTATGTTAAAATTTTATTGTTGCTATTTTGGTTTATCCAGGGTTATTTTTATTATTTGTTTTTATTTTTATACATAGAGAAAGAACAAGTGGGGAAGAGTGGCAGAGAGAAGAAGAAGAAAGAAGAGGAAGGAGAAGAAAAGAGGAGGAAGAGGAGGAGAAGGGGAAGAAGAAGAAGGGAAAGAAGGAGAGAGGGAAGGGGAAAGAGAAAGAGAAGATAAGGAGAGAGAGAGAGACAGAGACAGAGGGAGGGAGGGAGGGAGGGAGGGAGGGAGGGGGAGAGAGAGAGAGAGAGAGAGAGAGAGAGAATCTTAAGCAGGCTCCACGCTTTGCATGGAACCCGACACAGGGCTCTATCCCACATCCCTGAGATCATGACTTGAGCCAAAATCAAGAGTCAGACACTCAACCAACTGAGCCATCCATTTGTGCCTGGGTTCTCTAGGTTTTATGCTATGTTCAGGAAAGACTTTTATACTCTCAACATAATAGTTTCATGGTAGTTTGGTGGTTTTAATTTTTATTTTTGTGTTTTTAATCCATCACTGAAGTTGGTAACATCTGTTCTTATTTCTACAAGCATTTTGTTATGAAATAATTTATTAAATCATGACCTTCAAAAACTTTTTTAAATCTTATAATTAATATTATTTCGCAAGGATATAGCTTTTTGGTGTTAAAATCACTCTACCTAAAAATCTGAAATCATCAATCATCAATTGTTGTTAACCATTTAATGTGGTAGATAATGCCAAGTAATGCCAAAATAATTCTGTATTTTGTGGGTAACCAGATTTTCGTTCTTAAGGTATGTAGATATTCTTTATGTAATTGGTATTCAAACATTTCATTGGCACATGATTAATTCAAACAGAGTTCCTTTCCAAATTCAGTGGCACTTTCCCATATAATATTTACGTCTTAAATTGAGCAAAACGATAAAAAATAATATAGAGATTTAATCCCCTGTGCAAGTTATTCACAATAAAATCAAATGTGGATATGCTAAAGAATCAAGTAGTATTATTCATAAAGGAGTATAAAACAAGAAAATTATATTAAAATATTTTTAACATTTATTATTTTGAAAATGGAAATATATTTACTTAAAGTTAGTGGGCCATTCATATGCCACATTTTTTAATGTTTATTTATTTATTTTTGAGAGAGAGAGGCAGAGAAAGAGCAGAGATAGAATCCCAAGCAGGCTCTGTGTTTTGTCAGCCCAGAGCGGAACAAGACTCTAACTCATAAACTGTGAAATCGTGACCTGAGCCGAAAACGAGAGTCAGACACTTAACCAACTGAGCCACCCAGATGCCCCCATGTGCCATGTTTTTTAAGCTATGCCCTGATGACAAAGTTTAAGAACACTCACTAGCCATATTGGTAGTTTTCCAATGCCCTTCCCTTTCTTTTCTTTTTCTTTTCTTTTTTTTTTTTTAGTTATTTATTTTGAGAGACAGAGAGAGAGCATAAGCAGGGGAGGGGCAGAGAGAGAGAGAGAGAGAGAGAGAGAGAGGAGGAGAAGCACAAGTGGTGCAGAACCCAATGAAGGGCTCGAACTTGGTCCTCTCCAATGAGTAGACTTTTGCAAACTACCCAGCCATTTCCTTCTCATTGTTCAAGACTATATGTTCAAGTAATCCCTTTATTTTCCCTTTTATAACACTCATACTAGAAATTTCTCTTTTTCTAATTACATGATAATCTCTTTCACAACTCTGTTTCTAGTACTTTTTAGAATTCAGGAAGGTTGCATATATTTAATAGACCTTCCTATTATATCTTGGAGTCTTTCCTTAGTGATTTTGTGTGTTAATTTCTATTATAAATGGAATCTCCTTTTTTTCATTATATTTTCTAACAGTTAATTATGAGCGTAAAAGAGAGTTATCAATTTTGGTTTAATTATCTGGTAATCTTTCTCTTTAATGGAGATCCATTATTGTACAGATTTACATTTGATTATTCTGTGTATTCTGTCACTTTTTAATTGTTTTTGTTGTTACCTGTCTTAGTGAATTTCTATGAATTCCTCAAGTTATATTTTTTATTACATGAAAATTAATAAAGTTGCATCTTCTTATTCTCCTATGTTACTTAATACCATAGTGTGGCTGAACTCTCTCAAATTTTTTATTTAATCACTTTGCTAATAGTCTTTAATATCATATAACCTTCAAAATGAAATCATTTTTGGAACCTACATTCTCTTTAAAGAATGTTTTGACAGTTTTACATCAGAGTTAATTATATAAGTAATTGATTCCTTTGCTTGTCTCAGTCCATTTTCCCACCTAATTTTCCTTCCAGAACTTTTAATATTTATCTTTCAAATTATCTAACATCCAGTTTTGTTTTGTTTTGTTTTGTTTTGTTAATTTTAAAGAGACAGAGAGAGACTGCATGCACAAGAGGGGAGGAGGCAGAGGGAGAGACAGATAACCTCAAGCAGGCTCCACACTCAGCAAGGAGTCTGATATGCAGCTCGATCCCATGACCCTGGGATCATGACCTGAGCCAAATAAAGAGTCTGACACTCAACCAACTGAGCCACCAAGGTGCCCAGCTAACATGCATTTTTAAACAAGTTGTATTTTCATTTTAGTTTTTACTGTAGGCGTATAACATATATTTTCTGATCCATTAATTACACAAGAATCTGCTTTTATTCTCTGCATTTATTACAGAACACTGTTGGCCATAAAGTGATGGGATCGTGGTTGTTTTTCTTTTTTCCCTCTCAAACACTGTAGACATTGTTCCCTTGTCTTCAGGTAATTTGATTCACAAAAGAGAATTTTAAAGCCAACTATTTTTTTATTCCTTTGTAATAAAATATTTTTCCACGTGGGATTTGTGCAGGATATAAGTGCATGTGAACACATATACACAGACACAAACACACACACTTGTGCATATAAAAAGCAATTATGACAAAAGGATAACAATTGTGTAATCTAGAAAAAATGTCTGTAGGTTTCATTTTACTACTCTTGCAATTTTTCTGTATATTTGAACATTTTCATAATAAAAAATTGCAATTCAATAATTTTCCAAGATGCTTATAGCTGTTAATTTTTTTGAACCAAAGCATCACTTTGTATACTAAGGTGTATTTTAACTCAGGAAAGTTCTATAAACATTGCTTTGACAATTGTTTCAGTTCCCATATCTTGTTTCCGGTTCTATAATGACAAGCATTTGTCTTTCCTGTCATAGTCTCTTTCATTTTTTATAGTTTTTAAATTTGTTCTACATTTGGGAACACCTTGTTTCCCTTTACTGATTCATTGCCCATTTTGGAGATGCTGCTCTTTTCTACTACCAATGCTGTTTATTTTTTAAATTTGTTAGAGCTATTTCACTCTTCCTGAATTATCTCTTACTTTTACTTCCTTTTAATCACAACTCACAGTCTACTTACCTCACTGTCTTTTCAAGTAATCCCGTCTTATCCTGATACTGTGGTTTCCTCTTCTGACCTTGAACCCTTTATCGAATGAGTGGGACTCCTACACTTTATGTGCACGCCCACCCCTAAACTCTCTAGCGCGTTTTCCTTTTGCCTATTTCTTCATTACACCTGTCAGTATGATGTCACCTTTCCCCTATTCCATAATATTTTATAAGTTGGGTGCTTCCTTTCCTTTTCTTCTTTTCAATATCCAATTTTTTTCTAAAGTGGGAAAGGTCCAGATTGTACTTACTAAATGAACGAACAGACAAGCAGATTAATTATCTCTTGTTCAATGTCCACTTACGTGTTTGAACTCCTCTCTCACATTTACAGATGAAAAGTAAGCTCATGGTTAGGGTGACCAATGTTCCTGGGTTTTTTTTTTTCCTGGAAATGGCATAGTTTTTAGTACTGAAAGTTCCATATCCCGGAAAATACCTCAGTCCTGGGTAAATCGTGAGAGTTGGTCAACCTAGAACAGGCGTAGCTCTTAGTCCAGTGTCTAGTGACTAACTGGCTTTTGTTTTGTGCAACTGGGTTTTACTCCAGAGATGCCATGGCACAGAATACATATAGACAGCCTATAGTATCACAGCACGCCTTATATAATGAGGAGCAAAGAACCAATAATAATTAAGAGCACATAAGCTTAGTTGGATGCATAATTAGAAAGGACTTTGGACTTTCATCTCATATGAAATTACCCATTTGCACCCATCTTATCATGAACACAATAGCAAGGAGGGTTGGGCTACTATTCAAGATAACATGAAAATACCCATGTTCTTCAAACCTGATCTAGGGTAAGTAGCAAAAGCAGATAACTGATTTTGTTGAGATGGTTCAATTTCTAAGTCCAGGTCAGCTGGTCTTTGGTAATGGTATTTCTTCCCAGATTCTGGAAGATTTTTTTCTATATCTTTTTTTTTTCAAGTTTATTTATTTATTTTGGGAAGGGGAGGAGGGGCAGAGAGAGAGGGAGAGAGAGTCCTAAGCAGGCCCCACGCTGTCATCATAGAGCCGGATGCAGGGCTTGAACCCACGAACCGTGAGATCATGACCTGAGCTGAAACCAAGAGTCAGATGCCAAACTCACTGAGCCACCCAGACACCCAGATTTTTCTGTATCTTAATGTGCTTTTATTAGGACTTTGTAAAAGGTATTCTCAGAGGTTAACAGAGATGTCATTTTTCAGTGAAAGTCTTGGTTTTTTTTTTCATTATTAGAAAATACTGAGTTAATTCAGTTAAATTAGTTAACTGAGTTAAATTAGTTGAGTTAATCTAAATTAAATTTAGAAAAAAAATATTTGTAATCAAAGTAATTCTTAGTAATCAAAAAATAAAATGACTAGGAAAACTAACAAATAGTAACAGCATTTCAGGAGGGGTTGGACAGTTACAGGAACTATGCGTTCTTTTAATTGTGCAATCTAAACATCAAACATTTGGATGTAGTAGAAACGGAGTCCATATTTACCTCCTGCAGACTGTGAAGTCTGTACATTCAGAAGCTAAAGAGCTCTTCATATGCTTGGTTCCTTCTATTGCAAAGGGAGTTACTGACAATCCTTTTAAACATAGGTTATTTTGTAAGTGGGTATTATTCATAGTTATTTAATAAACGTGATATTTAAAAAGATTATTTAAAATTTGACTCTCGAAAGCACTTATAATCCTTTATAGACAGCCAGTAATAAATTTGGGTTATGCTCTACTTAAAAGGATAAAATATAGGCTTGAATATGCATTTCTACCTACTTGGTAACCAACCTGATAAAAGCATCAATAACAGGTAACTTTACTGTTGATGAACACACACATCCGCTATTACTGTACCATGCTCAAAATAGCATTTTTGATTAGTTGCTAGAATGTATATGATTCACCAGGTTAATAAATAAAGAAATAAGGAAATAATGTTGAGATAAACTAAAGACAGAAAAAACGAATTCAGTTAATTTACAAAAAAGCAAAAACTAATCTTGCAATGGAGGTTAATATCAATTAAGGTCATAACTGCTTTTGGGGAGAAGAAGTCAATCTAGTGGGAAGTCCTCTTCAGTTTTGCCCCGCCTCCAAAGGAATCATGGCTAGACTGTGGACAGACACCACTTCAAGGGGGAAGGTTTACAGAGAATCTGGATTCAAAATCAAGCAAACCCAATGACAGCAGATTGCCTTCACTATCAGTGAACAGTTACAAAGCAGTTGCTACCGTAGTTCTTTGTTCAGGTTCCACACGACTCAAGCACGTATCTGGAAACGCTAAACTAACCCCACGTGGAGGTATTGCTAACACCTTGATCTCTAAATTCAGGTAGATACAGGTTTAAGTGGGCTTCTCAAGTCAGTGGCTGTGTGATATTAAGGTAATTTTTTAACTTCAGCTCTTTTGGTTATCTTTCATCTATAAAATGGGGATAATAATATTGCCTACCTTTTAGGGACACTGTATTATATAAAATAACACATCTAAAAGCCACGTACATTTTAGAGCCTAAAGCCATTCATTTGCAAACACCTGGCATATTAAATAATTCAATCCCCATGTGTCCAGACAGAAATGCAAAAATATTAACAAAAAATAGTTATGCCTACCAAATTCTACAAGCTCAGGTTTAATTGAGCCCTAGGTTGTACCGAATTGGGTCCCAAATGAAATACAGAGAAGTATTTCATGGACCGCTATTGATGCCTTATTTTAAAAATGAACAGCCTTTTTGGAATAACTGCTATCAATAGTTAGCTTCCGGTTCCATAACAAGCGGAGAATGTCAGAGGGTTTCCCATACCTTCAGAATACTCACATAATGTTGACAAGAATTTTAGCAGAGGAGAAAAGCGATCATTCTTTTGAAGGTAGACCTGCATATTTATGATGTCAGAGCCAGGGCACTAACGTTTCTACTGAGTTTCTGCACCTGACTTCAGACATTCGCTATCCCCCACCTCTCCCCAAGGTTAGTAAAACAGCATTGCTTGAAGGGATAACCCTCCCTTAACTTAGATTCCGGCCTGCTTTTACTCATTCATTTGTTTTCGGTTTTTCCTCAAGGCCTAACGGTGTATGCCAGATTCTTAATATGCAAGTCCCTTTTTTTAGGGCGGGATGATATGAGATGCGACGATTTAGTTCTAGGCCAATACCTGAAGCATGGTTGTTGCACATCTAGCAATTATTGTTGGGGAGAGTCCACATATGGGTCTCCAGAGATTCTTGTGGTGATTTTTTTAGAACCCTTAATAAAAAGAAATATAGTACATATATCGGGGACCATCAAAAAGGCAGGTGTAGAAAGGTCTTGGGTTTCAGTTTAAGTTCTGCCGGTTACAAACTGTGTGACTTAGACCTCTCAATATCAATGTTCTCATCTGAAAGCAAAGAGTGTAATAGCGCCCATTTCAAGGGGCTGCTTGCAGATTAAATATGTGCAAAAGTCTTGTTTTTTATTATGCTATCTTCTGACTTTGAGGACTTGAAAATCTAAAAGTGAAAAATTTCAAGCAGTTAAAAATTTTTTTTTAATGTTTTTTTTTTTTTTTTTTTGAGACCGAGAGAGACAGAGCATGAACGGGGGAGGGGCAGAGAGAGAGGGAGACACAGAATCGGAAGCAGGCTCCAGGCTCTGAGCCATCAGCCCAGAGCCCGACGCGGGGCTCGAACTCATGGACCGAGAGACCGTGACCTGAGCCGAAGTCGGACGCTTAGCCGACTGAGCCACCCAGGCGCCCCCAAAATTTTTTTTTTTAATGTTTATTTGTGTGAGAGACAGAGACACAGAGACAACAGAGTGTGAGTGGGAAAGGGGCAGGGAGAGAAGGAGACAGAATCAGTAGCAGGCTCCAGGCTCTGAGCTGTCAGCACAGAGCCCCACACGGGGCTTGAACTCACGGACCATGAGATCACAACCTGAGCGGAAGTGACCTCAGTCGGACACTTAACCGACTGAGCTGCGCACACGCCCCCATAATTTTTAAGTAGTTTTAAGAGGCTGGAAATCAATGAGATAAAGCTTAAGATGAGGGGAAAGGTATATACATTTAAAAATTAAAAATAGATCTACCCTATGACCCAGCAATAGCACTGCTAGGAATCTACCCAAGGGATACAAGAGTGCTGATGCATAGGGGCTCTTGTACCCCAATGTTTATAGCAGCACTTTCAACAATAGCCAAATTATGGAAAGAGCCTAAATGTCCATCAACATTGGATGGATAAAGAATGGATAAAGAAATTATGGTTTATATACACAATGGAATACTATGTGGTAATGAGAAAGAATGAAATATGGCCTTTTGTAGCAACGTGGATGGAACTGGAGAGTGTTATGCTAAGTGAAATAAGTGATATGGAGAAAGACAGATACCATATGTTTTCACTCTTATGTGGACCCTGAGAAACTTAACAGAAGTCCATGGGGGAGGGGAAGAAAAAAAAAAGAAGAGGTTAGAGAGGGAGAGAGCCAAAGCATAAGAGACTCTTAAAAAATGAGAACAAACTGAGGGTTGATGGGGGGTGGGAGGGAGGGGAGGGTGGGTGATGGGCATTGAGGAGGGCACCTGTTGGGATGAGCACTGGGTGTTGTATGGAAAACAATTTGACAATAAATTTCATATTTAAAAAAATACAAAATAAATAACATTTTATGATAAAAGATCCAAGAATATACAATGAGTAAACGACAGTCTCTTTAATAAATGGAGCTGGGAAACTGACAGCCCTATGCAAAAGAATGAAACAGGACCACTATCTTATACCATACACAAAAATTAACTCAAAATGGATGAAAGACTTGAATGGAAGACCTGAAACCATAAAAATTCTAGGAGAGAACATATGCAGTAAACTCCTTGACACTGGTTCTTGGTGATGAATTTTTGGATCTGCCTCCAAAAGCAAGGGCAACAAAATAAAAATAAACAAGGAGGACCACATCAAACTAAAAAGCTTCTGCGCACAGCAAAGGAAACCATCAACACAATGAAAAAGCAGCCTACTGAATTGGAGAAAATATTTGTAAATCATATATATGTATATGAAAATCATATATATATATATATATATATATACATATATATATATATATACACACACAAGGGGATTAATATCCAAAATACATAAAGAATTCCACTCAATAGCAAATAAGCCAAAAATTGAATTTAAAATTGGGCATAGGATCTGACTAGACAATTTCCCACTAGAAACATAAGATAGCCAAGAGGTATATGAAAAGATGTTCAGCATCACTAATCATCAAGAAAATGCAAATCAGAACAATAATAAGATATCAACTCACACCTGTTAGAATGGCTATTTTCAAAAAGATAAGAGCAAATGTTGTCAAGGATGTGGAAATGAGTGAACACTTGTGCACTATTGGTGGGAACTGAAATTTTGCATTAGGTAAAACAATATGGAGGTTGCTTTAAAAAAAATAGACTTACTAGTGGAGCCTGGTCGCTCAGTCAGTTAACCACCCAACTTCAGCTCAGGTCATGATCAAGAGGTTAGTGGGTTCAAACCCCGCGCTGGGCTCCGTGCTGAAAGCTTGGAGCCTGGAGCCTGCTTTGGACTCTGTCTCTTTCTCTGCCCTACCCCACTCATGCTCTCTCTCTCTCTCTCTCTCTCTCTCTCTCACTATCTATCAAAAATAAATAAGCATTAAATTAAAAAAAAATAGAATTAGTATATAATCCAGCAATTCTACTTCTTGGTATTTATTTATCCAAAGGAAATGAAAACACTAACTTGAAATGATTTCTGCACTCTCATGTTCATTGGAGCGTCATTTACAATGGCCAAGATATGGAACAACCTAACTGTCCATTGTTGGACAAGTGGATAAAGAAAAGGTACTATATCCATATCTATATATCTATCCATATATCTATATCTATATCTATATCTATATCTATATCTATATCTATATCTATATCTATATCTATATCTATATCATCATCTCTATCTATATCTCCACAATGGAATACTATACAGGCACAAAAAGAAGGAAATCTTGCCATTTGCGATAACCTGGATGATCCTTGAAAGCATTACGCTAAGTAAAATAAATCAGACAAAAAGAGACAAATACCATATGATCTCACATATATGTGGAATCTTAAAACAAAACAAAGCAAAAAACCAGTATGGATGTTCCCAAAGAGTTAAAAATAGAACTATTCTACAATCCAGCAATTACACTACTAGGTATTTGCCCAAAGGAAACAAAAATACCTATTCTAATGGATACGTGCACCCTGATGTTTATAACAGCATTATCCATTATAGTCAAATTATGGAAAGAGCCAAAATGTCTATCAATTAATGAATGGATAAAGAATATGTGGTATTATATACATTATATGCACATTATATATACATTATACATACATATTATCCATATATACATATATATTATCCATATATATAATGGAATATTACTCAGCCATCTAAAAGAATGAAATCTTGACATTTGCAATGATGTGGGTGGAGCTGGAGAGTTTTACGCTATGCAAAATAAGTCAGCCAGAGAAAGACAAATACCATAAGATTTCATCCATACGTGGAATTTAAGAAACAAAAAAATGATCATAGGGAGAAAAAAGAGAAAGGAAAACCAAGAAACAGACTCTTAACCATAGAGAATGAACTGATGGTTACCAGAGGAGAGATGGGTGAGGAATGGGTTAAAAGGTGATCAGGATTATGGAGCGTACTTGGGATGAGCCCCGGGTGTTGTAGGTAAGTGTGGAATCCTTGAGTTGTACATGTGAAACTAATGTTACACTGTATGATAACTAACTGGAATTTAGATAAAAACTTAAAAAAAATAAAATCTTAAAAAACAAATAAATTAAATTAAAAACAAAACGGGAAAAAAAACCAGTAACAACAAAACAAAACAAAACAAAATAAAACAAAAACCTTAGAGAGAGCTTGGTGGTTCGCAGAGGCTGGGAAATGAAGATGAATAAAATGTGTAACGGTGATGAAAAAGTACAAACTTCCCATTATAAGGCAGATAAGTACTGGGGTTATAATGTATAGAATGGTGACTATAGTTAATAATACTCTATTGTATATTTGAAAGCTGCTAAGAGAGGAGATCTTAAAAGTTGAAATCACAAGCACAAAAAATTGTGTAATATGAGTGTTGATGGATGTTAACTAGACTTAACGAGATAATCATGTAATATATATAATATAATGTTATGACAATTATATCTCAAAAAATTAAGAAAATAAATACATATATACATGTAAATAACATTTATGTATAATAATCAATGAACATATATACAAAAATAAGGAAATAGGTTGAAAATAAAATACAAATTTTTTTGTTTTTGAGAATAGTATTAAAGACTTTTAGAATTTGACTAAAACCGCTGATTAAAAGTTGAACTGACTAGAGGGGCACCTGGCTGGCTCAGTTGGTAGAGTATGCAACTCTTGATCTTGAGGTTGTAAATTCGAGCCCCACATTGGGTGTAGACATTACTTAAAAAATAAAAACCTTTAGGTGGGTGCCTGGCTGGCTCAGTCAGTAGAGCACATGACTCTGGATACTGGGGTTGTGAGTTTGAGCCCCACGCCGGGTGTAGAGATTCCTTAAAAATAAAATCTTTAAAAAAATAAATTAATGAACTAAAACCTTTATGAAAAATAAAAATAAAAGCTGAACTGATTATAGATTCTTTTCTAACTTGTTTGGATTAGATAGTGAGCTGATGAGTCAAACATATACACAGGGTGTTTCTCTTTGCACATTCTATTGTAGAATAGTAAGAAATAGCAATATGTACACTAAACAGTAACATATACCATTATATACATGGGTGCACATGTATTTAATAGTGTATATATGTGTATATATACATATAATACACATACATATGCATATATGTGTATATTATAATATATGTATATATGTGTGTGTGCATAATACATATTATCATAGCCTCCACATTCCTAGACTTATGTTCACCTCCTATTTAGCAAGTTTTCTCATTCTCTGGTAGACAGAATTCTTTCTTTCTGTGTACTTTGTATATACACAGTGCATTCCCACTCTTTACTTTTTTTTAATTTTTCCTTTGGTCACTTTCCACTTGAACTTCAAATGCCTAAGCATCTCTTTATCTTCAACAAGTATGAAGTCTTGGCATACGATTCAGTGATCTCATCTATTAAATTAGGACCACCATGTCAAGGCTTCATGAAATATGAGTCAAATGTATTTCAAAGTGCTTTCTAAATGTGAGGATATAAATAATAAATATGGTCTATTTTTAAGAGACAGTGAATAAATGGTGGACCTTTAAAAATAGTCTCGTATTGTTTAAATATTGTCTGACATATGATGAGGAAAGAGAGAGAGAATAATACTACCTTTGTCTCTACTCCATTCCATTATAAACCTAGTCTATTCCATGCACGTCTAATGACATTTCTATTTGAAATAAAGGGCATAATTGCAATTCCATAAAAGCATATCTAGAAATTCAAATGTCAGACAATGCTATGACTTGGTTATCACAGGTGCCAAATAACCTAATGGAAAAGAAATTGTGATTGACCTTCTGACTCCATGCAGCCACAAAACTACAATCATTCTGCTATTTCACTTAAGTGTGTTATGTCCCAGACAGGCACTGTCTGAAAATACTGAGTAGCATGAAACTCAACTCTAGGAATAAAGCTCTGTGGGCCCTGAAATAAACCATTTTTATTTCCAAAAGGGCCTAGAAATGAACCGTAGTATTATGGAGCCTAAAACCGAAAAAATGCCCACTGGCCCATTTTATTCCCCCAGTGCTGCTGAACATAAAGCGTGTCTCCCAAAAGAATACTAACAATGCTTCCTTCTTCTGTTAAATGATACAGAGGATGGCGTTTTCACAATTGTTTTCACTTTTATGGTTTGAAAGTGCCCGCATTAGTATATTTAACCCCTGACTTTTGTTGTTGTTGTTGTTGTTGTTGTTGTTGATCCTGTATCTGTAAAACTGGGTTAATTCAGTGGGGAATATGGAATGGTCCGTATTTTAGCACTTCCTGCACTTTGCTTGCTGCTAAAGGTCCAGAGTTCTTCACCATGAGAGCTGGGGGCTATTACTATAGTCTTTCATACATCACACCAGAACTTACACTTGAACAGAGAGAAATTCACTCTCAGAATTGCCCTCCAAAGACACAAAGGTAGCATTATTCTCTCTTTCCTCATCATATAACCATACAGACCTGTCTTAATTATCTTAAATACCAAAGACCTCTTTAATTAGAAGATTACTTTCATGGATGGCTTGCTGGATTGCCTAAAACTACATTAATTGTGCCTTTGGATCCCAGGCGGAAAAAAATTCTGTTGAAATTTTTTAGCTGGAAGGGTACAAAATTTTCAGAGTTACCACCTATAAAACATTCACACAAATGGAAAAGTATGATTAGCCAGCAAACAGTGGGACCCTTAGGCACCGGGTCAAGAAACAAGTGGAAAGAGTTTTGAAAGGCTTTGAATATGAAGGAGAAAATCAAGGGCTGGAAAGAAATGGAAAACACATTTTGCCTATGGCATACCCTCTATGTAATCCTGTGCCTTGCAAAATTTTAAAGGTTTTGACTAAGATGTTGATTTATATGCATACATATGCTTACTTGATAATACTTGGATTTAGGGTATTAATAAATGATGATTAAAGAAAATTGTGGCCTTCATGTGTGCCTAAGGGCAGCCTTGACATGCTTTCCAATAATTACCATCTTTCCGATTACAGAAGAAAAGTTGAATTTTAAAGCAGAACACCAAAGTTTTAATTAAACCTACAAGAGAAAGTTGATACTAAGTCGTACAAGAGAAAATAACTGAAGCATATCCAATTTGATCAGAAGTCAAGAATTTTTAGTAAAAAGAAAACCTCTTAAACATGAGATCTTGTTAATACCAACACACTCATCTTATTCATCGGATAACTCTGTCAAATGTTAATGAGAAGGATCCAAAACTAACATAGTCTAAATAATGTTTTCATAGAGCTATGGAGTTGCACCCTGTCCTGTGTTTTTGACACACATCCAGGATTTATATTGTGAGTGTACTAACAATAGAAAAGTATTTTTCAAATTAAAAGAATTGGAAAACAAGAGAGAGAAGTGTAATAGGATTTGGGAATCCAGTGAATTGATTTTCTTCATATTGGCTTAGTTAACTATGTGGCTATTCATTTCCACGGTAGTCATTTCCACATATTAAACTACATGTTCCTTTGATCTAAAAATAACTAAAGAATTTATTAAGTTCTACATAATTTTAATAGTAGTAGAGTGGAATTTTTTTTTTTTAAATTTCACATTGGAAGAACAACCACATTTATTATAGGCTCTTCATGTTACTTCATGGTAAATATGTTACAATGATTATATACTATGGGAGAAACTTGAGTTACTAAATAATGCATGATATTACTAATGAACATAATAGCCAGCATTCATACATTGTTTAAACATTGACTGCCTGCTTATTTTGTTCATTGCACTGCCTGAGGCATCATGGAGCCAGACAAAAATAAATGTCTTCTTCCTTTAAGGACTTCTTCTAGGTTGTGGGTTAATCAAGTAAAGAATCTAAGCACTGGATTAGCACTAAGAACACAGGAAGAAATGCTGGATATCCAACCACACTGGGGCCAAGAATTATTTAAATCAGAAGCTTCCCAAGTATACACACAAAAATAACCATTGGTTCATAGCACACTGTCACCACAGGTCTATGCTTAACCCTTAAAAAAATAAACTATACCATATATGTGTGTGTGTGTCTGTGAATAGTATATTCTTTATTTCTGCTTGCAATTTATCTTTTAATTCCATTTGTCTGTTTTTACTGAAATAATGAACACCCAAGAACCCGTCATTTAACTTCAAACTAAAGCAAATTGACATATATGTATATGATTGGTAGTTCATATCTTCCTATCCCCTCCATGTCTTCCTTCCATTTTTCCCCACCATCCAACACAGAAATAACCACTATTCTGAATTTCACTATTTTTTCAAGTTTTATTATTTTTTTTTTTACATATACACATATACCTAAATAGTATACAACATGGCGTTGTTTCTTTTAATTTTATCAATTTCAAAACCCAAGCTATGTTTCAGGGACTGAAAAGGTACTGCCTGAATCAGTATTGAGTCCTTGCTTTCTAATCCAGACTCTTGAAAGTGCTGTGGACATTTTCTCCAGGTCGCCTCTAGGATTTCATCCCTTTCTACAAACTACTATGAACGTATCAGTGTACGGGGACCACAGGCCGAGGAGATGAAAAGACAATGCCAATTTGTTCTGAGAAGAATTGTGATTTCCTCCAACTTTGTGTGCTCTCTTCCTGCCATCATATTTTACGCTACCTGTCATGTAAAAGATAGAGCAGAAGCGCCCGAGTGAATCTTCAAAATATAAATGTGGGGCTAATTCCCGCATCCAGACTAGGGTGGGGAGGAGACCCTAGCCTCATTAAGATTGAAGAAGTTTCCTAGATGACTGTGAATTGCTTTGTGTGACCCCATTCCCCAAATTGGTGGGGGGGGGGGGGACAAAACAAAACAACTGCTAAGCTGGTCAAGTTCTCCTCAGCATGTCTGATATCTGAAGACCTGCTTCCATCAGAAAGAGGGTCCCCAGGTACCATAGTTCGATATACAGAGGCAAGAGCAGAGCGTCTGGGTTGACACTCCCAGCTAAATGAGCTTGGGCAAGTCACCGACTGTCTCTATGTATTCGTTTCTCATTTACTTAAAAGGGATGATACTAACACAGAATCTTCCTTACGAGTTTATAGTGACAAATACATTAATAGAGGTAAAACAGCACCTGGTAATAGTCACTGTCACTTGATTTTGTTTTCATCTCACGGGATTGTTGTAAGGATTCATTGGCTAAAGCTTTCATCAGGCATAAATTATATTAGAGATCACAGATGTAAATTGGATGTTTTCACACACATGTTTTCAATCATAATGTAACCAAGAGGGATACCAATTAATTACTATTTATGACGTGAAGCAGATGCGGTTTTATGAGGTCTGCAGCTTTATACAATTTGGAGGATTCTCTTTAAAAATACAAAATTATGAATTGAAATTTCGGTATGAAAATGAAGATTTATTTAGAAGGGAGAGATAAATCACAAAATTAACACATTTTTGACATCTACCCCCCACACAAAAAAATTCCAGGAAAATAATATCAATGTGTTTTTAATTAAGTTTTCCTTCCAACATAGTTTTATGATACCTTTTGCCCTATAGGTTTTGGCTTAAAACTCTAACTTTTCATATGATAATGCATTTGTAGTAATTTCTGTGGAGAAAGAGTTGAAATTGCTTTTCAGCACGCCTAATAGAAACTCATTTTTTATTATTATTATTACTTAGGTCGAAGATTTGAGGGCACAGTCAAGTGTATGCCTGAAGGAAAAAACTTTGTTTTAGCCTGAGTATCAGTTGAGGGAAAGAAATTTACAGATATGGCAGCTAACAATATGTTGAACACCCTGTACTGTCCTCACTCCTCACACAAGGCCTGGGTGCTGAAGGACGGGGGTTCAAACCTTGGTACGACCTTTGGCTTTGTACCTTTTTGCCACAGTGTTGGACGCATTGCCATGGCACTTCTGAAAATCATTCCTACAAGGGAATGGTGAGCAATAAATTGACAGTGTATGCACAGCAGTCGAGGCCAAATCACAAAGGGATTGCTAAAAAGATATCCCACTAAACCCAAATACATCCCAATTGCCTCTGAGGCCAAATCCAAAACTGCCCAGGGCTACTCCACAGCCACTTGATACAGAAGCTGGAGTGAATAGACAAGAATCTGAAATGACGTTATTTCAGATTACTCACTTAGTAAATTTTAGTGAAAATATCAGACCCTGTCAATACACTGCTCGGGCCTCTTCCAAGAACCTCGGAAGGTTCTCATGCGAGTGAAGAGTTATGAAGCGTAACCCTGATCTGATGCAGGTAAAATCTTGACCATAGCAATTAAACACATTTTTGAGAATCTGTACTAATTCAGCACTAACTGTTGCTAAAGATCGTATTGGTTATAAACACGAGGAATAGTACAGGTTTCCTTACAGGATGACTAAGTATACCTTTCTTTTGATTTCACTTGAAGTTTTGGGGAAAAATATGTTACCTAATTGACAGGAAATCTAAATGATACTTATCTTTTAGCATGGCAAACCATGTGACATCTTTTCAAGGATATACATGATAAAATCTTTTGATAAGTCTCACACTTGCGATGTGTAGCTTTGGTCTACTTTTTCAAACCCTAGAGTTGTGACCTTTTTGTCCTCGTAAAAAGAGACACTAGGGTATATTTACAAAATACTTATGATGCTTTAAGAATGATTAAAAGACTCTTCATATTAAGAGATTTTTTTTCTACAAATAAACCAGAAATGGTGCCAATGATATCCAAGTATTACTAAATTTGAGAATTATTTTTTAACAATGTATTATCAAACAAGACTTCATGAGACCATTCTCGTAAGGGAAACCTCATTCTAGTTATATCATTTCATATTATTTTGATTAAGTCTATTAACTTCAGGCTACTGAACCCAGAAAAAAAAATAGTGGCTCAATAATAAGTATGGTCTGCCTAACATAATACAATTTTGGAAACAAGGTTAATGTTCGGGTGTTGTGGCAACTTTCTCAGGCAGAAAGGTATTCTCCCAAAGCAAATGGAGGACGCTTATCAAATGATGCGCTTTACGTGCATTTCCTAATAAAAGATTGGTATGTGATTTCCGACAATAGCATCATCATTCATTTATAAGTTTAGAAGTACAAGAATCAAAATTTAGGATCAAACAAATACTATTTTACGTGCTAGCATTATTTTCAAGTGTTCCATTAACTCTTGCTTTGAAAAGCCAGGTGTGGGCTATTTTGCATTTTGTAAGAGCCAAAAAAATATGGAAAAAGCCAGAAGGTATAATTTACCACACAGTACGAACAGCCTCAATACTGTATGTGACGGCGAGGGTCAGCTTTCAAGACCTTGCATCCCAATTTTCTCCTGTCAGTAAATCCACTGCTTTATCACAGACACATTGCAGTAGGAAAACCTCTTGCCAAATTATTAACTTCCTCTTTATTCTCCGAACCAAAATCAACCCCAGAAAAACGTACCTAAAGCTGCCTAAAGAAAGTTTTCAATAGCCATTTGGTCTTTTTATGGGAAGAGATTCCTCTTGGCTTTTTAAGACACTCTTCTCATTTTGAAGTGCACATAAAATCTGATGAATGTAACTGGACTACTTCGTATTCTTCTCCATCTATAAATTTTTGCAATCTCATATACTAAAAGAACAGTCTGGATCAGCATCCCCAAATAGAGAACAGATGGACAAGAGAGAGCATAATGAGGAAAACTACAGAGAATAAGGCATTATTATTCATATTCACACTAAGTATTTATTATGCCTCTGCCTTTAAGTGATTGTCATTGTAATACTTTGGAAAATAAAAGCTGTCCCCAAAAGTTTCCATGAATACGCTGACTCTCCATTTGTCATCTGAAACCATTATGAGTTTAACAGTGGAATGCATTTTCTCTTGATGATATAAAGGACACTGGAAAGGTCAGCAGAAAATGTAAAATATGCATAAAGCTACCTATTAGGCCATCAGGAACTAAGTAGGTACTAAGGATGTACTCATAACAGGTCCTGTATTAAAGACATTAATGGAAAGTAGCTGTTGCTAAGTATAGGTTGGTGACAGCAGCCAGAGGAAAGCGGAAAATGAATGGAGGGGATGGTGAGGAATGCCTGGGAGCCCACGCTTAATGGATGGCTTTGACAAGTACCCAAGTCACAGAAAGGAGTAGAGGAAGAGGAAAACCAGGATGAGGAACTTCGGTGAGTCCTTCTTGAGCTCTGTATCTTGCAGGCACACTGAATACAACATTTCACTCTAAGTAATTACAAGCCATCAGTCACTTTTTTTCACGGTGTGTAGAACCACAGAAATCACATGATTGCCACCACCTTCCTTTTGTGAAATGATATATGAAACAACATGACTGTAAATGATAGACACCAAAAAATCCCAGAAGGAGCAATCACCTTAATTTCTATCTAAGTTGTATGTTTACATGGTGAGTAGAATTTTTTTTTTCTTCTTTTAGAAAGCACAATATTCTTCTAACATCATAGAACATCACTGCAGATTCTTTCTCGAAGGAGGTTTTATTTTTAGGGAATATATAACACTGATACTATAACCCAGTAATAATAATGTGCCTTGTAGTTGTTGTTGCTTACACATCAGACTTTGCTGAAGATTTCAGTGTCCCTCTTCCTAACACTATCTCAAGAATCCAGATTCTCCTTTTTAATTATTGTCCTGATAAGTAAGCATGATAAGCAGACTTGGATACACAAAAAATTACTCTATATGGGTAGTAAAGATGCATAATTTTATCATCATTTCATTGTGATGATTACCTGTTTCACCAGCTTCACACCTACATTCTCAATTAATCCCCCAACAGATCTCGATGAAGTTGATATTACTTCTGTCTCCTTTTTACACACGAGAACACTGAGGCCTGGAAAAGTCAGGTCATACCACCAGCATGTGGCTGCGGTAGGGGGGAGGGGAGGCCTTGAATCTGAACCCTTATGGTCAACCTCCTGTAGAGTTGTGCTCTTACCTCCTGTTTTTCTGCCTTGCTATGGTGTTTGTGCATACATTATGTGCCAGAAATAGTCTCAGCTAGTTATATGTATTTTTTTAATTATTTTTTTTAACGTTTATTTATTTTTGAGACAGAGAGAGACAGATCATGAACGGGGGAGGGGCAGAGAGAGAGGGGGACACAGAATCCGAAACAGGCTCCAGGCTCTGATCGGTCAGCACAGAGCCCGATGCAGGGCTTGAACTCACGGACCGCGAAATCGTGACCTGAGCTGAAGTCAGATGCTTAACCGACTGAGCCACCCAGGTGCCCCTGTATTTTTTTTTTTTTTTTTTGAGAGAGAGAGAGAGAGAGAGAGAGAGAGAGAGAGTGAGAGGGGCAGAGGAAGAGAGAATCCCAAGCAGGCTTCGCACTCAGTGAGGAGCCCAACATGGGGCTCAATCCCATAACCCTAGTATCATGATCTGAGCCAAAATCAAGAATCTAATGGTCAAACAAACGAACCACCCAGGCACCCCTCAGCTCATTACATGTGTTAATTCAATCAATTCTTCCTTAATGCTACTGTGATTAGGAACCACCATCATATTCATTTTATACATGTGGAAACTGAGGTTCTGAGAGTTGCATAATTGGCCCAAGTCAACTTGCTCTTAAAGCAAGGGCAATACCAAAGACCTCATAAATAGGAGAAAACTTACCTGTTTAGTCTATATGTCCCAGTCTAGATGATTTGAAGCTAGTTGGATGAAGCACTGAGGGTTGAAAACAGATTGCCTAACTCCCAATCTACTGCCTTTTCAATTCTTAGTTAAGTACAGAGTACGTACCAACTGGGCTAAGCCCACCAGAAACGATGCTGCTTGCCTCATAGTTCTAATTTTCACAATAAGATCTTGACTCTCACTTGTGAGCTGAGGTCCAGCTGGTCCAGAGATTTAGCTACAAAAAAAAAAAAATCTGAATTTTACACAGTTACCAGGATTTGTTAAATACAAAAAAAGTTTAAATATATATATATATATATATATATATATATATATATAGTTTATTATATAATTAGAGTAACTAAGGTAATGATGTATATGATACATTGTGTTTCTGCTATTAAGTTTCATTCAACCTTTCCTCATTCAGAATTGGAGAAATCTGTAGGCACCTCAGAGCTGGAATCCATAACCTGATCAATCCTTTCTGCTATGTTCAATCCCATTCTCCTGCGTTCTAGATTGCTCACATGATCTCTGATCTAACTAGGAATGGTCATT
Source organism: Panthera onca (assembly GCF_046562875.1). Lineage (NCBI taxonomy): Eukaryota > Metazoa > Chordata > Mammalia > Carnivora > Felidae > Panthera > Panthera onca. The sequence continues at coordinate 89,605,911 of NC_138340.1, read as the reverse complement.
TCTGCACATCAGTTATACTATTACTAACTGGACTTTAATAGATGCTGTGATTTGCAGTTGTTCAATCTTTAGACTTTAAATATAGCTTCCATACAGTGATTAATTAAATATCAATTTAATTTTTAAAACGTTCCTTCCCTCCAAAATGAAATCAATAAGAATTTCACCAAAAAGTGCCTCTCTCTGTAGAGTGACAAGGTTTTCCATTAGTTTCACTTCCCTGTACAGTTTGGGATCTGTCCTCAGTGTAACTGCACTGGCTTTATTGAGAAAGATTGATAACAAGGTCACATCAAGCTTTGAGACAAAAGTAAGGCAGCTGAAGTGAACACCCATGGTAGAGTGAACTAGAACGTATACATTTATTCAGTACTTAGGGAATGCTATTTTTTTTCACAACTGAGAATTTATAATAATAATAAAAAAAGAATTTACAAACTAAAAAAAAAAAATGTACCATAAAACGTTTTCAAATTAAATACAACCAGATATAACATAAACATATGCATGCATATGGATGAGATATTCACTTGATGACTTTGGAACTAATAATTATGTCACATGAAACATGTACCCCAAAGCTGACTTTTACCCACATATTGCTTTAATTGCTAACTACATCTCAGGACCCTGTTTACAAAAGCTGACAGCAGACTAGCCTGGTATGTTATATTTAGTAAGCTTGGGATTTACGAGGATTTCTAAAATCAGGCAATCATCAGAATAAAGCGTAAATTCCTGTAGGGTACATCGTTTTACGGTGTCTGCAAAATAAATTTATTGTGTGCTGTAAGTAGTCAATTCATATAACTTGTAAACCAAACAAGGCAGGGAAAGTGTAGTTTGTCCAAAGTAATCTTAGCCCATGAACGTGCGTAGTCTAGGTATAAAAATGCACGCATCACATGTGCCCTGGAGACTACTAGGGGAGTGAGTGTTGTGAGCTTCTACTTCTTTTTTGTATTAGACCTCCATTTTCCTTTCCTCTTGCTCAAATTATTCACTGAAGTTGGCTCTACGTGGGGGTTTCCTCTACATGAGGGAAGTCTTCTAGGAAAGAATTCTAATGAGTCCATTTCTTTAGTAACATGAATACAGAACTATTTTATAACAATATTTTGAATTTAGTGAAATGTTGAGAAAAATTAAAAAGTCCATGAGTTGGTACATGGAGGCTGACTAGCAGTTTCCTTCTCTTTATCTTTACCAATGTCTTATATTCAAATCTAAATAAAATAGATCTAAAAATATTTCCTTTGTTTTGAGATGTGACCTGGTTTTCTCAATGCCTATGCTTAGGATTTTCTTTTTTCTTTTTCTTTTTTTAAATTCATTTATTTATTTTGAGAGAGAGAGAGAGAGAGCATGAGGAGAGGAGCAGGGAGAGAAGGAGAGAGAGAATTTCAAGCAGGTTCCACACTGTTAGTGCAGAGCCCAACATGGGGCTCAATCTCATGAGCTACAAGACCATGACCTGAGCGAGATCAAGAGTCAGACGCTTAACCTACTGAGCCACCCAGGTGCCCCAGGATTTTCTTTAAAAAAAATTAAACTAGGGGCGCCTGGGTGGATCAGTCTGTTGAGCGTCGGACTTCAGCTCAGGTCACGATCTCGCAGTCCGTGAGTTCGAGCCCCGCATCAGGCTCTGGGCTGATGGCTCAGAGCCTGGAGCCTGCTTCGGATTCTGTGTCTCCCTCTCTCTCTGCCCCTCCCCTATTCATGCTCTGTCTCTCTCTGTCTCAAAAATAAGTAAATGTTTAAAAAAATTTTAAAAAAAATTAAACTAGGGGCGCCTGGGTGGATCAGTCAGTTGAGTGTCCGACTTCGGCTCAGGTCATGATCTCACAGTTTGTGAGCTCAAGCCCTGCATCAAGCTCTGTGCTGACAGCTCAGAGCCCTGGAGCCTGCTTTGGATTCTGTGTTTCCCTCTCTCTCTGCCCCACCCCCTGCTTGCTCTCTCTCTTTCAAAAATAAATAAATGTTAAAAAAAATTTTAAGTAAAAAAAATTAAACTACATTTGATTATATAGATTCAAGCATACAACATAGCGATTCAACATTCATATATATTATGAAATGTTCACTACAATTAGTTACCGTCTGTCCACCATACGTTACAATATTATTGACCACACTCCCTATGCTGTACTTTTCAATACTGTGGTTTATTTATTTTATGACTGTAAGTTTGTATTTCTTAATTCTCTTCACTGACCTTGCCTATTCCTCTACCCCCTTTCCCTCTGGCAACCACTAGTTCTTTGTATTTACGGGTCTGTTTATGTTTCTTGTTTGTTTTGGGTTTTTTTATATTTCACATATAAGTAAAATCATGTGGTATTTGTCTTTCTCTGACTTATTTCACTTAGCATAATACCTTCTAGTTTATTTGTCACAAACAGCAACCTTCCATTCTTTGTATGACTGAGTTATATTCCATTGTATATATCCTACTCCTTCTTTATCCATTAATCTACTTATGGAAACAAGTTGCTTCCCTATCTTGCTTATTGTAAATAATGCTGCAGTAAACATGGGGGTGCATGTACTGCTTTGAGTTAGTGTTTTCCTCATCTGTGATTTTTGTTACCATTTTTTTTTTCTTTCTGTTCTTCTTATTACTTGAATTTTTCTTTGGCATTATTACTTTAGTCCCAGTGAAAGCGTGTGTGTGTGTGTGTGTGTGTGTGTGTGTGTGTGTGTGTGGAGTTTGGAGAGAGACACTGAGAGAGGAAACTATTTTAACATGTTCTTCAGAGAATTTTAGTATGTCCTAATTTAAGAGCCACTGCCCTAGATTTCCAATCTAGTATTCTTTTTACCCCATAGTGAAATGATGTGACTCAATATAGTTAAATTCAATAAATATGCTTCGAGTATCTGTTATTGATCATGGATTTTGTTATGAGCTGTATGTACATGTATCAGTAAGAGATAATCTATGTTCACAGAACTCACATTTAATATTCTATTTTTAAACCATTATGTACTATCACGTTGACATTTCTAGACTCTTTAAACAATACCATTGCAGGTTTTTTTATCCGTGTAAGAAATCCACCACGGAGAAGTAATTTCAAAACAAACCTTTTTTGACCTGAATTACAGTTCAAGATTTTGAAACAAGTGTGTCAACAGTATATTTTCACATGCTTCTATGAATTTCACATACAAAATTCTGTTTATGCATTTATTCTTAACAGCTCATCTGATCTCTGTAGCTTATGAGGTTGGAGAGGCTGAAAGCAGGAATATCTCCCGAGTGCCCAGAGGCATCACAACGGCTTTATTTCAAACCCTCGTTTAGAGAAATTGGTTCTAGAAATGCTCTTCAGTTTTAAAATTTCAAGGACAATGTTAATAGAAAATTTCATAACTTCTACTGAATGAAATTGAACTCGAAATGTAGAGAGCTATTTCAATGATGTATGTGACACAGTATTGTCAAAATATCATCAAAGGCGTATAGTTTATTTCCCAATCTTACTGTTCATAAGAAGCCAGAACAAATTCTTATGGTTCGTAAGAATCAGGCAAGGTATCAGCTATTATTCGTTAATCAATAGAAGATTCAATATGTCAACTGGTGTTTAATTACAAAATAAACAAACAAAGTAGAAGAAACCAAAGTTTAGGGCCAATTCCTGTTCCAATTTGAAACCTCAGAGGTTTGAATGTATTTTTCTTGAGTTAGAAAATAGTTTCCAGGGGCGCCTGGGGGGCCAGTCCGTTGAACCACCTACTTTGACTCAGGTCACGCTTTCACAGTTCTTGAGTTCGAGCCCCACGTCAGACTCCCTGCTGTCAGTAGGGAGCCTGCTTCAGATCCTCCCTCCCGCTCCCTCCTTCCCCTCCCCTGCTCACACACACACACACACACACACACACACACACACACACACACGTTCTGTCTCTCTCTCTCAAAAATAAATAAAACATTTAAAAAATGGTTATCATACTAAATTCTTCATTTTTCTTTCACTCAATGTCCTTTTTTCCCCACACATTGTATTGTGTCCTGTCATCTGACATTACAAAAAACAATCTGTACTTTTTTTTTTTTCCATTTCAAACAATTGCTAAATACCGCAATAGATTCGCTCCTTCTGTGAAATTCCAGGGAAATCTTCAATTCACCTCAGACTTGACGTGCATCATAAGCAGGCTTCAGGCCCTCTTCTGAGCGCATGCGGAGCATGGCTTCTCTGGCAACATTGAGTTGTGGCCTTATTTCTGGCAAAGCAGTCATTCAGCAGAGCCAAGAATAAGAGTATTTGAAGGAACTGCCCATATATTAGGCTAAAAAAAGTGATGAGTGTATGAAATCTCCCAGTGGGTAGACAGCCATTCCCAGATTATTCTGGCTGCCTTTGCAGATGCATAGAATGCCTGTCCCTCCCTTTGTCCTCATTGGGATCTTCTGCTTTCACATAGGAGACCCACTGCGGTGACACATTCAACTTATCTGAGAAGACACATTCGAACTCCAGGCTTTTCATTAAAGGTGCAATTTATCTCACAAACATTCCTTTGAAATTTTTAGACACTTAAATGGTGCCAGGATGAAACCTTATTTCTATTCATTAAGCAATTCATCTTATCATGAATCCATTTTTCTAAGCACAAAAAGAAGAATCACCGTATACTTAGCATTGCGGGCAAGAAATGTAGGAAAAGAAAGTTGCATTACGAGTAGTAATAATAGAACTAGTAGTATAATAATAACAATAGAAAAAATAGAACAATAGAAACCAATAATAACAACCAAAACAATAGAAAAAATAATAGCGAACATAGAGCACTCCCCCTGTTGGAGGCATGGATGATGGAACAGCCCAAAGTCAGTCCAACTATCATTTCGTCTCTAAGGAAAAACATGCAGTGTTATTCCCCCCACAGGCAAAAGTCAGATTCACACAAGGCTTTTACTCACATAGCCTCTTACATTCTCATTAAACTTCATTTTGCCTAAAAATGAAGACCATTTCCATTCAACAGAAAGTCACGCCAAACAGAAAATTTCTGAAACAGATGATATAACCAGTAAGGATAGAAAATCATGTTCTCATTGCCTCTATTTATATCTAGCCACACCTTAGTTACCAGGTCTCGATTGAAATGTACATTGATTTTACACTCATTGTATATCTCCTTTGTAGATAGCTATGAAAGACTTGACTTACAAATACTTAAGATGTGGTTTTGTCATCAGAAGCACAGAAATGTGTTTAAATTAACAAAAATGATTTCAACATACTTAGAAAAATAAATTGCTGCTTATTATCTAACATGAAAATGTGCTAAAAACCTTGAGGGGATAAAACGAAGCCAGGAGAATATCTTTTTGACTGGGCTTCTTATCACGTTTATTTATTGCTATTAGTTCACTTTGGTCACACTGTTAATATGCCTCCTTTAAGCAATGATTTATTCATCCCCAGACAATAAGCAGAGTGACGTATATCACATGAAAAAAAAAAAAAAACCCAAGGGGCTAAAACTTAAACCACAAGTCTACTTTGTCAAGGTCAGATAATGCACTTGGGAATGGGGAATTTGGCAGAATCAGGCTGTAATATTTTAAGGGCTGTCACAAACTTGGTTAAGGTGTGTTCTTCTTAAAAAAGCAGTTTTATTGCATTGCATTTCACTTTTTTCATATTGACTTGTAGTTCTGAGAGACTAGCAAGGTACAAGTGTCATATTATCCGTTTCAAATTGGGGGCGCATATGAACGGATGTGTCTTTAAGCAAGACAAATTCATTTGTACATCAATTTATTTTAGATACTTTAAGTTCATATTTATGCTCAAGTTATAAAACTTTAGCCTCACCATAATCAATACATAGAGGCCTAAAAACACACTGTAATTTTAAAACATCACTGTGATTTAGATGGGACAGATTCACCTTAAAATTTCGACTTGTGCAATCCAGAGCACCCAAGAAGAAATGGGTGCAGACAATGTAAGGCATCCTATTAAAAAATTATTCCAGGGGCACCTGGGTGGCTCAGTCGGTTAAGCGTCTCGCTTCGGCTCAAGTCATGATCTCGCGGTTCGTGAGTTCGAGCCCCTCATCGGGCCCTTTGCTGACAACTCGGAGGCGAGGGCCTGCTTCACATTCTGTGTCTCCCTCTCTCTCTGCCCCTCCCCTGCTTGCACCCAGTCTCTCTCTCTCCCTCGAAATAAATAAACATTAAAAAAACTAAAACAAAATTTCCAAACAGTTCCTTTTGTTACAAAGCTTGGGAGGTTCACAAACATTTTCTTTCATGACACTTAATATCTTAGTAATTTTTCCTTTGCATGTCTTAGGCCAAAAAAAAAAAAAAAGTACCTAACAGTTCCATTTATTTAGTAGGTAATTCCATGCACTTTATAAGGATTTACATCTTAATTTAGTAGGCTTCTGGGAAAAGATACGCGCAAATTGAAAGAATGAAATATTTTTCGTTCATTCTTAAATAACTAGTTATTTACACATTGGATGTATGCACCTGTTTGGTTCTGCAAGCCCTTAAATCAGATGAAGTACTCACGCCCTCTTTTCCTGTGTCATACTGCTTTTCTTCCATCATTTCCTTTCATCATGCAACCTCTGGAAATACAGCTTAACAAGTTACAATGGCACCAAAGGGCATGTAACCCCGTGTAATGGTGAACCTGTTAATAGTTCGCTGGGTGTGTGAGAGCTGTTGAGTACTGCTGTGTTTCCTCTGAAAACTTAAAATCTTATGCACCTCCCCATGAGTTTGCTGAGGCTCTTGAGAGAATGCGTTGGTGCATTGTTTGGGGAGTGTGGCTATAGATCTCATTTTTGTACAGATACACTGCAAATAACTAGTTTATTTATTTTTTTTAAAGCCGTGTCTCGCTACTAAACCCATCATCTTTTCAGCTCGCCAACCTTCCTCCTGCCATAGGCACAGAACCCTGGCTGAGCCAAGAGACTAGGAGTAAGCAGCAGCTGGTTCCACTCGGCTTTTATTGGACTGAGAAGTGAGAAGTAGCAATTGCATCAAGGCACCGGAGCCCTGAAGCTGGTCTTTCCAGGAATACTTCTTTTGAGTCGTACTTTTTGACTTAATGTTATTGGTTGTACAGGTTCCAGGGAAAGACATCTGATAGAACTTTTCCTAGCAACGGTTTGATCAAAGGAACGGTTTGATTACAAAATAAATACAGCCGTATTGAGTATAGTGAAATAGCAGTGAAGCTTCAGGATAATAGGTAAAGAGATACTTCCATATGGAAACTTTCTGTAGTCAGTTTATAGTCAAATCAGTGCACAGGGAGATATTCTGCAATGTCCAGCCACATGTTATTGTCCAGGAACTCTATCTCCTACCAAGATAAAAGGATACAGTACGACCTCACTTAAATGTGGAATCTAAAGTACAAACAAAAACAAAAACAAACAGAAAACCCCAGGCTCATAGATACAGAAAACAAATTGGTGGTTGGGGGATGGGAGATGGGTGAAATGGGTTGAAGGGGGTCAAAAAGTGAAAACTTCTAGTTATAAAGTAAATTAGCCATGGAGATGTGATGTACAGCACGGTGATTAGAGTTAATATTGCTGTTTTGTGCATTTGAAAGTTTCTAAGAGAGTAAATCTTAACAGTCCTTATCACAGGGGAAAAAATGTCACTGTGTATGGTGACAGATGGTAACTAGACTTATTGGGATGATCATCGTGCAATATATACAAATGTTGAGTTATTATGTTATACATAATGTATATCGATATTTATCTCAGTAAAATCATTTTTAAAAAGTAGCAATGAAACAATATAGAACCATGTTTCAGTACCATGAAACAATATAGAACTCTTTCTGAATATCACTTAACACTAATTTCACTATCACTCATAATTCTGCGTTTTCTTTTTTTTTTGTTTGTTTGTTTATTTTTGAGAGACAGAGTGCAAGTGGGGGAGGGGCAGAGAAAGACAGAGAGAGTGAGGCACAGAATCCAAAGCAGGCTCCAGGCTCCGAGCTGTCAGCACACAGCCTGATGCGGGGCTGGAACCCAGCAACCGTGTGATCATGACCTGAGCGGAAGTCGGATGCTTAAGTGACTGAGCCACCCAGGCGCCCCAGTAATTCTGCATTTTCTATAGTGCTATCCATGAATATTGGTTTCTAATTACTCTTTCAAAGATTATTAATGTTCCTATATTTTGTTGATGATGATAGCAAATGCAAGTCTTACCCATAATACAAACAAGCATGTGCACAGTAATTCATTTTCTGCTCAGGTAAAATTTACCTTTAAAACCTTGTTGGCATAAGGGCGCCTGGTTGGCTCAGTCAGTTAAGTGTCCAACTCTTGGTTCCTGCTCAGGTCATGATTTCATGGTTCGTGAGTTCGAGCCCCATATTAGGCTCTACACTGACAGCATGGAGCCTGCTTGGGATTCTTTCTCTCTCCTTCTCTCTCTCTCTCTGCCCCTCCCACACATACTCTCTCTTTCTATTTTTCTCTGTCTCTGTTTTCTCTCAGAATAAATAAACTAAGAGAAAAAAAAATTGTTGACATAAACGTAGGACAACACATCTTCCAGCCATGTCCTCTGGAATCATCAGTCAATAATCACTGCATTCCTAGAAACTGATCTTTTTCAACGTTGGCTACATTCTCGCCTGCCACACACTGAAGAGGATGTCAGTCAAAGGACCTGTTCACCCTGCAGATTGATAATCTCAAAGATTGTCAGCAGATAGACATGCCACCCCAAGCCCATCCTGTCGTGTAGCCTGGAGTGGTCTCCCTGGGTGCCAGCGGGGAGGGGTTAAGGGAGGGGAGGGCATGGGATAACGCTAAGGCAAACAAACATTATAAACCACTTCAGTCAAAAGTTGTTTAGGAAAGTGTTATTCTCTCCAGGTTTGTTTTCCAGGAACTTAGCCACTGAGAGCAAGGTACTATTAATCCTCTTGGAGAGGCTGTCTTCCTTTTAGTATTCCTCTCCTTGGACTTTCTTTTTGAGCCTTACCCCTAATACATTGGTTTCCAAGTTAAAAACATATATCACAAAGGTTCCCCTTTTCAATTTATGTCCTTACCTGCCACCTATGAAATCGGTAACAGGATTTTATCATCTGTTGTGCCTCCTGATTGTCTGGGGTTCCACAGTATTAATGAAAACCGACAGAGGTAACTCATTCTGGAATGAATTTTAACATAACTTTGATCTTCCAAAGCATCACTGTCTTGACATAGATCTGTCACAAAGAGAAAGCAGCAACAAGAGTGGAAAATTATTAATTTTTGCCAGATAAAGATGAGGTTTATACACCATCCTCAATTGTATGTTGTTGTGACAATTATTCTATTTATTTTGTTGTTTTGCCTGTGTATTTCTGTTTTGTTGTTGTTGTTGTTGTTGTTGTTGCATGGGTGAGGCTCAAATCCTTGACGTGAGTCATGCTACAATATGAAGATATTTAGATTAAATGTCAGGCTGCTTGTTTCTAGACCAACTCTCTAGTGTCTGCTCCTCTACTAATCACATTTTATTAAGCTTCAACTCATCTAATACAACGATTATATTACCTGAACTCTAAGCCCCATTATGTATTGAAATTCGAGTTATGGTTTTAAGTTAATAAATAACTGTGACTTAGCTGATATAACCCAAGTTTATGTCATTTGGGCCACACCATTCCCTCTTTATATGGGATAGATTTATGGATTAAAGAAGTTTAGTTTACCCTAGGCGATTAGTAAGATATCACTATCATTCACAGTAATACTCTCCCCAAAATAGTGAGAACAGATCTAACATGATTAACAGAACTTGAAGTAACCAGAAAATTCTTAGCTATGTATGGTAGAACTAGATCTGAGTCTATGGAGAAAGGCCTATTACTTCCCTCTCATCTTTAGGTAATAAGAGAATTGCCATTCCTTTATGCTATAAATACAGTTTTAATTAGTGATTTAAAATATCCAATTGAATTTATTCATTGATATTTTAATCATTTTGTAAGGGTAAAACTGTTTTCCTTCCTAATCAGGGTCAGAAACAGGAAGGACATAGAGAGTTGGGGATATTTCTTACTCTTTCCCCAGATATCACCATTGGAGACTGCCAAGGACAAAAGGAGGGGGGCAACAAGGTGTTGAGGGGGTTGTTGGATTATTTGTGGATTTTTAATTTATTATTTTTTAATGTTTATTTATTTTTGAGAGATAGACCAAGCACAAGCAGGGGAGGGGCAGACAGAGAGAGGGAGAGACAGAATCTGAAGCAGCCTTGGGTTTTTATTTTAAATTATGTTCCAGTTACTGATGGCTTGTTTACCTTTAGTCTCTAAACTGACTATTTAGTTGCAATTTTGTTGGCTTAGTTTTAGCATTTGTGCAGTATATATTGGAAGAGGACGTCTACCACAGGCCAGGAGCATCCCTACATGTTCTCAACTGTGCCAGGCTGCAAGCCTTGTCTTCATACAAAGAAGTTTCTGTAACTGGTCACATAGGTAACTAAGAAGACCACAGTGAATACATGTATCTATCTGTTTGCTCTAAAAGGGGAGGAAGCCGGTTTGTTGGTTTGCTACAATGTTTGCTGTGTGCCAAAAGGAAATATCGGGTCAGGGGCCCCAGGTTTCTTTCCTGTAAAGCAGATGACTGTGTGTGTGGGCAGGTATCCTCTGGCCCTCCATGCATATGGTCCTGTGGGAGGTGGAACTCTAAAGATCCAGGGAAGCATGCTGACATGTGGAATGCTGCTTTGGTCTCAACTCTGATTCAAGAATTCCCTGTCTTTTGTCAATTTCAGTGACACTGTGGCAAATTGACTTGCTATCCTGCAAGTAGGGAAAATCTCACAGTTTTTCACAGTTCTTGACAGTGTTTGGCAATGAGAATGCTGGCAGAGACATAACTTTCAGGAAAAGGAGACAGACCTGAGACCCGATGGCTAACTGATGGATTTAAGGGAAGTTCCTGGGAGTTTGTAGTAAGTTTATTGACCGAATTGTATGGTCACATGAACAACAAAAGTTTCTGAGCCACATTGTTGCCTTTAATAAGGAGAAATTAAGCAATTAACAGTGTATTTCTTTCCTTTTTTTTTTTTTTTCCCTTTTCAGAGAGAGAGACGGAGAGGGAGAGAGAGAGGAGAAGAGGAACAGGGAGAGAGAATCTCAAGCTGGCTCCATATTCAGTGCAGAACCCTCTGGGATCATGACGTGAGCCTAAATCAAGAGCCGGGCACTCAGCTGACTAAACCACCCTGAAGCCTCTTAACAGTGTATTTCTTAAGTATTTAATTGGCTGTGATTAACCCCCCCCCCCAAGAAAAAAGTTAATAAGGGAAAAGAAGTAACTAATTTCAGTAATGCACTACCCAAATATGTATGTGTGTGTGTGTGTGTGTGTGTGTGTGTGTGTATACACACACAGATAGAATACTCTATTCTAGATTATTTCTCATTAATTAAAGTAGCATTTCATACCCATATACTCATTATCAAAATTGTTACCCTAAGAAAACCAGTATCTGATTAAATACTTTCTTATACTAATGGCTAATTAATGAGAGCTAGTTTAAGATTAAAAACCAAAAATACTAGGAATTTGTTATTTATGAATTTGTGATTTAGATCAATCATATAAATTAATTTCAGTCTCCGTATTTTTCATCAGAGAGAAAAATATATGAATAACACCATATATTAATAACAGGATTACTGTAACATGTAATAAAAGATAAAATTCTGCTCCTCACAACGTGCCCATTAGAAAGGTATCATAACTTTTCATTAAACACTGCAAGGGAGAATGTATACTAGAATAGATTAAGACAATGTGCTGGAGTAAAGACCTGAGTAGGATTTGGGATTTCCCTGGCACAGACTTCATTCTTAATGAGTGGTTACTTTGTATCCAGTATTATTCTAAATGTTTCACATTCATTACTTACTGCAATGATGCTATGGTTAAAGTTCACTAATAACTACATTGCACAAAGAAAGAAAATAAGAAATAGAGTTCCAGCTCTGGTTCTAGAGTCAATTTTTTTTTAATTATTTTAATTTACATCCAAGTTAGCATATAGTGCAACAATGATTTCAGGAGTAGGTTCCTTAGTGCCCCTTACCCATTTAGCCCATCCCCCCTCTCACAACCCGTCCAGTAACCCTCAGTTTGTTCTCCATATTGAAGTCTCTTCTGTTTTGTCCCCCTCCCTGTTTTTATATTATTTTTGCTTCCCTTCTCTTATATTCTTCTGTTTTGTATCTTAAATTCCACATATGAGTGAAGTCATATGATATTTGTCTTTCTCTGACTAATTTCACTTAGCATAATACCCTCCAGTTCCATCCATGTAGTTGCAAATGGCAAGATTTCATTCTGTTTGATTGCCGAGTAATATTCCATTGTATATATACACCACATCTTCTTTACCCATTCATCCATCGATGGACATTTGGGCTCTGTCCATACTTTGGCTATTGTTGATAGTGCTGCTATAAACATTGGGGTGCATGTGTCCCTTAAAAACAGCACACCTGTATCCCATTGATAAATGCATAGTAGCACAATTTCTAGGTCATATGGTAGTTCTGTTTTTAATTTTTTGAGGAACGTCCATACTGTTTTCCAGAGTGACTGCACCAGCTTGCATTCCCATCAACAATGCAAAAGAGATCCTCTTTCTCCACATTCTCACCACCATCTGTTGTTGCCTGAGCTGTTAATTTTAGCCATTCTCACAGACGTGAGGTGGTATCTCCTTGTGGTTTTGATTTGCATTTCCCTGGTGATGGGTGATGTTGAGCATTTTTGCATGTATTGGTTGGCCATCTGGATGTCTTCTTTGGAGAAGTGTCTATTTATGTCTTTTGCCCATTTCTTCACAGGATTATTTGTTTTTTGGGTGTTGAGTTTGATAAGTTCTTTATAGATTTTGGATACTAACCCTTTATCTGATATGTCATTTGCAAATATCTTCTCCCATTCTGTCGGTTGCCTTTTAGCTTTGCTGTTTCCTTCACTGTGCAGAAGCTTTTTATTTTGATGAGGTCCCAATAGTTGCGCTCTTCTCTCTCTCTCTCAATCTCTCTCTCTCTCTCTCTCTCTCTCTCTCTCTCTCTCTCTCTCTCTCTCAGGAAACCTTGTTTCCCTTGTCTCCAGAGACGTGTTGAGTAAGAAGTTGCTGCGACCAAGGTCAAAGAGGTTGTTGCCTGCCTTCTCCTCAAGGATTTTGATGGCTTCCTGTCTTACATTTAGGTCTTTCATCCATTTTGAGTTTATTTTTGTGTATGGTGTAAGAAAGTGGTCCAGGTTCATTTTTCTTTATGTCGCTGTCCAGTTTTCCCAGCACCACTTGCTGAAGAGACTGTCTTTATTCCATCGTATATTCTTTCCTGCTTTGTCAAAGATGAGTTGGCCATACGTTTGTGGGTCCATTTCTGTCTTCTCTATTCTGTTCCATTGATCTGAGTGTCTGTTTTTGTGCCAGTACCATACTGTCTTGATGATTACAGCTTTGTCATACAGCTTGAAGTCTGGTAGAGCACGGTTTTTAGCTGCAAGGCTAAGTCAGGTAACCTTGCTTTCTCTAGGTCTAAGTTTCCTCATTATGTGACAATATGGACCAGTTAACATTGAAGATGGCTCAGGAATAAGAATTTTTACATCATCAGAGGAGAAATCACATTTATACAATTAAATTTAATTAGGAATATAATTCACTTTCTGACTACAAGCTTTATGTTCCTGAAATTTCATAACTGCAGACAGACTATTCTTTTTTAAAGTTTTTGTTTTAATTCCAATTAGTTAACATACAGTGTTATATTAGTTACAGGAGTACAAAACAATTCCATACATCACCCAGTGCTCATCATGACAAGTGGACTACTTAATACCCATCATCTATGTCACCCATACACTGCCTTCTCCCCGCTGGTAACCATCAGTTTGTTCTCTGTAATTAAGAATCTTTTTCTTGGTTTCTCTTTCTCTCTCTCTCTCTCTCTCTCTCTCTCTCTCTCTCTCCCTTCCTCTTTCTTTCTTTCTCTCTCTCTTTATCTTTTCTCATTTGTTTTGTTTCTTATACACTTAAATCTTACCATGTTAGAGTAGACAGAGTCTGGGTGATCACATTTTATAAATATGATCTCATAAGATTCACTATTAATAATTCAAATATTAATGACTTGGGAAGTATTAAGCACAAAAAAGTGTTTTCCAAGTGAGACCCTTTCCTATACATTTTCTTAAAGATGGCATCTTTGCTAAAATCTTTTCAGAACAAAGACTATTCTAGATTGTAGTATCTATCTTCTTTAAACAAAATTTAAATACTCCTCTCTCCAAATTCCTCACTTTAAATGTATATTAACAAAACCTATTTATTATTATGTTTTGGAGTAAAAGCAAAGGCTCACATCTCAGATCTTAAACTAAGATATAAACTACAGAGTATTGTTTGGCCAACAGTCAAATACTACAGCATTTAACCCTTAACCTTTCCCTTTTCTAAGACATTTTCTCTTTTTATCAGAATATTAATCTCTCCACATTAGCTACTTCTGCCTTCTCGGCATAGTTAACCTTAATTCATGGTGATCTTGTCAAAATACTTCTATTTCACCTTTTTAGAGCAATTCCAGCTGTTTCTTTTTGTCACGGAGTTTTGTTTTTACTGAAAAAGCATTCAAATTAGACTAAATAAGAGAAGTGTCCGAGTTTATTCTTTTCTTGTAGATAAAATGTTTGCGTTGTGAAAAATATTTTATTTTAATTCTACCTCTAAAGGATAAATAATCCAGTTTTTCTTAGCCTAATTACAATACATTGCTTAATATATTTAAGACCAAATGCCTTAAGTATTGCCTGAACTTGGTATCTCCCAAATGGGACAAAGACAACTGCTAAAAACTTTACCCAACCAAAATTTATATAAATTCGTCCCACCTTTCTTATATTTTTCAAATATGCATCTTAAAATTGGTAGTACAGATGAGCCAAAGATCCACAGGACTTTCAGCCAAAGAATGATAATTTTTCCCAAAGTGTTAGGGTATATTGAATGAATACTTGGTAAATATTGCTTTCATTTTTTTAACCAGATTATTACCCATTTATAACAAGGAAGTGGACTATACAAATAGCACAGTTTGACAAGTGATTGTTCATATTCTAGGTTAGTTCCAAAGTAGCCTTGTTTCCTTGTTGTTGTTGCTTTTTTTTTTTTTTTGTCTTTTTTTGGTATGAAGAATTTATATATATATATATATATTTTTTTTTAATTTTTATTTAAATTCTAGTTAGTTAACATACAGTGTAATATAGGTTTCAGGACTAGAATTCAGTGATTTATCACTTACATATAACACCCAGTGTTCATCACAACAAATACCCTCCTTACTAACCATCACCCATCTAGCCCATCTCCCACCTGCTTCCCTCCAACAACCCTCAGTTTGTTGTCTATTGTTAAGAGTCTCTTATAATTTGTTTCCCTCTCTCTTTTACTTTCCCCCTCCGACATGTTCACCTGTGTGACTGCTTAAATTCCACATGAGTGAAATGATATGGTATTTGTCTTTCTCTGACTGACTTATTTTTCTTAGCATAATACACTGTAGCCATGTGCATGCTGTTGCAAATGGCAAGATTTCATTCTTTTGATGGTTGAGTAATATTCCATTGTGTATACAAACTACATTTTCTTTACCCACTCATCAGTCTGTAGACACTTGGGCTCTTTCAATAGTTTGAATATTATTAATAATGCTGCCTTATTTCTCTTTTGTGTAGTATATCATTATTATAACCACTTCAAATGAGAAAATATATTGACTATGTATTTCAAGAATTTTGCTTAGCAACCTCAGAAGTTCTGCAAAAGTGAAGCAGTAAAGTCCTTAATTATCTTTTCTTGTATTTTTCTTCCTAAATTTTATGTATCTTTCTGCCACGGGTCTTTCTTACCTCTTATCTAGATTATGACAACACTCTCTTGCCTGGTCTATCAGCCCACAACCTGTCTAACCCCTACTTCCTGCCTCTTGCACCATATAAACATCATCGACAAATCATCTTTTTGAAGCATAATTTTGATTACATTATTTGCAATCAGATTTTTTTAAATTATAATTTACATGAAATGGTATGGCCGCATTTTAATTCTGCATTATGATGCTATGACAAATGTATAACCTTTAAACTATCACCAAATACAAGATACTAAAAATTTCTATCACTCCAGAAAGTTCTTTCATGTCCCTATTCATTCAGTTCCGTCCCCAAACTCTGACCCCAGACAACAACGAAGCTAATTTGTATCACAATAACTTATTTTTACTTCTCCTAGGAGCTTATTAAAAAAAAATTACACAGGATGCATGTGTGATTTCTTTCACCAACCATGCTTGTTACAGCTATATCTGAAATTTGTTCTTGTTATCTGATGAGTAATACTCTATTGTATGCCCATATCAGTTTGTTTTTCCACTCACATGTTTATGAATATTTGGGATTTTTCAAGCCAGAAGGGGATGGAAATAAAGCAGCTATCAACATTGGTATATGTCATTGATGAACATCAGTTTTCATTTCTCTTGGGAAAATATAAACTATGTGAAACGTTAACAAGGAACATCAAAATATTTTTTCAAAATCACTCTCCTGATTTGTTCATTTTCTACCCTATGACCCAGCAATAGCACTGCTAGGAATTTATCCAAGGAATACAGGAGTACTGATGCATAGGGGCACTTGTACCCCAATGTTTATAGCAGCACTCTCAACAATAGCCAAATTATGGAAAGAGCCTAAATGTCCATCAACTGATGAATGGATAAAGAAACTGTGGTTTATATACACAATGGAATACTACGTGGCAATGAGAAAGAATGAAATATGGCCTTTTGTAGCAACGTGGATGGAACTGGAGAGTGTGATGCTAAGTGAAATAAGCCATACAGAGAAAGACAGATACCATATGGTTTCACTCTTATGTGGATCCTGAGAAACTTAACAGAAACCCATGAGGGAGGGGAAGGAAAAAAAAAAAAAAAAGAGGTTAGGGTGGAAGAGAGCCAAAGCATAAGAGACTCTTAAAAACTGAGAACAAACTGAGGGTTGATGGGGGGTGGGAGGGAGGGGAGGGTGGGTGATGGGTATTGAGGAGGGCACCTTTTGGGATGAGCACTGGGTGTTGTATGGAAACCAATTTGACAATAAATTTCATATATTAATAAAAAAAAAAAAACAAAATCACTCATAACATATGAGCATTCAAATAGCTGATGTACTAGTCGATATTTGATATTGTAAGTATTTTTAATTTTTGTCATTTTGGTAAGTGTGAAGTATCTCATTGTGGTTTTAATTTAAGCTCTTAAGTTGAACATCTCTTAATGATCTTATTAGATACCTTTATATCTTATGTTCTGAGTACCTGTGTTAGATGTTTGCCCATTTAGAAAAATGTTTATTTTTTAAGTATTAATTTAGATAAGTCCATATATGTCTTAGATAGAAACCTTTTGTCAGATATATGTTTGGAACATGCTTATCCTCCAATGCGAGCCTTTTTCCAAAGCAGAAACTTTTACTTGTTATGAAGTCCAATTTATCAGTTAATCCTTTTGTGGCTAATGTTTTTTGTGTCCTCTCCAAGAAATTTTTGCCTACTTCAAGTCTGTGAAGATTTTTCTCAATATTTTCTAGATTTAGAGCATTAACTTTTATGTTGATGAATAATATTAATTTTGAATTTTTAGAAATAATAATATAGAGAGGTCAATGGTCACATTTTACATACAGCTATCCATTAATTAATTGAATTAATTGAAAAGACTATGTTTTCTCCACTGAATGATCTTGACACCTTTGCGGGAAATTAGTTGACCGTATCTGTATGAATCTATTTCTAGGCTCTATTGTGTTTCATTCATTTATGTATCTATCCTTATGGCATAGTTCACTCTCTGCTTCACTGTAGCTCTATCGTGGGTCTCAAAAGATGTTAGTGTAAGTCACTGCATTTATTTTTCTTTTTCACTATTGTTTGGAATTTCTAGGTTCTTTATTTTATCACATAAATTTTAGATCAGCTTATCAATGTCTACAAAAAAAAAAGCCTGCTTGTGATTTTAATTGGGAGTGTATTGAATCTACAGATCAATGTGGGGAAATTTGATGCTTTAATTTTTCAAGTTCATGGGCTTGTATACCCGACTATTTATTTAGTGTTTCTAAATTCCTTCTAAGAATATTTTGTGTTTTCAAAGTACACATTTTATAGGCCCTTAAAAAATTATTCTTCAGACGTTTGACTTTAGTATCGTTATAGTTTGTTATCATTATTTTCCCAATTGCTAATTTCCAGTCCACATAACTATATTTATTTTTTATAAAGTTAAATACACTGATTAGTCGCTTTGGAACTAAAATGTATTCTTAAATTACCAAAGTTTACTTCAAGTAAATCTTTGTGACTTCCTACTTCACCTTTCCCTGTTAAATATTATTACATTATGTAATTCCATTTACTTAGCTGTCAGTGTTTTTACTATTGTAATAACTTTTATTTTTATCTAATTCATAAACCCTTATTTACAATGTTATGATTCTAGGTTTATAAAGTAATTTATCTGTTATGAAGTTTTCCTAAAAATTAAACGCAGTTTTTATATGTATCCAATTATTAACAATTTCTTGTGTTTCCATTCTTTCCTTCACATATGGATATACCAATAGATCTGACTCTATCCAATCCATCCATGAAGGAAGTATCATTTCCCTTCATCCCGAAACGGAACATCCTCTCCCTTCTCCCATGGTGCCGTCTGCTAGTGACACAACCTCTCAACATCTGTGTATCTGAAAAAGGTCTTTTTTTATACTCTTTTTAGAAGCATGATTTTAGTGGATTTAGAATTCATATTTGACTGATATTTTTATTTTCTCAGCACAATAATGAAAAAAATTTTAAGCCTACGTGTAGAAATTTCATTGTTGGTTCGGTGCCTCAACAATATTGAAGATTCAAGCTTCATGTGTAACGCAGCTTTGCAGTTCTTAGCGTATCATTTCACAGCTCTGTGGGTCCAATATGGCTGTTATCGTGGCAAAAAAAAATATGTCTTTAATGGATAAAGTAGGTGGGAATGGTGTTCTAGTTGTATTTTTCTATTTTCATCTGCGATGTAATGAACTTTTTCCAGAAGCTTTTGCACCAGACTTCCACTTAAATTCACAGCCTAGAGCAGAGTTTTGTACTCAGAACTGTAATATGAGGCTGGAAAAGTTGGTATTTGGCTTTCCATTCTCTGTAGGGTGATGCAATGAAGGAGAACATTTTCAGTATGGATTGGAGGTCACCCATCAGTAAGATTTGCTTCGCTAGGAAAAGAAACTCAGAAATAGTATCATGTGGAGATTGGAATCCCAGCAAAAAAGAGAAGATGCATTTATAATGCTAGAGGGTAGAGAGAAATAAAGAGGAAGAAGAGATATTTGAAAAGTCAGTGCCTCAGAATTTTCCAAAAATTATGAAAGATGTCATTATCAACTATATACCCAAGAGGTTTCTCAAGCAGGACAAATAACAATAAACAAACTAACAAATAAAAAACAGATCAGACATTTCATACTCAAGTTCATGAAAACCCAATGGCAAAGAGCAAATCCCGAAGTCAATCAGGGAATAAAAGATCCACGGGGAAACAGACTTAAGATTGGAGAACGCTTCTCACCAGGGACTATGCAAACTGGAAGATAATGTGATAACATTTGTATGGCCATCTGGAAAAAGCAAAATCGTAAGGGAAGACAACTAATGAATGGTTTGCCAAAGATTGGGGAGGTTCAACTGTGTTTAAGTACAAAGCGGTAGAGAGGTAATTTCGGGTTGATGGAAATTTCCTATATCTTGATTGTGGTAATGGTTACACAGATAGATATGTATGTAAAGCTCATAGTATTTTTCTCCAAGAAAGTTGAATTTTACTGTACATGAATCATATCTCAATAAATTGCCTATTAAAGGTAGAACACAGTTTAAGTTTTCCAATGAACATGATAGAGTGACTGCAGATATTACAGCTTCCCCCTAGGATATAAATACAATAACAGTAAACAAACATCCTATCTAGAATATAAACTTACTATGTGGAGAAGAGGAAATGGAGGGGGAACATCAGAGTACGTGTCAGAAAAAATTGGTCAGGGACCAGCTGAGGAGGAGGGTACTCGAAGTCCACCCTCCAGCTCAGCAAAAACCCTTAGTTTGTCCTTCAGGACTGACGTAACAACAGTTCCCATCAAGTGCTAGGATAAGGCAAGGGTTTAGCCACAAGGCACCTGTTGAACAACGGCAATTAGAAAGCATAAAGAGGCTTTCATGTACCTCACCCCACCTAAGTCAAATGTGTTGGCAAGTGTGGAGGCAGATTCACAGTCAGGGAAATTACTCTGTGGTGACAGAGGACAGGGTGGTAGTTGAATGTGAGTAACATTGACAGAATGCAAGAGCAACGCATTGGGGTCACCCATCAGGAAGATTTTCTTCTCTAGGAAAAGAAACTCAAAAATAGTATCATACGGAGGTTGGAATCCCAGAAAACAGAGAAAATGCAATTATAATGCTAGAGGGTGGATAGAAATAAGGAGGTGCTGTAATCTTCTATCTCCCAATTTGGAGGATGGTGACATGGATGTAAGTATAAGTAAAAAATACATTAAGATGCACGTATAAGATTAATGTACTTCACTAAATGCAAATTATATATCATTTTTAAAAATAAAAGTAGGAATTATAAACAAAATATTCACAGATGTGAGATATTATGTTTTAATTCCCACAGGTGACTACCTAAACTGGTGCCTCATATATTAGAGATGCTCAATAAACATTTATCAAATGTCAACAAAAAGATAAAGTACAGTGTTAGGGAAATATATTTCCTTACATAAAGACTTCCAATGTCATGCATTACAAATTATATTATTTAGCATGCATACACATTAAACTATATTTGTAACCGAATTCTGAAGTCTATTTTTAAAAATTTTTTCTAAGCCTGTGTCCAAGATGATGGTAAAGCTCTGATGAAAATAATATCATCTCACATTTCAGTGTTTTTAATGTAAGAAGAAGCTATTGAGAGAATATCTCCAAACATAGGATGCTTACCAATATTCTCATAATTAGGAATGACAGTTGAGTAATGTGATTTAAAATCTCTTAAACTTTCTGACCTTCGATCCTTTTTCCATATATTTACTGTTTTATGGTGGTAGAGCATAAATAATTTTAAAATGCTGTTGTGACCGCTATGTCATTCTTCTCACACTATTAAAGTTTTGTTTTAGGCTAATGGTATTCAACAAATATATCGCCAAATGCAGAAATCTTCCGATATCTATTGATGCCTGCCGTAAGTATATTGCCCTCCAGCATTTCCTGCAAGATTCATTGCTGCTTCACCATCTTGGGTAAGTGATGTTGATCGTATACCTGAAATATACATGTACTTCTTACAAGAAGCCATAAAACACTATTGTCAAACACTTGTTTTTGAACAAGATCTCATGGAGATTAAATGTGAAATTTCAACAAACTCTATAAAACCAATGATTTATATATGTATTTAACTACATCTATATACCCTGATATACAGGGCTTTGAAATAATTAATTTATATTTTGGAAAATAAATCTGTTGGACTATTGTAGCAGTTAAGTTTAGAAGGGTATTGATGCACTAAAATTTTATTTGGAATGTAAACTTTTGCTTTCATAAAACCAATAAAAAGGTTAGTTTTTAGAAGAATATGAAAACAATAAAAAAAGAATGTTGCTTTTACATTGAGTCATTTTATAGAGCAATGTGCATGCAATACAGCATCGTACCCTACAGTCTTGACCACTAACTTGAAACACAAAATTTAAAATGAAAAACAAAGGGAAGATCTTTGTTGTGAGACCTGAAATCATAAAACTCCTATAAGAGACCATAGGCACTAATCTCTTTGACATTGGCTTTAAAAACATTTTTCTAGATATGTCTCCCTGGGCAAGGGAAACAAAAGCAAAATAAACTGTTGAGATTACACCAAAATGAAAAGCTTTTGCACAGTGAATGAAATCATTAACAAAGAAAAAAGGCAAACTAATGAATGGGAGAAGGTATTTGCAAATTATATATCTAATAAGGGGTTAATATCCTAAATATATATAAAGAACTTATGTTCTTATGTTCACCAGAAAGACACATAATCCAATCAAAATGGGCAGAGAAACTGAATAGACATTTTTTTTTCCCAAAGAAACATAGAGATGGCCAACAGTCGTGAAAAGATGCTCCACATCACCAATCATCAGGAAAAGGCAAATCAAAACCTCAAAGAGATATTACCTTATAACTGTCAGAATGACTAGAAAATAACAGACAAGAAATAACAACTGTGGATGAGAATGTTGAGAAAAAGAAGCCTGCTGTACTGTTGGTGGGAATGTAAACCAGCACAGCCACTGTGGAAAAAAGTATGAAGATTCCTTACATAATTAAAAACAGAAATACTAAATGAACCAATAATCCCACTACTGGGCATTTGCCTAAGGATAACTAAAATACTAGTTTGACCAGATGACCAACCGACACATGAAAAAATGCTCAACATCACTCATCATCAAGGAAATACAAATCAAAACCACAATAAGATACTACATTACACCTGTCAGAATGGCTAACATTAACAACTCAGGCAACAACAGATGTTGGCGAGGATGCAGAGAAAGAGGATCTCTTTTGCATCGTTGGTGGGAATGCAAGCTGGTGCAGCCGCTCCAGAAAACACTATGGAGGTTCCTCAAAAAATTAAAAATAGGACTACCATACGACCCAGCAATTGCACTACTAGGCATTTATCCAAGGGATACAGGTGTGCTGTTTCGAAGGGACACATGCACCCCCATGTTTATAGCAGCACTATCAACAATAGCCAAAGTATGGAAAGAGCCCAAACGTCCATCGATGGATGAATGGATAAAGAAAATGTGGTATATATATATATATATATATATATATATATATATATATATACACACACACACACAATGGAGTATTACTTGGCAATCAAAAAGAATGAAATCTTGCCATTTGCAACTATGTGGATGAAACTGGAGGGTATTATGCTAAGTGAAATGAGTCAGTCAGAGAAAGACAAAAACTATATGACTTCACTCATATGAGGACTTTAAGAGACAAAACAGATGAACATAAGGGAAGGGAAACAAAAATAATATAAAAACGGGGAGGGGGACAAAACATAAGAGACTCATAAATATGGAGAACAAACTGAGGGTTACTGGAGGGGTTTTGGGGGGGATGGGCTAAATGGGTAAGGGACATTAAGGAATCTACTCCTGAAATCATTGTTTCCCTATATGCTAATTTGGATGTAAATTTTAAAAAATAAAAATAAAATTAAAAAATTTAAAAAAATACTAATTTGAAAAGATACATGCATTCCTATGTTTATAGCAGCATCATTTATAATAACACAGACATGGAAGCAACCCAAGTGTCCATCATAGATGAGTGGATAAAGAAGATGTGGTAAGTATGTATTTATATATATACATATCTGTATAACATATAAACATACAAACAAACATACATATATATGTATAGATACATATACATATACATATACACACATACATAAAAAGGAATATTACTGAACTATAAAAAAAGATGAGGTCTTGCCATTTGCAATAACATAGATGGACCTAAAAGGTATTATGCGAAGTGAAATAAGTCAAAGACAAATGCATGGGATTTCACCTATATGTGGAATCTAACAAAACAAAACAAACCAAAAAAACAAAGAAACCATAAAACAGACTGTTAAATACAGGGAACAAACTGGTGGCTGCCAGAGGGGAGGTTGGTGGGTGGATGAGAGAAATAGATAAAGGGAATTAGGAGGTATAAATGTCCAGTTATAAAATAAATAAGTTACCAGGATGAAAAGTACAGCAAAGGCAATACAGTCAATAATATTGTAATAACGCTGTATGGTGACAGATGGTGACTATACCTATCATGGCGAGCACTAAGTAATGAACAGAATTGTTGAATCAATGTCAGATACCTAAAATCAATATAACATTGTATGTTAATTATACTTGAATAAAAATAATAAAGAACAGACTACTGCAATTAATTGTCCACAAAAAATCAATACACAAACAAAAAATTACTTTTATTTTAAAAACTGATAAAGGGGCCATAATCAATCTGTATGAAATCATTTTCTATTTTTCTTCTTATTCTCTTTTACCCATTCTATATGGATGTCAAGATCTTTGAAGAATAAAGTATTCTAAGTCAAATGGGTTAAAATAATACAATCTATCAGTGTCACACAAGGCTTATTATTTTTAAAAATAATACAACTATACTTTATAATTTGTGGTTTTAACAGGATTCAGGCAAGTCTGTATTTTCTTCTGTTCTTCTTGGGATTTACTCAAAATTTCTAAAGAGAATGAGAAATAAAAATACAAATTCTACCTTCGACAAACCTTATGGAAACCTTGTGTCGCAAGTGAACAGGATGGGATCCCAAATGTAGCAATGGTCAAAGAGGAGCATAGGAAGACACAGCAAGCTCCCTCCAGGGTACACCGAGCGGTAGGTAACACTTCTCCAAAAAAAGAGACAAGCAAAAGTGCCAACCAACAGGTCCCTGTTTGCAATAATGGGAGGGTGGTCCCTGGGATGACAGTGGGAGATTCCTTGAGCTTGGTTTGGCTTTGAATCATAAAGATGAGCAATATTTTGCATAAACCAACTTATCAGTGAGGCAGCATAGTGGACAGTGATTGAACTGGAAGCGATATACTCAGTTGCCTGAGAGCAGTAACAGATAAAAGAACTTACTTGCCCATAAAATCCTGTCCTAAAGCTAATTCACATGACCTTGGTAAAAACCTGGAGTCGCCAATGGTCAAAGACAGTACCATAGTGGAGTCCCTCGGAGAGAAAGTACGACTCAGTGACATCATACATAACACAACTATCATAAAAGCAACAGACACACTTTTGCAGTAACTCAGGGGATATACCTCACATACTGCTTATGAGTTTTGTAGAACTCACTACTTGAGGCTGAATTTCACACAATTTTGAAATAACAATGAATATATGACAAGAAGAATGCGTGACTATAAGTAAGTTAAATATGGAGTTCGGGTTTACAAATTACCATATGAATGTCATATACCCTAAGACCTTGGAAAAGACATAAGTAAAAAGAGTTGTTACAGAAAGGAGAAGAGAAATTGCGTAAAGTTATTTCCCCCTTTTTTTACATGTGTAAAAATTATTTAAGTCTAACAAAATAATAGATGTATGGGTAATTTAATTATTGGTAAGTAAATTAGCTTTTCCATGTAAAGAATTTATTTATATGGTAAAACAGTAAAATATATGAAATGTTATGTACAGTAAATCAAGATTAAAAGGTAAATAATATAATTATGTAAAAAGGAAATACTAAGTGGTACATTGCCATTGGTATATAGGAAATTATAAGTTTTGTGAGAGAGTTCTTTGTTCAACTGTGTAAAATAAATTTGTAAATCTGGATAAAATAGATGACTTTCATGAAAATGTAAGTGATCAAAAATGACCCAGAAGGTATAGAAAGTCTAAACTGAAAAAAAATGGCCATAATTAATAAATTATATTTTCTAAGAGATTCTCCACTCCAAGAAAGCACCAGGCCTAGATTTTTCCACAGGAGTATCTTACAGAAATTACAAGTGACAGATTAGTTCTATGACATTTAGCATTTTCCTTGAAGTTCAGCACTGTGACATCAGTAAAAGGAATCGATGTATTGACTAAAAAGAAGTAACATATGTTGCTATCCAATTAGATTCATTGAACTTATGCAGTCATCCTGACAGAAATAATTTAACCAATATCCATTACTCTAGATACTAACCGCTGCAAACTGATACATTTTCATGATTCAATATTTTAACATTAACACACAAAGGACAATTAATTCATTGGAATTGATTTACTCACAGTGCTGTCCAAAGCAATGGTGGGTGGGTCGGGGAATGTAAGAAATAAAAATGTAATTTTAATTCTTTTACAAGCTTGGGCCATACAGAGCCTTGTGCCTTTCCTCATAAATACATCACTGAAAATTACAGTTCAAACCATAAGTAGTGTCTGTGATTGGGTCAGCTTTGTTTTCCATTATCAAACAAAAGATGACCTTTAAGTAATTATCTTTTAAATATATTATAATAATTAAATTGGGTATAACTTTTACCATTTTTATACAATGTACTGTAGTTTTCTCAGATTATAGGCGCCTCCAATTTGTTTTATTAGAATCAGGATGTGACTTCACATAGACAATGAAATCTCTGGCCAAATGACAAAAACCAAGCAAACAGCATTTTATTACTTTTTGTCCATGTGGAGCCAAATAACCATTTAAAATATCTTGTTAAAAATATTCAATTTATACTAATATGAAATCAATGAGGAAATGTCAAAATTGTTTATTTTAAAATCTCCACTTTACCAATAACCAATCTCAAATCAGCGTTAAAAAAAAAAAACAAAAACACAACTTGCTGGAAAATTGGATTTGGCCCTATGGAATGTTTGTTACACTGGTAAATACTTTCTTACGTATCGCAATAACATCTCACTCCATTTAGAAATCAAATGGTGAGTCTTCAAGTCAGTTAATAAATTGATTTTTCTTTAAAAATGCGACTAAGGGTGCCTGGCTGGCTCAGTTGGACGAGTGTGCTGATCTCGATCTCAGTGTCATGAGTTTGAGTCCCATGTGGGGTGTGGGTATTACTTAAACAAATATTATTACATGACTTAAAAAAAAGAAAAAATATATAATAAATTAATAAGTAAATGAATAAATAAATAAAATGGCTAAATTTTAAATGTAAAAAAATCCCAAAGAGTGTATGTAGAGTAACTTTGACTTCATCCTGACATGACTGTTACAATATACTTAATCACATAAATAATAATATGATGAACATTGAGGATATCCATGGAAAAAATGTCAGTATTACCAAGGATGGGAGCAGAAATAAATTACTATTTCGGATTTACAAATGGAGAAATTGAAGTTCATGTAGAACCCCACTCAGAAAAGAGCCAATAGCCGAACTACATCTTTATAAACCCCAAACTCCCAAGCCACTCGCATTCTCTGAAATCACACTTCTACCTTTATGTTTTGGACGTATATTTGTTATGGGTCTCTTTCACCACAAAGTTGGCCAAGTGGGAAACTCCCTTAAAATTGTGGGGTTTTGCATGCAGATTATCTTGACAAAGGTATGTGGGAAGAAGAAAAATGAGTTCATAATTCTCAAGCGTTGCTGGCTTAGGGAGAGAAGCTCACGTTCATCATTGCATATATGACAAAATCTTTCCTGTTTATGAAAAAGAAGGAACATATACAAAAGACTTCAAGCTTCAGTTATGTTTAAAAATAGAGAATGGTATTTCCTTCTCAGTACAATCCCTAATCACATTTATTCTCCAATTTTAGTAGACGTTTTGATATTTATGATAGCAATATCTAAAAATTATATTACTGTGTGTTATTCAGTACTATAGCTCCAATTCATCTTTTTCCTTTAGTATATTTAGTTCTTACTCTTATCATTGTGCAAGTATATTTGCTAGTTTGAATGATTCTAGGCATATTATAATTACTGTATAATAAAACGATTATTTTAATTTTGTGACAGATATTGATTGGAAATGGCAACTCAGACGCTGGGTTAATATCTGAGATACAATGATGATTTAGACACGGTTTCTGATCTCAGGGAGCTTAGTTTAATGAGAGAAATGGTAATGTAAACAAATAAAAACAATCTCTTTGCATATCTTCCTTTCTTATGCATGAAATCACTTGGGCTCTGCCGTTTTAAATACTAAAAACATCACCTGTGAATATGTTGTTATTAATAACAGGTGTGCCAAGTTTATCTTTTTTTAAGTTTATTTATTTTGAAAGAAAGAGCTCAGCAAATAGGCTCCGAGTTGTCAATGCAGAGCCCCATTGTGGGGCTTGATTTCAGGAACCATGAGATCAGGACCTGAGCTGAAATCAAGGATCCAGTGCTTAACCAACTGAGCCACCAAGGTGCCCCTCCACCAATTTATCTTTTTGTAAAAAGTAAACACAATAACAATTCCAAATTATTTAAGTGTATTAAATTGTGCTATAAAAATACAAGGTAAAGAACAATTCACTTGGCCTGGAGAGAGACAGAGATATTTTCACACAATTGCCCAATATTAGTTTCTGTCAGTTTATCTTTTTTTTTTTTTTTCTTTTTCAATATCCTCTACTTCTAAACATACACCTAGTTAAATGAAATTCATTATTTTGGCTTTCCTTATCTAAAAAATGAAATACGGTAATTTTTACTTATAACACATACCAAGCAGTTTGGCTGTAATTAATTGAGATTTTACTATTATTGATGTGTTCCTAGAATGGCAACAAAATATGTCTATGTATGGAAATAGATGAACATGAAATGTAATGGATTATTTATATTTGGCATAAATAATCCAGGAGATCTGAGCTGCTGTGGTATAAGCTAAAATGTCAGGGGAGATAACTAAAGAGACCAAGGAAGAGTTTTGCCTCTGGATGATATGTTTTTAAATTTTCCAGTATCTTAATTCCTATTTGCCTTATTTTCCTTAAGTATTGTAATTTTAAGTAACAAAAGTGCTTTTGCTTGAAATTTTTAACTCTCCTTTTGCTTGATATTTCAAATATAGCATCTTTGTGACCCAAAATGTAAAACCTAGTTGAAAAGTAATTGCCACCATTTAATTTAGAGAAAACCCAGATAAGTCATTTTATGAGCTGGAACCGACCCCCCGTGGTGGTTAGCAAGTTGGTGAGCAAAGTGTGTTGTACATGTGTTGAATGAATGAGTGTCCGCTTGGCATACATGATTCCCTGGCCGTGTTATTTATGCACCATGTGGTAACATGAAACAGATTTTCAAAATGAAAAGGGAGATGAGTTACGGTGCTGTCTTCAGTTGAAATTTTAGTCTAAAACCTAATGAATTCAGGTACGTTGTGGTTAGACCAAGCCTAATCAAAATTAACTAAAAGGACTATAGATTGCAAAACCTAGCGTCACTGGTCAACAACTTTCATTATTTTTTGTTTTCTTATATGTGCAACTATATAACTTTGGCTTCACAATCTCAATACGGATGAATAGGTTTTTGGTAACAACAGGTGTGCTCCATCTACAATTTCTCTTTGCATAAAAATTTGAAACTGGTTACAATTCAAAAGTATTTAAATGCATTACATTTTCAATAAGAGTCTAAATATAGAAACCTCAATTAAGGGCCCAAGAAACAATTCAGTATGCGTACTGAGCAGCATCTGGAATTTAATGGAAAGAGGAAATTTGTCACCAAGACAGCTGGAAGTTACTTGGAGATTTGTTTGAAATCATGCAAGCATCTGATCAAGAGGATGGGGATAGAGTAGAACACACATTTTGTGGGAACACCTTTATTTAGAAATTGTGGAAAATATACCAGGAGAAGTGACAAAGAAAGAAAGAAGGCAGGAAAGAAAAGAGACAGTAAAGTAGGAAACGGAACTAAATAAATAATGTCGCACAAACTAAAACCAGAGACAGAGCTTAAGAAAGAGGGGTAGCAATATGGAACAGAAAATCTTTGTGACTGGTCACTGGAAAGATACCGCTGACCTAAAGAAAGAAATCTTTATGACGTAAGGGCAGGAGTAGAAGGCAGCTTGCAAGGGGTTAAGTAGTAATGAGGAAAAGAATCAGCAAGTATCAATTAATTTTGTAAAAAAAAAAAAAGATTAGTAGCACGAAGAAGGAAGTCTAAAAACCTGGCTTGATTTCCTTGCGAATTCTGTAATAATTAATTTTAAAAAGAAGTGAAGAAGGAAAACTGGTTGGAGAAGAGAGGTGGTTGACAGAAAGAGTCAAAGCCACATGTGAGATGAAATATTTTCTTGGAGAAATTGTGGCATACAAGAGAAAGCATTTGTTTGATCATATTATCCCACGAAAATCTCCAAAGAGCAGCAGAGAAAGGGATACATGGCATGTGTACTTTCTTGCCAGATATTTTCTCTTTGTTGTCTCTTCTGTCTCCTTAAGTGAAGGAATTTCCTGGCAAGCAATTATCACATGAACTTGTAATAATAGGTAGATGCTGTCATAAACGTGTGTGGAGTCATTCACGGGAGAGGGAGACAGAACCTTCCATCCCCTGGAAGCTAACTCTGGTAGCATTCCCATTGCCCCTCATCCAGACATTAACGCATTAGTGATTCAAGCCACTGAACTAAGACATCACCTCTGTGACTCCACAGCAACCACTAAAATGTTCAATTCCAGCTCAAAGGAATTATTCCAGCCAATGGGAGATGAATATTTTCAGAATGTATCCATTTCCATCCCTCTTTGTCAGGCACTGAAGCAGCCTGACAGAGGCAGATATTAAAATTTCTAATTAAGTAAAAATATTTAATTTATTCTCAATAATGTCAGGACAAGGAAGTCACCCGTGATAATACTGCACTGAGAGAAGCATTGTACTTAATAGTCAGTGAGCTAAAAACATCCATATGTTTTTCTTGTTTTCAAACCCTTAAACAGGCACAGAGGTTTTATGTTCAGTAAAGTAAAAGAACAACAGAAACAGAATTCTCAACTTCAGAGCTAGGGACACCTTACTATATTTCTATTTTTTTATTATTTATTAGATTTCTAGAGAAAACAAAGGACACTTTTTCACATGCTTACCTTAATTTCCTATATATTCAGTACAGTGAACGATTTAATGTTCACTATTTGTAACTATTTCTTCATGATGCCTGAGCATAATTTGATTTCATTTTTAAAAATCACACCTTCGAATGATCTCTTTGTCATTCATTTTATTATAATTCATAAATTTCTATGCCATGCAGATCACTGTTTAAGGGCACGGATTATTAAAAAAAGCATGTAAATAATATAGTGTTAAAAACAGAGGGGGGAGAGCTGTCACAAATTGACTTAGAGACAAGTTTTTGTGTCATCCACGATTTCAAATGCCATGTGAGCTGCTGAGGAAACATGGGGGGTAAGCCATATTCCTCTGTGAAAATATATAAAAGAATATCATTGGGCAGGTATTCTGAAAGTCAGCTTTTTCAGCACTCACCCAAACTGAAAAATCCACAATTTAAAACATTTTTCCGTGCCTGTTGTATTGAATGGATTCCAGATAGGAGTGCTAACAGATTTGGTACTATTACAGGATTCTTTAAAAAATAATTCAGTGAAGAGCTAATATTCAGCAAATCAGAAGTTCAGTATGATTTAAACGCTCAGCTTCTGGAGTCCATGAAATGATCTTGAAGTTACAGTCAGTCGATATACCATTGTGTCTGACTGTTGATGGAATTGTGAGGAACTGATAACATCAAACGTGCACAGTCACTGAGTGTAAGAACCGCTGTCCTTAATCGTCTGACAATCTAGAACTATATGTATCTGCCTAAGAAACATGAAAGTGTCCAGCATATGACATGGGTCTTTTCCCTTAACACGTTGCTCTGAGTTGAAGATCATACTGAATGGGAGACAGGAATACGAACACATTGGAATGTGCAGGTGTATCTTATAATTTTACATATTTTTTAAAATTGAAATGTCTTTTTTTTTTTTAATTTTGAGAACGGACTTTATGTTAATGGTTTGAGGTTTACAGAAGAGATTATGATTGAAGGTCCAGAGTACACAAAAGCCCAAAGATTAGTATCATCTCTTTCTCTGTCACAAAGTCCTCTAACTCCACTAAAATCTTCTAAAAATAAACACAAGCCAGGACTTCCACCTTGGACCTTGCTTCTCTCACATTTGCAATATATTTAACACATGGTATTTTCCTAAGAAATAATTTTATGTGAACATATATTTCACTTTACTTTTTTTTTTTTGAGGGGGTGGAGGGGCAGAGGGAGAATCTTAAGCAGGTTCCATGCTCAGCTCCCGAGATGAGGCTCAATCTCATGACTGTGAGATAATGACCTGAGCTGAAATCAAGAGTCAGACACTTAACTGACTGAGCCACCCAGGCACCCTTCACTTTATATTTTTAACATTTGTGAAGGTACTCCTTCAATCATCGAAAATTCCACTGTCTGCTGTGTCATGATACTCAGTTCTCCTTTAATTTGATGCATCCATTAGGGTTCAGGGAAGGAAACAAAAAATGCTTCGGGTATTTTCAGCAGGAAGACATGTGATACAGGGAATTCTGCCCTTAGAAAGTCATCGTAAGTGCTGAAGGTATATATGGGACCCTTTGGAAATTCTCCATGAATAATACTGGTTATTACTAATCTCCATGGTTAATACTGATCCACTAAGGGAGTGCTTTCCGAGGTTGCCACTAGGGTTATGCTGAAAGCAAGAAATAGCCACTGTTACCTTGTAAACTACCTCTCACATTGGTGTTGGTCACTGAATGCTGCTGTAGGGAAGTCCCACTTACCTATATTGTTAGCCCTTCTGTACTAGTCAAGAGTACAGGGAGGTAAGTGTCCCTTCATTTTTGCCTTCCAAATGGTCAAGTGTATACAATTGGCTAAACACATTTTGCAGCAAGAATCTGAAAGGGACCCTGGGAAATACTGATTTTAGCTCTTCATCCCCCATAAATAGAGGAAATTGGACATTAACATGACAATCTGAAGAACCCGGCACTCATCTGAACATAAGAGAGTAACTCAATCTCAAATGGCAGCAAACCAATGAGATATTCCAGTGGTGAAATCTACAAATCTGGTCCACATCCATCATGGTAGCACTCACAGACTAAGCTTAATCATATCAAAGGATTAAGTGGTAGAATTTCTCATGCTCTTATATCTGAGAGAAGGAAGGGAAAATTATTTAACGATTAAAAATGTCTATATATTCTCAATAATAAGTCAGCTATGACTGCCAAGACCCTTTGCCTAGAGTTATTTATGTTATAACAATAAAATTGTGGTTTTCATGGCCACAAAGAAAAACTTGTCCATTCTCATCTACAAGAATCCACAGCAACAGCCTTTGCCAAATATTTTGACTGCTTATTCTTATTGCCAAATGCTAATGTCTACACTTGGCTCTGTTTTGTTAATCATGCCATTTTGATTCAGCTCTAGTTTGTCTTATGAACAATTGATATCACAAAACTCTACCCATTAAGTCATAAACTAAAAAGAGTTACTTAATGTACCCTGCAGCTTTTCAATCGAAAGCAGATAGTGACAACTCTTTTCAGAGAAAGAAATCCAGGATCTTTCTGCTAGACTATTATGGAAAAGTTAGATTTAGAATACAATTATCTTTAGGAAAATTAATACATTGCCAGAATTGGTGAGGACCTTAGATATTGCCTTATCCTATGTTTCTGTGAAAATAGTGCCTGAGACAAAGGATGATGTATGAATAGTTTATTTGAGACTGTGATCTCAGGAACCAGGAGTGATATATGGGAGAGCCAATATGTTATCAAATTGGCCACTATTATGGAAACAAAGTGCTTAATTTATGGGAGCCATATGAGAAACCTCATTAACACTTGGCCAAAAAAAAAGAAGGAGACATTTATTTATCAGTTCCTATCTCTGTGTTCAAAGATTGTTCAAGAGATATTAACTTTTTTGTTGAGGATGACACACAACAACAAATAAGTACTGGGGCGGAAATACAGACTTGGCCTGATACTACATGTTTCCATTATAGAAATAGATTTAACATCCTAGAGGACAAACCCAAATTTTAATAGGCTATTTCATCACTTTATTAGATCAGCCGCTTCTGGGTGATGGGATATGTGTGAAACCAGCAGATCCCATAATTATGTACCCATTACTTTATTTCTTTTGTCATGAAATGGGTCCCTTGATATGAGGCGATATTGTACAATACACCATGCTAGTAAAAGCCGCATTTATATGGTGATGTTTCTGGGGGCAATATACACAGAGAAGGCAAATTTGTATCCAGCTCTGGGTGTCACTTCTGGTAAGAAGGATCTACTTGTCTCTCCAAGACAGAAGGGGTATGAGGTCATAACTTGCAGGCAAGAGGCTAAATTTGGCAGGAATTATGCCATCTTAAAGACAAAGCATCAAGAGTTTCCCAAAAGAGTGATAAATTCTGTGCACAGTTCCAAGTACATTCCCCTGGTTGTCCCATGTCAGAGAAGGCCAAGGGCAAGAACTAATAGGACTAGGTTGAAGACTGAGGTGAGGCACTTCTATGCCGTACCTACATGAAGCTGGAGATATCTTGTCAAAACTTAGCAACAGAGCAGTGTCTAGAATAAAAGCTGAGGCAAAGAGAATTTGAAGTGGGCACAGGACATTTCCTATAAAATATAATACAAATAATGCAGTACAAATAATATAGTCTCACTTCCTGCTCATGTAGGAATTGCAACATTCTAATAGTGGAGCATCTGACCTCTGCTAAAATGTTTTAATTGAGGTTATCAGCTCTCTATGCTTCCCAGAATTACATTTTCTGCTGTTCATCCTAGAAGGCATTCTCATGGACCAGGAATTTGGATGATGTACCAGCATGAGATATTATATAAAATGCTTAGAGGATGGCATCATTCAGTGAACTACTAGAATCAGAAGGAAGATTCCATTCAAAATTCAGAAAATTTTAGAGTCCTTTGAACACCAAATGTGCTTTAGAGCAGATATCTTGCCACTTTAGGACCTGATGTTAGAAAAGAGACATGACAGAGAATGTCTGAGGATGGTGATAAGATCCTGCAAGGGATAAGAAAAGAAGGAACCATAGGAAGGAAGAATATGGATAAGCATGCGTGACCCCACTGGCTGTAAAAGGACCCAAAGAGTACTTTGTTCCCATATCATGAGTATAGGTGCACTGTGTATTTTGAGCCCCATACACCTTACTTGGAGGTGGGGCAAGGCAGGGGACGGGGAGCTGTAAAAAGATGTCTGCAGGGGACGCCTGGGTGGCTCAGTTAAGAGTCCAACTCTTGATCTCCACAGGTCACGATCTCATGGTTCATGAGTTTGAGTCACACAGCGGGCTCTGTTCGAACAGGGCAGAGACTTCTTAGAATTCTCTGTCTCCCCCCCTCTCTCTGTCTCTGCCTCTCCCCCACCCCCGCCTCTCAAAAATAAATACACATCAAAAGAAAAAAAAGGAGGTCTACAGGTGCTGTGCGATGAAATGGACAGCTGATACAACTACTCCTCAAGATGATCATAATCCAGCCATTTCTGGCATCTTAGTTGAGGGACCGTAATCTCCCTTTTTGCCATAAAAAGACGAAGATGTTTAGTAAAGCGGCGGAAATCACTTTCAAGCAAAAGTGGAACAAACCAGAGGAATTGGCCAGATTACTTGGGAAGGCCAGAAAAGCAGAATCAGGATGTGGTACAAAGCAGGCACGGAAAATGGAAAGAGATGTCAAGCACACAGAAATTAGCGTCAGCAACAGCGGAGTAAAAGTGTCAGCGGTCAGCAAGAGCGGAGGTCAAAAAGCAACACACAGTTTACGGGTATGGATAGGCCACCATGAGAGAGAAGTATCTGAATTCCCAGATACTTGCTGCCCCTGGGATTGCCTTGTCAATTCTTCCCAACTTTCCCACCTACTGGCTTCATCCTGGATCTTACATATATTGTTGTAGGGCCTTTGTTTGTATACTAACCAGTAAACCTCTACGGATCCAAACAATACATGTAATCTAAGTAGCTTTATGTAAGAGCAAAAACTGTAACAGCAACAACAAACTTTAGTTTGGGGGTACAAAATTCCAGACAGCGTGCCAAAAAAAATCACACATGCCTCATATTAAATATCCACAATTACCCTTAGTGGTAAGTGTTAGTACTGAAGTGGTAGATATTTAGGTTATTTGCCGAAGGTTGCACAACAAACAAATGTCAGGATGATGTAAAATTTAGCAAACAATTTTCAAGTTTTCTACTCTTTACAAAGCAGAATGATGACTGTTGTTTTTGCAGGGAAGTCTCTTACATCACAGAGCTCATACTCTAGTAAGTGAGACAAACATACACCAAACAATTTATGTTAAAGAGCACCCTCTTAAGTGCACCATAACGGAAACTGAAGCATCGTGTCATATGTTCACACTGGAAGGAATAACTAATTTCGCCTGGCACCCTAGGGGATGGATTGGTTCTTGAAGGGTTAGCAGATTTCTTTAAGTGGAGAAAATAAATACGTAGAATTTAAATAAAACAGGCCTGGTAGGAAACTACTGAAATTGTCTGCATGAGATATAATAATAACTTCAACAAAGCTCAAATTGTACGAGTGACTAATAATATTCTCTGTTTCCAAAACAGAATGTTAATGATAAACCCAATTCTTTAACAGGAATTTCTTCTTCCTCTTCTTTAGTCTTGTAACTATTGAAATGAATTTTCTTTCCATCTCTCCATGCATTTGCTTCTACATACACTCATATATACATATGTAGTACATGTGAGATATATAAATACATGATATATATATGTATATATAATGTATATATATGTATATGTGTGTGTATATATGTATATGTATATACATGTATATGTATATACATGTATATGTATATACATGTATATGTATATACATGTATATGTATATACATGTATATGTATATACATGTATATGTATATGTGTATATATGTGTGTGTGTATATATATGTATATATATGTGTATATATATATACATATATATACACACACATTATATATATACATATGCATATGCCATGGTATTATTAGTTTCTTATGGCTACCATAACAAAGCACTACAAACTTGATGGCTTAATAACAGAAATTTACTGTCTCAGAGATCTGGATGCTAAAAGTCCTAAATCAAAGCATTGGCAGGCTTGGTTCCTGCTGAGGCCTGTGAAACAGAATCTGTCTCATGCCTCTCACCTAGCCTTTAGCGATTTGCTGGCAATACTGGGAATTCCTTGGCTTATAGAAGCATCACCCTGATCCGCTTTTGTTTTCATTTGACTCTCTCTCCATGTTCATGCCCATCACCGAATTTTCTCTTTTTACAAGTACAACAATCATTCTGTATTAGGGCCTACTGTCATGACCTCATTTTAACTTGATTACCTCTGTAAAGACCCTTTGCTCAGGACGGAATGTTTGTGTCCCTCCAGAATTTTTATGTTGAAACCCTATGTGATGATATATAAAGATGGGGTCTTTGGGAGGTCTTCAGTCACGAGGTCAAAGCCCTCGCAAGGAGACTAGTGCCCTTATAAGAAGAGAGAGGAGAATTTGCTTTTTCCCTCTCTCTTCACCAGATGAGGACACAGAGAGAAGGTGGCCGCCTATAAGCCCAAAAGTGGCCTCTACCAGAGTTGGGATTTGCCAGCACCGGGAGACCACCCACCCTTCGGAATTGCGAGACATAAATGTTTTTTGTTTAAACCACCCAGTCTATAAGTATTTTTTTATGGCAGCCTGACCTAAGATACCCCATCTCCAAATAAGGTCCCATTTTCAGATACTGAGGGATAGGACTTCAATATATGAATTTGGGGAAGACACAAGTTAACCAATAACAGCTGTGAAAAACTTGATTGTTTCAGATTTAACATTCTTAGACCCATGAAACCAGCTGTATACCAACACCAATTGCATGTGCAGATTTAAAAATGTTTAATGACCCAAATTCAATCTAGGGTAAATATTTCTTGAAGATGATATAAATTTTTCTTTATTTTTGCTAGCTATTTCATGACTAATAAACTAAGGAGTGACACTGGTAGATATATTTTTATTTGCATGTAAGTTCTATAAGAGCATTTTAAATGGCAATAATTATTCCTCATGACTATATTGTGCAATAAGCAAACACAGTGTTTTTATTAATAATAGTTATTAAATTGGAATATATTTAGAAACGATGACAGCATCAATGATAAATTGTTAATGAATTTTTCAAGTTTTAGAGTATAAGTAAAAATAATTTTGGATATGTGATTCTGAATTAAAGACCTGTTATTTCAGAATAAAAACAAATGCTATTCAGGTGATTCATTTTTAATGATGTCACATTCATTTATAAAATATTAATTTCGTTGCTGATTTCCATTAGAAAATTTAGTAATTCATCCATTGATGGAACTTGGAGCAGTTTCTTTTTTCTCTTGTTTTAATATGAAATGGCATTAAAGAAAGGGAGGAAATGACTACAACTCAGACTTTCCCCGTTATTTTCAATAAAGTTTTTGGCCAATGTTATATCCAAAAGAGGACTCTACAGCATAGCATGCTTTGCATTCCTGAATATTTTCTTGTTCTAATATTCTAAATTTCCTAATTTTACCCACATGGTTCCCTCCATCATATAAAGTCAAATTAAGAAGTAGAAGACTGATCTGAATCCATCTATTTGCTCAAAGGCAGTGCAGTGTGCCAAATTTTCCAATAATACTTTAGAAGTCTGAGATTAACACTAGGCTGTTGCAAATCTCCTCATCGCTTGCTCATAAGGCTGTGTTAGAAAGAACAGCCTGAACTCAGCTCAGAAATCAGCAGAGTGTCTGGAAACAATGAGTAGGCTCAGAACAAACAGACCCGGAAGTTGCAAACAATTCTTGCAACAAGCAGGCATCATGGGAACTGCAATCGATTACTCAGAGCTGTTAATTTCTCCCACGCTATTTAAACAAACGCAATGCACTGTTTGGGACTCTTTACCACAACGTGAGCTCATTTGCTCAAGACCAGATAGTATTATACCATACTTGTCAATCGACCCCTGACTCAAGTCCTGTGACACCTTGGGAATAGGAAGAAACTTACTTCTTCATTATCACTGGTTTCTCCATCTTTCGTACAATAAATGCATTTTCTACATCACTATAAAGATAAATGAAGTTTCTGCAAGACATGACCTTATTATGGTAGTAATACTAGATTTCAGAAATCTTTTGTAAATGTAAGTGAGAACAAATTTTGATGTTTGCTACTATGCTGTCTGAAATATACTGTAAGTTAATCATACAAGTGGACGAGTTGAGGAAGGACAATAAATGGGATTATGGGTCGGTTATACAGCAAATGCAAAACTGAACAGTGTTTAAAAAACGCTATTACCAGGTTTGTCCGTGATATATCCTGGTCTTTGCTATTGCTTTGCTTCAGCCACAACATGCACTCCTCTGTAAAGACTTAATTAAGGCCACTTAATCATAGGACACTGATCTCAAATGATTTCACGACATAGTCCTAGAATGTATAAATCAAGACACTCTCCATTAAGTAAGTCAGTAATTATTAATTTTTCTTTAAAATTTTAATTCTCAAATTGTGACGTAGGCATTTGTGATTGGGTAATCAATTATCCTTGTGATTAAGCCTACTAAAATATTCACTTTTGTTAACATAAAAGTTTAGAGTTGGGAGTTTAAAAGACATCTAAACAACTCCATTATTTTATTTTCTAGATAAATACATTTGGCTAAGAAAAATTACGCAAAGTTTTCCAAGATCACACAAGTGACAAGCAATAAAAAACAAAAGTCAGGTCTGATTGGTCCAGCTTATCTTTATACGCCATAGCATAGCTCACTGGGTGCCTTACAGGTTGGCTACCCTGATGATTTTTTAAAATACAGCATAAATTATTTATAGCAGGATAGGATACCCATGGAATGAGACAAGTCTGTGTTTGGAGACTGATAGAAATATATGTTATATATATGGTGGATCACCTCTGTTTTCAGGGGTAGACCTCAAATAATTTAAATTGTTTTCCCAATATTAGAACTTTGAACGATATATTTTAAAGTTCACTCTGGCTAGGCAAGAGTATAACCAGAGGAAGGATTTGAAATAATTTCTGCATCTATGCAAGGCTAGCTATGTAATTTTCATTGTCTAGTGCAAAACAAATATGTGGGGTCCCTTGCTTAGTACCTTGATATTAAAAGTGCAAAAATATGAAAATCTTTCCTTTAAAAGACTTGTTTACTAAATATAATTCTAAACATAATAAGGGCATCAGTACTACGTGGAAAATAATATTAATTTACAAATTGAAGATAAATTGTGTTATAATTTTATGTAATACCCTAAATAGTAATAATTTCTTACTGAGTATCTTGATTAATCATATAATTTTTATCTCTGTTTTCATTTACTAGATCACATAAATTTATATTTATAGTAGACTTTATAATTGATACAACCGAAAGCAATGTTAGTCACTCTCAGTAAATGCAGGATTGCAAATAATTTCGATAATTTCTAATTTTGAGAGGAATTTTTCTGTGGATGCGACTGTTTCTGGAATCAATAAGAATGTTTATAAGCTATAATAACATTGGAATAAATTTCTAATTATTTCAAAATATAAAATTTAGTACATCTGGACCTGACATTTCTCATGGAACATTTTTTTTTCTAAAAAGATTTAACTCTTCATACAAATCAGTTTCTCGTAAGTCTAAATTTAGCTTAAATGTAAATTTATACAATGTCATTTTAATGTTTCTTTTGGCATTTTCTATACCTTGTGGAGGTCATATAAGAAACAAATCAGCTTCATGATTTGCACATAATTCAAAATGCCTGTCCATGAATTCTATAACTATATCTTCAATTAAAAAAAATAATTTAGTTTAAAATTGTCTTCCTTGTTAATAATAGAGTCAACCAAAACTTCATAGGAAAATTGTGTTCTTTTCCAATAATACAATGACATTAAATTTCATTTCTTTTTTTCAAGCCTGTGGGTATTTCCTTTGCAATAGTGCATTAGTCATCAAAACTAGAGATTCTAAACTCTTTGAAGTGTCCTAATGCCTCCCAATATTCTTTATTGCAATATCCATATGTAACCTTTTATTTTACAACAATTTACTGACATAATTTACCGCTTGCCCACTAGCAGGTTCTGTCCCAGCACCCCACTGGAGCGTTAATATGGCTGCTGACAGCTCACGAATAGGCTGTGCAGCCAGATGAGCAAGCATTCCCACACCTCACATCCTGACGCCCATGCAGACCCCCTCCTCCGTCCCAGAGCCACTGCTGCTGGCATCTGTGCTGCTGCTGTGCTATCGCTACCTCCAGTCTGGCCTCCAGTCCTGGCTTGCAGCCGGGGCGTAGGATTCTGTGCCATGCCAAATGCTATGCATTCATGCTTCCACTGTGCCAGGAACGGTTGACTACTGCTGAGCCGCCACCAGTGAGCGCTCTGCCACCCAGTACGTCTCCTCTGCCCACACGCATGTCCTGTTGTTCCATCAGACTTCATTTAAAACACTCTAGTCCAAAGAATTTCAAGATGGTGAAAGCAAAGCATTCAGCAAAGCACTGGGCCCTTCTCAGCGTGGGATCCGTCCAGCTAGACAGATCACATGTGAGTGAAGCTGGCTATACTAGTAGGTAATAGTTTGGCTAGATGGGCAGTGATCTGGAAGCAGCCAGTTTGACAGATTACACAGTAACAAATTTTGGGGAAAAAAAAAAATTAATCACAGCTTCATCGCCAGTGAGCCTTTACTAGAGGAAAACAAAAATAGCAAATAATTGCTTCAACTACCCAAGGTGACTATTATTTTTCTCCAACCTGGGTCTTCCTAATGGCACAAAACTGAAGCAACCATGGCAGTGGGGATGAAAGTGTTTGGACAAAATTAAAAGCATGACCTTCTTCTTACCATGTCCTTCTGAATTGAATCCCAATTTTCCAGGAACGAATCCAATGCTTATTTCATGATTAGTCATTGGGCCACCCACTGATGCAGTAAAATGTAAGCAAGTCTGCCACAGGCCTCGTATTAAAGGTAAAATAATGAATTATCTACCTACAGAAAAGTAAGAAATGGTTTCATGTGGTAGCATTGAGACCTTTTAAGGCTGACATGTTCTCATGTCAAACTAATATTGTAAAAGGCAACGAGCCCTTTGTGGTTAAGTATTTTGTCCAAGGTCACCCAAGAAATAAGTGGGGGAAAAAAGAGGATTTGAACCCAGAAGCTCTGGCTTAAGAGCTGCAGACACAACCCACTAGGCAACACTGGCTCCCAGTATTACCTGGTTCCCCTTCAAACTTACAATCACACATCTCGGATAAGTACTCCTCACTGCCATTGCTCATCCTAGTTGATACCCTTGAAGATC
The DNA here is from genome assembly GCF_046562875.1 of Panthera onca. Lineage (NCBI taxonomy): Eukaryota > Metazoa > Chordata > Mammalia > Carnivora > Felidae > Panthera > Panthera onca. The sequence goes on along the minus strand of NC_138340.1, from coordinate 89,563,629 downwards.
ATTGTCCCACTCTCCCAGTGACTATTTCTTCATAATCCTTTTCTCTTTTTGAGTTGATGATCTCAGCTTATTTCATGTGGAAAGCAGACACCATCAGATGGGGCCAACTTCATTTTCTTCCTCTAATATAATGTAAGAATTCTCTAGTATATAATTCTCCCTTTTCTAGTCTAAGGGTAGATCTGACAGTTGTGTTATTATCAATCAAAATCCAAATATACCTTAATATTAAAAAAAATACTTCCTCAGAGAATTCTCTAGACTTTCTGTGTCCCCTCTATTTCATTCCATTATATCCCCAACCCATCCTGCTAAAATAGCTCTTATGAAGTTCACAAATGGGGTGCCTTGTTGGCTCAGTCGGTTAAGCATCCAAATCTTGATGTCAGGTCAGGTCATGAGCTCAGGGTTCATGAAATCGAGCCTGATGCTGGGCTGTACGTTGACAGCATGGGGTCTGCTTGGAATTCTCTCTTCCTCTCTCTCTGTCCCTCCCCTACCCGCACTCTCTCTCTCATAGAATAAATAAATAAACATTAAAAAATAAGAAAATAAAAAAATCACAAATGATCGCCCTAAGGTCAGTGGTCAACTTTCTATCCTCAGCTTACTTGGAATCTTAGCAGCATTTTAAATTAAAGGACTGTTTATTAGAGCATGCTATAGAATGGTTCTCATAGTACTTTCCAGATAAGCAGGGTAACACCACCTGTGGCCACTCTGAAGTAACACGATGACACTACCCAAAGTTTGGTTCATCTATTGAGACTGAGGATGCCACACACACACTAAGAGGATATGAAAAGGTTTATTACATAGTAAAGCTTTTTAGGAATAGCAGAATGATTTCTAGCAGGTTCAAAAATGGCTCGTGGGAGCAGGGAAAGGAGCCTGATCTCAGGCTTTTATGGTCTTTAGGGGGCAGAGGGAACCAGGTGAAGGTTCCCTCACATTGGCAGAGACTCCTGAGTTTGAACCTCTCACCAGAATGAAAGGAGGGAGAAGTCAAGCTTTCTTATCAGCTTACCTAGATGTGGGGAAAAGAGGAAGAGGGAGGAACGAAGCCTGAAAGCTGTCAGCAAACATAAAAAAAAAAAAAACAAAAAAAAAACAAAATCTAATCAGACCCTTTATTATATGTGTGAACTTACAAAATAAGTAAATTCCTGGGCTCATCTCAGATCTACTGGGTCAGACTTAGAGGGTAACGAGCTCTCCAGGAGATGTTGATGCACTCTCCAGAATGGGAACTACAATCTAGGCTCCAACAAAACAAAGCTTATCTGTTTTCTCCTACCTCCTGAGAAACATTTCCTCTGTCCCTTTTAGTAGTCTTTATCCTACCTGGTCTGTAAATTAACACAATTTCAGCCTTCTCTCCTCTACTTAAATTGGCCTCAGTGGCTTTAAAATCCATCAGGAAAATTGTGACTCCCGAAACCTTCAACCTTAGTATGGCTTCTTTCCATTGTGTTCCAATTTCACTTTTACAAATACCTTCGGCGTCTCTTCTTGGATTTATAATGAGCACGCCAAATTTGCCATGATAATATAGAAAGCTTGCTCACCCCTGCCCCCTTAAAAATTCTCCAGCTAGATCTATTCTGTAGCAAATATTTCCTATCCCAGATGATCATAACACTATCCCCTCAGTTACCCAGGTCACAATTCTTGGAGCTATTGTGTAAAAACCACATAAAAACCAACACTAAATTTTGTTGGTTCTTCATGTAAAATGCCTAATACAACTTATTTTCATCACGTTCTGCTCCAGTGTAGTTCAAAGCAAAATCATTTTATCTGGACCAGATCAGGAATCTCTTACTTGGCCCATGCTACCTCTGTTCTTAATCCCCATTGAGTACATTCTCTGGGCAACAGCCACAATGCTTATTTTAAAACAGAAATCTGATCATGATACACCCTTGAATAAAAAGACAAAACACAACCAAAGCTCCAAAGGGTTTCTATTATAATTAGAGGAAAAGTAAAACTCCTTATTGTAATATACAAAGACCTTTATGATCTTTCACAGCTTGCCCCTAATCTCATCTCCCTCATTTCTCAATGGTCTTCAATCACTCATGTTAATTTATCAAAAGTAATTGATAGGCTTTCTAGCTCTCAGAAGAAACTTGAAAGCAAGGATTTTTGTTTTGTTTTGTTTTATTCAGCTCTCCATCCCTAATTTTTCCTCATATGAATAAACAGAAAATTATCCTGACACGTATTGGGTTACTCAAAAAACACCGAATGACTAAATGTGTTCTAGGTGGACAATTTTAGTTAGAACACTCTTGGAAATGTATGTAGAAGAGTGATGTCATGTGTTTCTTGCATCGAGAAATAGAAAGTAATGGAAATGTCAGTCGGTGCTTGTCCTGTCCATGCCCACACTCTTGGTTCAGGGCCACTGCCTGACCATGGTTTCTGCAGAATGGCCAGCCATGGTATGTGTCACTGTTGATTGGATCAGTGGTAGACATCTATTCCAAGGCAGCTCCATCCTAGGCAGGCCAAAAGCCTAGAATATAGTCAGACAGAAAAGGGTTTGGCTTAATAGAAATGAACAAGTACTTCAGAAAATTAAATAACCTTTCCTGGAAATTTAAACTAAAAACAAGGAAAAGGCCAGCAATTGCTACTATGTCAGAAAAAAAAGAAGCCATTTATGTGGGATGTCACGTTCGTTAAACATGAAACTGAAGCTTCATCAGCCATCGCTCCTGAGATCTCTAGTGGTCACATCAATCAAGAGCTACCCTTCAGTTCTTTCCGCGAGCAGGCCAGGGCTAAAACAGCTACTGTTCTTAAATTGTCAAGAGAAGTGTTAGGGAAACTGAATACTAAAAAAATGAGTGACGTGCCACCTGAAAAAGTGGAAATTATGTGAGCCGTATAAACAGGGACTGTGACAGGAGGTGGTAAATGAACATATTTTCTTCAAAAATGGCAACATGTACAAAATACGGTGGCGTATTTGCACTGGGCAAAGCCATTGTGATGTCACTAGTCTGGTTTCACTGCATTGGAATAAAATGTGGTGTGATAGCATACCTGAGAAGAGTGGCTGAACTATCTTTCCATACAGATGAGGCACATAGGAAAGAAGAGGATCAAAATGAAAGGGCAGTTTAGGAGGTTTCTAAGCAGATCAGATATTAGCTAAATGAAGCAAAAAGGATGAGGAAAAAAGTCAACGTCAAAGTAGAGGAAACTAAATGAAACAGACTTTGAAATAACTAAAAGTCAAGTAAAACTGAAAGGGGGGCATATTATAAAGTTGACAGGCTCCCCCTGGGGCCATTTGCCAGAAAGAGTAAAAATTTAGCCCACCAGAGAAAATCTAACAACATTTGTCTCGTATTATTTTTCAGTAATAAAATTTGTCTGGTAATAACATTTTGATAGGCAGGGTCCAATCCGAACAAGCGCTCAAATGGTTATGTTGTTGTTGTTGTTCATGTTGTGCAAATCCCCCGGACTTGTGGAAATACTCTGTAAAGCCCTTTAGAAATGAAAGAATATTCTCATTAGACTTGGAGGACTTCCTCTTTCAGCTATTATTGGCAATCCTGGCTTTGTCTCCATTGTTCTTGAACAGCTACACAGTGAAACCCGTTTATTTCTGATTATGACACACATTATAAGGGCCTGTAAAGATGTAGACAAAAGAAAAAGAAATACATGAAGCTAGCTGACATTTAGCAGCATTAAATATATATATATATATATATATATATATATATATATATATACACACACACACACACACACACACACACACACACACACACATATATGTATCAGGCTATTTCATAAACAAGAGTCAGAAGAGTCAGTAAACTTAGTTCGAACAAAGATGTGGCTCAATCCTTTCCACCCAGATTGGTTTACTCATTGCTAGCTGTCATGTGCCTGCGGTTATAAGGCTCCCCACAAACTGCAGCCTGGCCCCCGTGTGCTTTCAAGTACCCATAGATTTTTGGATCTGATTCAAACTCATCTGTAGGTCTGTGGTTTTAAGAAACAGAGAAATAAATTCAAGAATGCTCATCATTATGTGGCTTATAAATGGAATAGAAAGAGTGACTTTTCTCACTGTAAATTTAAAGCAGACTGAGTAAATGTACAGAAAAAAATAAGCTGCCATTTCATACATATTCCCAAATAAAAATTAAGTTATTAAATTCATATGTTAGTATTAGCACCCACGTGCGCACAAAGGCAAACATACCAGAATATATAGTTGTCATAAATTAATTTAGACTTTATGTGTTCAGTCATAAAAACTTAAGAAGTGCCTCTCTGTGCCAAGGAGTGTTATATACGAGTGACATATCAAACAGTCTTGATTCCTCTATTTGAAATCTCTACATGGTGCACTCATAGATAGAATACTTAGTATAATTCTGATAAGAATAAAAAGAGGCATAAGTTATAGTCCCCTTCTTTCAAAGGACTTAGTCTAATTGTACCGATAAAATATATGCAAAAACATGGGTAAATGGTAATAACGGTATGTGCCATCACACAATAAGATATCATCAAAGGGGTACTGGCAGAACTACTCTCAGATGTAAGAGAAGAGTGACATTTCACTATAAATTTGTCTGTGAAGGAAAGATGTCTAGAAGATTTACTTCTTACTAAATATGGGTCGAGTTCAGAATTTAAAAGGAAAAAAAAATGATTAAAAAGAGCATTCTGTATGCAAGGGAGGCTATCAAACATAGGTCAAAGCTGTCTTCAAGAAAACCATGTTCGGGTCCTGGGGCCGACAAACGTGCCAGCAGAAACTAATTGTCTTCTTAGGATACTTAACGGGAAATGCAGTTGTTATCAAATTAAGGAATAAGGGAGTTCAGTTTCGTATACAAAATGATCTATCAGTATTTGTGAATAAAAAGACATAGAGAAGTATAACAGGGTAATAATCTTTCAAAAGATATGGAACCTCTGTGCTGTGCAAAGCAGGGATGGTTAGAATCTCCTTCAGATGTCCTTCTATAGGTCAATGCAAACTTCCCCCAACCGCTGTAAACACAGGTTGCAAAAATCTCACAGCTTAATCCTTTTCTGGAAACTTCTCTTTGGTTTCACGGTAGTTACCTTGATCTACAATCCATGTGCACTACAGACTGCCCTTTCTCCAGGGATTATACCATAATGGCAGCCAATTACCCACTGAATTTAGGGGTCTCATCACTAATGGCAGATGGATAATTGATAGTCCCTTGAATGCATTAGCATGGCAGTTGCTAGAATTTCCATCTGTGATAAACTGAGATATGACACAGAAGAAATGTGGGGGGTGTACTAGCATCTACAAAGCTCAGGTGTTTGAGAAGCATGGAGGACATTGCTAATAATAAGGACTATGGAACTGGGTGATTGCTTCTACGGGCCATTGACGCATTGAAGAGATACTATGACAGGCTCAAATCTATCTATCATAAAATTAATATGAACTGAGAAAATTAGAATGTCTCCTTGGCACCACTGAGAGACTCTCACCTTCCACATTCTAGCAGTAGACAGAGGAAAACATCTGGACCCGGAACTGGGAGAGACAGGATCCTAAGACTTTGAATAGGGATACCTGAGGATCTCAAGTGCCCAGGTTCCCTGAATCATCTAGGGCAAAAGAAGGAGCCTACCTCTCCTTGCCTGAAAAAAATCTCCCCCTCACATGAAGACTATTCAGATGCCTCCAGATGGTAAGAGCTTTGTAAACCAATGCTTTCTTTCTTCTGGATCTGTTCTCCATTCCCTCTATGAACATCACGCCCATTTGTAGAGCCAAATATCAGCAATGCCCAATTGGAAAAGCATATGTCTGCTACAGGCTGAGTGGGATTTTATGCCAATACCGCTGCTGGATCTAGCTAACATGCATGAGTAGGAGTAAGTAAGAGTGGATAATAGGGATGCGAGGTCAAGGGGAAGGGAATATGAAACTAGATAAGAGGCATTGGCAGTATGGAGCTACTCTCTCATGATACAGGATTTAACAACCTGGCAAATGTCCCTGGGAGAAAATTACAACAGGCTGATGGTTTAGCTGTCAGAAGCTAGAAGAAAGTGGTAGCTTGATATTTCTGCTTCCACTTAAGATTTAGAAAGCTGGAAAGACTATCACTTCCATCATAACAAGACATTTTTTTGAAGCAATCAGTTAGCTGTAGTCATGGAGTAACCAAGTAGCCTGAAATCAAAGACTCCCTCACCACCCCCATCCCAGGAAGGAGAAATCAGATAAAATGTTACTAAATCACTAAAGGTAAAGTGTGGGCCAGCAAGACTATAGTAATCCCTAGGAACTTCAGATATATGGATAGTTTTAAATCACTCCTTGTCAGGAGCTCCACTGAGCTGGAAAAAGGTGGGCAGTGAGGTGTGTGGGAGCAACCAATTAAAGCCACAAGACAAATATGAAAGTAATACCGAAATCTTTAATCACTTATTATATCAGAATGAGAAAGAATCTAAAATGAGAGAAACTATAGATTCTTCCCTAGAAGAAATGAATAGATTCATTTCCCCCCAATAACAGATTTTCAGGTGGTAGACATGGGAACCCATCTCACTGTTAAAGGAACCCTGGAAAAAACAAACAAACAAACAAACAAAACTAAACTAAAAACTTGTGGAGATTTGGTCTGAGAGGAGGGAGAAAGACAAGGGCTAGGGATGGAAAAATACTGAGTACTAAATCGGAGTGGAGAAAAAATTATCTTTGTGTTTCCCTGATAAAGAAACCTCCAAATGGAGGCACCAAGGTGAGGAATGCAAATATTCATAGAAACATGGCCAGTCAGTGGGTCCTGAGCCTTTGACTGCAACTCCCTTCAGAGATTGTAATGCACTGACTGTGCACCATGTCTTGGGTGGAGAGGGCAGATTGGCCCCCATGAGTCCTGCCAAATAAAGCCTTTGTAATTGAATGTGGTTGGGCCTGAATGATCATGCACAGGCTTTGTTTGTTTTGTATTGCTTTGTTTTGTTTTCATTTTCGTTTTCATTTTGGCAAGTGCCAAATTCCTCATGACAGGATAGTTTCCATGAACTTTTACTGGAACTAAAAGTTAGAATAAATAGGAAACAATTTCCAGATAATAGGTTTAATCCATTGATGTCAATAATTACATTGAGTTTAAATGATTTAAGCATCCCAATCAAATGACAGAGATTTTCAGATTGGACTTAACAAAAAAAGTATGAACTATGGTGTCTACAAGGATTCCACTTAAAATATAAAGCCAAAGAATACTTTAAAGTAAAATAATGGGGAAAAAATATGTGACATAAAGACATTAATCAAAAGAAAGTTGAACTGCTTATATCACAAAGTAAGCTTCAGAAAAATAAATATTTCCATAGATAAAAATACTACATAATGATAAAGCCAATTTAAGAAAACATAACAATCTTAAAATGTATATGCTCCTAACAATGGGGATTTATAAGTGAAGAGGCAAATAATGATGGAACTGAAGAAGAAATATACAAATCCATGATTATAGATGGTTATGTCAAAGCCACATACAGTAACTGATAGACCAAGGAGACCAAACACTGAAAAGATATAAAATAGAAGTCAGAAAACTATCACCCATGGGCAACAACTTGATTTTATAAATAAAGTTTTATTGAGTCATAGTTTCATTCATATATTTCCATAATGTTAATGATTAATGTTACCACAGCATAGGTGAAGAGTTGTGACAGAGACAGTATGATCCAAAAGACTAAGATATTTATTATCCAGTCCTTTAAGAAAAAGTTTATTGATTCCTGATATGGAATACTGAACAACACTGCTAATCAATTTGACTTTTATGAAATATTGCCCAACAACAACCGAACTGAACAATGCATATTTAAGAGTGCACATGGGACACTGACCAAAATAGATCACATTTTGGGCCATAAAACAAACATAAGCAACACAAGAAGTAAAATCACACAAAAATGTATTCTCAGAATATAGCAAAATTGAACTAGAAATCAATAAAATAAATATATTGGGATAATCCAAAAATATTTTGGAAACTAAATAATAACCTTTTAAATAATCCATGGGAAAAATATGATATCACAAAGAAAATCAGAACACATTTTTAACTGGTTGAAAATGAAAATGTATCTCATAGTATCTGGGATTTACACTGTTTACAGAACTGCTTAGAGCACTAAACACATATGTTAGAAAATAAGAAGGGCATTAAATAAATGACCTTAGCTTGCAGCTCAATAAATAGAAAGAGTAAATTAAATCCAAAGCAAGCAGAAGAGAAGAAAAAATTAAAATAGGAGAATAATAAAATTGAAAGAATTTTTTAATTTCATAAAGCCAAAGGCTAGTTCTCTGAAAATACCAACAAACTGGTAAGCCTCTAGCCAGACTAACAAAGTGAAGAAGGAAGATTTATATTACCGATATAAATATTTATTGCCAATAATATAAATTTAGAGATGAAAGTTGTGACATCACTACAGACCTTAAATGGTTAATAGTGGGATATGATGAACACCTTCATGCCCCAAAATTTGATAGCTTAGATGAAATGGACAACTAGCAGCTTTAGAAGAAGAGAACACTTAAATAGTCTTGCATCTATTAAAGCCTTTGATATTGTGAAAATTTTTATCAAATATTAGGAGAAAATAACATATGGGAAAAAAAAGGAGGAAATATTTCTCAAGTCATTTTCTGAGGTCTGCATAGCAAATAAATTATAAGAAAATAGAATTACAAACCAATATCCATCATGCAAATATCCAAAATTATCTGCCTAAAATATTAGCAAATATAATGCAGAAATTTATAAACATGCTAATATCTAATGCCATAATTGGGGCATATCCCAGGAATTCAAGGCTGACCCAACATTTCAAAGTCAAACAACTCAATTCATCGTATGAAACAGGCTAAAGAAGAAACATAATAGGACCTTTGCAACAGATGCAGAAAACACATTTGGAAAAATTCAGTTCTCATGTATGATAAAAATTGTAAGCAATTTATGAATTAAAAGCATATATTCAACCTGATAAAAAGCATCCATCAAAGTTCTACAGGCAGTATCATACTTGATATTAAAAAGCTAAATATTTTCTCCCTACAGTCAAGAACTAACAGGGACGCCCATTTTCAAGAACTGTATTCAACATTGTACTGAAGGATGTAGTCAGTTCTGTAGAGGGAGAAAAATGCACAAAATAGGTACAGAGTAGAAATAAATACATTCAGAGCTCTATGTTTGCAGGCAATGGTATTATTGTCCGTGGAGAAAATTTGAATCTTCAAAGAAGCTGCTAAATTGATCAAATGAGTTTAGCACGGTGATAAGATATAAGTGCAATATGCAACTATGAAACACATTTCTAATTATTATCATAAACAACTGGAAACTGAACAGAAATTACTTTTTAACACAGGATCAACCAAACAAAAAATGTTTACATCTAAAAAAGTACGTGCAAGATCGCTAAAAACTACAAGACATAAATGAGAGAAAACAAAAACCCAAATAATGGAGATAAATAATAAGTTGGTGTATTTTAAGAATCAATATGGTTAAGACACCATTTATCGATTTGAACTAATTCAAATCAGTACCGATCCAAAAGCCAATATCTCTTAGCTTGATTAGCCAATGCTATTTTTTAACAAAAATGATGTATTATGAGAACTCGTACTACCTGATTTAAGACTTATTATAAATGTACAGTAATAAATTGGATAGTAATGAACAAAGAATATATGCATAGATAAAAGGAAGAAATTAGGATCCAGAAATATAACCACACAACTCATTCTGACCACCTGCAAAAGCAGTCAATGGGAAAAGAATAGCCCTTTCAATGAATTATTGTACAATTTGATAGCCTTATGTGACATACCTTTCACCACATAAAAATGAACTTGGAGCAAATCATTGATAGAAATATAAAATATAAAACTAAAAAATTTCTATTAAAAATATAGAAGACAAGTTTTTCAGCCTTGAATTAGGAAAAGATTTCTTTGTTTGGAAATCCAAAGCATAAGCCAGAAAAGAAAATATATTAGACTTTGTCAGATTAGAAACGTCTGTTCTTTGAAAGACACTGATAAGAGAAAGGCCAACCACAAATTGAGGGGGAAAAAAGTTTCAAAATGTAGTTGTGACAAAAGGTGGTTACCTCAAATATATAAAGAATCCTTATCACCCAGTGAATAAGAAAACAAGCATCCCAATTAAAAAAAGAATGGACAAAACATTTACGGAGATACTTCATCAAAGAAAATACTTACATGGTAAATAACTTCATAAAAAAGGTTCAACATCATTAGACATTAGGGAAATGCACATGCAATCTGCTATGAGACACTGCTATGCACCTATTAGAATGGTAACAACAGCAACATCTGACAATGCCAAGGGCTGGAAAAGATGCAAAACAACTAGAAATTTCATCCACTGTAGGTGAAAAAAAATTGCTTTTTTTGGTGAGACTATTTTGCATCCTGCTTTAAAAAATGTTAGCTATTTCTTGATTTTAAAGTAATCTCTACACCCAACATGAGACTCAAACGCATGACCCCAAGATCAAGAGCTGCATGCTCTACTGACTGAGCCAGCCAGATGCTGCCAGTCTGGCTATTTCTTATAACAGTAAACACGTACTTACCATCTGTCTTGGCAATCCTACTCCAAAGTATTAACCTCAAATAAACAAAACCTAAACACAAATGTGAATGATGGTTTTAATCAGAATCACCCCAAATGTGCGAATATCCTTCAAATGGTGAATTAATTAAGAAAATTGGCACATCCATACCATAGACCATTTATCTCAATATGAAGACAAACTGTAGATACATGTAACAACATCCATGAATCTCAAAAGACTTACGCAAAGTGAAAGAAACCAGATGCAAAAGACTACTTGAAATTTTGGCGAAAGCAAATTTTAGAACAGAAGATAGACCCATCGTTACCAAAGGTGAGGAGTTGTGAGTTGTGCGAAGGACCATGAGGGAAGTTTTTTGGGGTGATGACAATGTTCTATATCTTTTTAAAAAATTTTTAAAAATTTATTTATTTAAAGAGAGAGAGAGAGCGCGCACAAGGGCACGTGCAATGCACAGAGAGGAGGAGGGAAAGAATCCCAAGCAGTCTCCACAGCATCAGCATGGAGCCTGAGGCAGTACTCAAACTCGCGAACCTGAGAGATCATGAAATCTTGAGATCATGACCTGGGCAGAAAATTGAGAGTCTGACACTTAACCAACGAGACACCCAGGTGCCTTGACAATGTTCTGTATCTTGATCATGATGTTACACCGCTATGATTATTACACTTTATAGAAGTAAACACCTTAGACAGCTAGCGTTTAACACATGTAAATTAAACTTCAACTTGAGTTTTAAAAAAATGCGATGGGTGACATTAAATGTCTGAGACAAGGCAGATTTCCATGGCAGACTGTGGAGGAAGACAGCAAAAGAAAGGCACACTCATAATAGGATTATACTACCAGACTGAATGAACCTAGAAGTTGGCCAGGTTTCTTAAAAGACTAGCAGCACACTTTGCTTTTCAAAGTGGTAAATGATGTTCTGTAAAGGCGGATACAAACGTTTTCATCAACAAGAAGCTCAGTAATGGAAATAATAAAATTAAAGAGTAGCATTAGTTAGGTGACAGCCCTTAACCATCAGAAGCAAGTGAGCATATGTACTGATAAACAATTAGATCAGAATAGCCAGGGACCTGACCCTCAGAGATCTAAGGGAATGTCTAAAGGACTATAGATTTTTTTGGTAGTTGTTTTGTTTTTTGGAGGCTTTTTTTTTTAAAAGCAAAGTATATAGGAGACCAAAAAGTGTATGTATGTGTATGTATGTATGCATGGATGCATGCATGGAAGTGTTTATATATACATTTGGGGGGACAAAGGCCAAAGTTATAGAAAGTTACAGCCCCTTTCCTAGTTTCTAGAGCTTAGTCTGTTCCCAGATCAGTACTCATCAGCTAAAAATGATTCTAAGTTCCCATAAGGAAGGATCCTGCAACCCTGGGTCAAATGATGAAATGGGGTCACCTGAATCTTTCACCAAAGGGATCTCAGGGAAATTTTATCAAGTGACTTTACCCTGGAGAAAGAGGGATACCAGATCACCCAAGTAATATGAGATTTAGAGTCTCAGTTGATGTTGATAACTGAAGATCTAGAGAAACCTGCCTATAGGTGTCAGGTAATCATGAGAGGAGTCTCAGGCCCATCAACCTCAGAGTGGACCCATTAAACCCATGGACAGTTCCACTATTAGTTATCCCAGTTCCTACATATGTAATTGAAATATACCTAATTAGCAGCTGGCAGAAATTTCACATGAATTCTTCAACCTTTGGAGAAGTAAAGGGTAAGGTAATAAACCTAATCTCTGCCCTCTTCTCCCGGGTAAGAAAATAAATCAAAATCAGTGTTGCACAGTATGATGAATGACAGAGACTGGGGTGGCTCTCAAAAACTGAAAGGATCCAGGTGCAGATATAGTGTATGCAGATGTGGCCTCCTTCTCCTCTCCATTCATTTCACCAACATGACCCCGGAAAACCTAGACGGAGAGGGGTGAATGGCAGCGGACTGCTATAAACGGAGTGAAGCGACAGCAACTGCAGCTGCTGTACTGACAGCAGGGTGTTTACCAGAGAGGATGACCCACAGGTCCTGGTTCATGGTAGACTGCCATGGATTTGGTAAATGCATTTGCTTCAAAAGCCCAGGGTCAGAAGCAGTTCTCTTTTCCAGGAGGTGGAAAACTATGTACGTTCAACATCTCGCCTCAGAGATCTATCCATTCTGCTGCTATTTCTTACAATGTAGATGGGGTGGAGGTCCAGCAGAAAATAAAACTGGTCCACTATATTGATGATTTCATAGAAATTTGAGCTGAACAGGAAGAAGTCTGAGTACTCCACCAAATCTTCAATTAAAGTATGGTCATGATGTTCTGTTTGCTAGTGTAGATGTGATTTTATTCTAAATTACATTTTAATATTTTTAATGCTTGCTTATTTATTTACTTATTTGTTTGTTTATCTATTTATTTTGGGAGAGAGCATAGGAGGGACAGAGAGAGAGGGAGAGAGAGAATCCCAAGCAGACTCTGTCCTGCACGTGCAACATGGAGCCTGACGCGGGGATAGATCTCATGAACTATGAGATCATGACCTGAGCTAAAACCAAGAGCCAGGCTCTTAACCGAATGAACCACCCAGGTGCCCCTATTTTATTCTAAATTACATTTTAATGAGCACCGTTGTAGAGTAACACATATATACAACAATAGTATTGTAACTATTCATCAAACTTACTGGACTATCTTCTGAGTACGATAAATGTTTCTGTCATTTGTTTTTTTTTTTTTTTCCACTTAGATCATGACAACAGTAAAGAATTCCAGTTTACCTCATGCTTCCAATTGGTATAAGTTTATTTGTTCTTCTTAGTTTTCTCCGTAGGCCAAATTCCTAGCACAATGTTGAATAAAAAATTAATGAGAATTAGAATCTTTCTCTCATCTCTGATTCCAGAGATTGGCACATCCATACCATAGACCGTTTATCCCCAATGGACCACCTTTAACATTATTCATACTGTCTTTAACGTTATTCATTATGAATGACATTACAGTCTTAACCACGATATCCTCTATCACGTTATGACAATTCTTTCCTTGTCTACATTGACTGCTTGAGGTACCACCTATTTCCCAGTACAAGAGATTTTCAAATTGACTTCGCAGTTCCATCAAATTTTGGACGTATGTACTTTAAAGCCATGTTATTAGGGAATCCATTTATATGTGTTATGATAACTGACACATTTGCATTTATTTGCTCCGTTTCATGTTGCACATCTGTTTCCACTTTTGTCTCTGACTCCTTACATATCTTTTTTGCTTTTTAAAAATTAAGAAAAAGTTGCTTTGCCCACATGCCTTCATTTTTATTGATATATATTTGAAATTCTTTGACTTGGCGTTCTTTAAAAAGGCTAGCACATAGGCTTAAAGTGTAAAGCCAAGCATATCTTTGGTACCAGTTTCCCTTCAAGCTATGATTTCCCAGTTATTAGCTATTATTCCCCAACGTTTCAGTTGTCATCCTGTGTCTCCAACCCCACAGAGTAAATATTTTCTGTTGGTTTATACTGTTCTGAATGTTTAGATTTACGCACAAGTTTATGTTTTGAATTTTTTTGTCAGCACCTCTTTTTTGCTTCTCAGACCTACTCTACGAATATATTTTTTCTACTTCCTCAGACAGCATTATTGAGCTTGTATTCATGGTAAACTCTGGTTTTGTTTATCTAAAAATATTTCCATTTGACTGTCAAATTTAAAGAGTGGTTTGTTGGATATTCAATTTTAGAACACATGTTATTCTCTACAATGACTTTGGTTTCCACGGCTGGTTTCGTGAATTCTGTTGTGAATCTTGTACAAGTCCTTTAAAAAGGTAATATTTTCTTGGTAAAATTTTAAATACTCACTTTGTCTTTGGTGTATTTCTATTTCATTACATATGTCTTAGTATCAATTTATTTTTATTTGTCATGACTGATATCCATGGTATTTCCTGAGTCTGAAAATGTATGCATTTTTCCCTCTGGAAAATCTTTATATTCCCAAATATGATATTGAATAATATTGCCAACCTTCCTTCCCACATTTCTTCTTAATTATTTTCTGGGGTCCGTTAAAATATACATTTGTCATTTTTAATCTGTCTTCCATGATTTTATTCTCACTTGTATTTTTTTTTTCTTTCATGGTCTTTATCAGATTCTGATAGATTTTCTCATCATATATAACTTTGTATCTGTGTCTCTATCAATCAATTTTTCAAAGATTTCAATCTGAAAAACTCTTTTCACACTTAGAAATTATTGAGAATCCCTCTCTATGAAAATACATCTGTGTTTCATTTTTACTCACACACTCACAAAAGCTCTGACACCAGATGTGTAGGGTTTTTTCTCCACACCAAGCAATCTCTGTGACATCAGCTGGGTGTCCAATAATTCAATTCAGTTCATTTCTAATACCAACCAGTCTTATGGGACTGAGTCTTTATCCTCTACAGGTCCCATAGGTTAAAGACTCAGTCCCATAAGACTACCCTTCAAGACT
This sequence comes from Panthera onca, assembly GCF_046562875.1. Classification (NCBI taxonomy): domain Eukaryota; kingdom Metazoa; phylum Chordata; class Mammalia; order Carnivora; family Felidae; genus Panthera; species Panthera onca. The sequence continues at coordinate 89,548,435 of NC_138340.1, read as the reverse complement.
TCAGATTCCTGTCATTTTTAGTAGGTCCCTAGGTTGCCCACAACTTTGTCTGATTTTGCTGAAAATCAGAGATTTCCCACAACCTCCTTGGATTTGATCATTTGCCAAAACAGTTCACAGAACTCAGGAAAATACTTACTTACGGTTACCTGTTTATTATATAACAAAGGATGTAATAAAGGATATGGATAAACAGCCAAACAAAGAGATGAGATGAGATCTGGAAGTGTTCCCAGCTCAGGAGCTTGTGGATTTGGGGTGCACCAATCACCCTGTATATGGATGTGTTCAAAAGCTGGAAGATCTCAGAACCCCATACTTTTGGGATTTTTTATGGAGGCTTTATCCCATAGGCATGACTGATCATTAACCCAATCTCCATCCCGTCTCTCCTTTCTGGAGGATAGGACAGGAGTAACTAAAAGTTCCAAGCTTCTAATTATGGCTGGGTCTTTCTACTCATTAACCCCCATTCAAGAGCTCAAGAGTCATATTGTTAGCTTATAAGTGATATTCCTATCATCCCCCAAATTCCAAGGGATTAAGGAGCTGGGTGTCGGACATTCCTATCACTCAGAAAATTATCAGGAACCAGGGTCAAAGAATAAATGTTAAAATGAAATATTTTCCCAGTACCACTATTGACAAGGGTTTTAAAAGCTCTGTGTGAGGAACCAGAGCCAGAGACCCATATATGTATCCCTTATTATTTCCCCTCCCCCAAAACTTTTGCTCATCCATATAAATATCTTGAAATTGACTTATTAGAAAATGAAAAAAAAATGTTAAGATACTTATTGACTTAAGCACATTAATTTTAAAATAACAATAATAAATCTATTACCTGTTAGTATAAGAGAAAATATTACAACCATCACATTTTATTAAAAGAAGATACCTTATTAAAATAATCGTACTTCCAAAGAAAAAGAAATTCAGTAAGAAGTGGCATTTTTGTATATTTCTTTAATATTTGTTTTAATAGGACTCAGCTCTTTTATCTTGTACAAATTTTTTGCGATATGATGTTTTGGTTGAAGTATATGAAGAAAACCCAAGCTTAGACAAATATGTAACTGGAAAAGGGCAGATAATAACCTTTAATAACATTTTCAGATAACTAGGGTTGTTCTATTTTGTTACTATGTTAAAATTCAGCAAGTGGTAGACAGTACCTTAAAGGATAGGATAGTAGCAATGAGAAATATGAAGCCTTATCAGTGAACACATACACTGTTACTTAAAAATCCAATAGTTTATCTTGCACTTAAATATATACTTTAGCTCAGCGTGATTTCGTAACATCATGAATTGATCACTTGGAAAATACTTGTTCACCGAGTTATGCAGATCTTCCAAATGTTGGCAGAGTCCATAACACAAGTCAAACAATAACTCTTGCTATTATCACCAAAGATCTTATCAAATACATCTTTTAGAAGTGGGAAGCTGTTGAGTTTACGGCAAGAGGGACAAGTTACCCAAAATTCTAACTTTTGCTACAGGGTGCCAATTTTATCTTTGGCAACCACATCCTCGGCTGTTTTCCTTGGTAAGACAGGCACACTTTGTTCATTTTCAAGAAGATAGCTGCCAAGTACCAAAGTACGAATAGACGTGGTTTGTCTGTTAGTCATTACTTCAAGTCAAAATATTGGGTTTCGCGGAAAAGTGGCTGCTTCAACTAGCAGTTCAAATCATCATATAGGTTATTTTCTCCGAAACAGCTATCAGAGTTCCATATGCAGCATGAGCGCTTTGTATATACTTCTCATGCAATTACAGAAAATCCTTTAAAAAGTGTACCCCAGGTTACAGATTGTATATAATCACTTTGACTGCTTTTTTTCAGGACATTTTGAAGTATACACCAGCCTTTTTTTTCTCACTTTTTTAACTACACATGCATTAAAAAGAAAAATTACTAGTATAGTTTGCTACCACTGCCTCCATCATTCGAAGATTCCAGCAGTTTTATACTATTTTTGCTTTTGCACATGTCAAGAGAGTATAAAAATTATTAACTTCCAACCGTTGTTATGAAAATAATTTTGACTTCATGGACCCTTTGGAAAGGTCTTAAAATTCCCCAGTGTCCACAGAACACTTCAAGAATGGCCTTAGATGGACAGAAGATAGGTCTTTCCCAGTTTATACCGTTGTGCACTATCTGGTTTAACCCATCCAATGAGCTTTTACTTATGCATTAGTAGTTTTTGAAAAATAATCTTTCCTTCACATTTGTCTTTTATGTTCACGATCTCTTTGCTCTTATCTGCTCTCAAGAATATATTTCGTAGCACGTATTTCGTAGTTAAGATCTGAACTATCTGTGGGCCTTAATCTGTGGGTCTCGTTCTGCTAGCACTTTCTCATTGTGCTATCTTTCGTTGTGCATGTGCTTTGCTGTTCTCTTAAGATCTGAACTCCATATGTGGGAATACTTTAAGGCCAGTATCCAAGGTCCCCTCCTTCAGAGAGGATTTGAATTCGCTTTTGCTGAGTAACTGGGAACCTTTACAAACCCAAGTGAGCCAACTCGGGTCAGCTGTAATGCTTTACTATAAATCTGCTTCATTAGGGGCATTTTGGGGATAAGTGGATTATGCTGGTTCTGTGAAGTCAGGCCACAGCCCTTCATGAGCCTCACCATGTGGTTACACACATGTAGGAGAGAGGTTGTGATCTCTCCACTCAGAGCCAAGTTTGAGGAAGATAACTGTGTGTCCTATCTCCTTTTGCAGAGCGGGTTTTTCTGTGGGTCCACGTTTCATCGAGAGTATAGCTCTTTGAACCCCCTCCTTTATGTGAGTCTCTCTCTGCAGACTCCTCATCATGTGTAAGACCTGGACTTTTATTCTTGGGTCTAGATGGCTCTTAGGCTAAAACTCAAGTTCAATGGGGCTCAGAAGCAGCTCTTCAGACTGTGGCCACCTCACCTCACTGAATTCATGCTCTCGCTTAGTCTATTTCCTGACTTTCTTTAGCAGTTCAGCAATGCACATAAAATGATATTTTTTGAATTTTGTGTAGTCGTTTTAAGTGTTTGTAATGGAGATACAAATGAGATATTCCAACGTATTCTCCATTCACTCTTCAATTCACTCCAGTCTGGATTCTGCATCTAGTACTCCATTGCCCTTGACAGTTTTCAAATGCATATTCTTGTTTCTGGCTCCATTGTGTACAGCTTCTTGGCCAGAATCTATACAGTTGTTGTTCACTCCTTCTTAAATCATCCGCACCTTTCTGATTGCCCATTTAGTTTCTACCACAACTGTCAGAATTTCACAGACTACTTTATTAGTTCTCTTCCTCTATCTAATTTGTGTGTGTGTGTGTGTGTGTGTGTGTGTGTGTGTGTGTGTGTATGTATTCTCAAATAGATGTTTGTGGAATTGCAAGACTTTTTTATTTGGAATTCCAAGATTTTAATTCCAGATTCTGCTTTCCTTGCCAGACCTCTTTTCTTTGCTCCAATTAATATATCCAAATGTCTGATTAAAATCCTGGCATAATTTCCTGACTACTCAAATTTAATACTGCCTCCAAAATTGATTTCCTCTATTCAAGCTTAAGCAATGTTGATTATGTAATATTTTATACATGCAATATAACATATGTAGTCTTTGAAATATACCAAAAAGTATAAAAAAGAAACATATTAACAAAATTAATACAGATTAGTGTACTACCTAACTAAATTACTAGAATATTATCAATAGCAATGAATCTCTACTTGTGTGCTTCTCCCTAGTCTTACCTCCTCTTGGCTATTTGGATTTTGTCTTATTAATCATTCTTATGTCTTGCTATAGTATTTTAATATCTATGTATCTCTAAATGTATATTTTGTGATTTATGGAAATATCACAATTGGTGCATATATATGTATGTGAATTAATATTTTCATTTAAAATCTTATTTTTAACATTTATTTATGTTGTTGGTATACTAGTTCACTTTTTCACTTATACACTGTGTGAATATAATACAATTTATTTGTACACTCTCTTGCCAAGGGATACAGGGTCATTTCCAACATTTTGCTATTGAAAATAATGCTGTAAGACGTCCCAGGCCCATACTTGGTCACATTTCATGTTTGGTGATTCGATGAACCTCCCGAGAGTGTGCCAAATTCCTTTTCAGAAGACAGTCCTATGCAAGGGTTTTTAGTTTTCATAGAATGCATGCCTAAAAGTGCAAGGGAGTTGTACGGAATATACATATCCTACTTTATAATACTAAAATATTGTTCAAATGGCTTGTTCTAGTTTACAACCCAATCAACAGTTACTGTAAATTCTGGTTTTTCTATATGCTTGCAAAAACTTATGTAATTGAACATCTCTTTTTTTTTTTTTTTTTTGCCAAGTTAGAGCATGTAGTAATATATCTCATTGATGTTTTCATTTTTATTTCCTTAGTTGCTGATATAAGAGTTCAGTTCACCAAAGTTTATTCCTTTGTTAAGAAATATTTGTTCAGGGGCGCCGGAGTAGCTCAGGAGGTTAAGCGTCTGACTCTTGATCTTGGCACAGGTCATGATCTAATGGCTCATGAGTTCGAGCCCTATGTCGGGCTCCTCACTGATCGCATGGAGTCTGCTTAGGACTCTGTCTCTTCCTCGCTCTGCCCCTCCCCTTCACTCTCTCTCTCTCTCTCTCTCTCTCTCTTTCTCTAAATAATATAATATAATATAATATAATATAATATAATATAATATGAAATGCTTATTCATATTTTCCCGTTATTTTATGTTATGTGTCTTTAAAAAAAAATGGATTCCAGTGAGTATTTCATATATTCTGGATACTAATTATTTGGCATAATTTGAATCATAAAACTAGCTTCTAGCTTGACTTTGTATTTATATTTTGTAGCTATTTGTTGCTGATATAGGATAAAAAATTATTTGTGGTCATATCAGTAAATGTGCTAATAATTTTTGTAGATTCTTTTGGATGGTTTTTAATGAGTTTATTAATTTTTTTAATCCTTTTCCACATTAGACTCTAAACTCACTGACTCTAACACAATGCTTATATTGTTCAATGTAGTATCTTCAGTTTATGTCAGAATTCTTGATGCAGTCAGTAAGTACGTGCTGATTGACTGGAATGAGTTAGTCTTACCATCTACAGAAAACCGTAAGTGAAAATTAGCAATCATTGGTTTTTCAGTCATCAAGTAAAAACATTTTTGTGTATAGAGTACAAACCAGGTGCTTCAAAAAAATAAGAGATGTGCAAGATGTGTCTTCTACCCTCCAGGCATTTTTATAGCCACAGATTCCTTTCTTTTCACAATTGGAACCATAATCCCTTTATTTAGTCTACTTTGAGCAGTAGACTGTTCTCTCTAGGTAGTATTTTTTTAATACATACAGCTGTTTTTAAAACATTTTCAACATTTGTTTCACTGTGTGGTATTTACCATATAAACCAAATTTAATGTAGCTTGTATCTCCAGGAAATTGTTTGAAACACCTGCATTTAACTTTACAGAGCATTAGGAAAATTTGCCACATGTTCTGATTTCATAAACCACATACGTTGAATATCTCAAAAAACGCTAGTTGTACAGAAACAAAAAAAGTAGTACTTTTTATAATAATTAAGATTTGTAAAGGATATCAGCACAGTTGAGTAGAAAGCAAATTGTGCTCTTTTAAACATGGGAGGCACCCTCTTTTACTTGAATTAAAAAAAAATCAATAAATTATTATATATTATATATTCCCAGAGAGACCTGGGAATAATGTCAAACACTATGAGGTAGAAAGGTGGAGAACATAGAGCAGATGGAGAGTTTTTCTTTGTAGAACTTTTAATATTGCCTGGGCAAGACAGACCAAGGCTCGGCAAATGTTGCTCAAAGAGCAACGAAATATCTGGCCTTCATTCTACCCCCAGAACTATCTACTTACTAGAACTCATCCATTGTGCACTGAACTCATGACTTCTACCAAATTGGATGATACAGGTGTATTTTAAGAATATTTTAGGGGCGCCTGGGTGGCGCAGTCGGTTAAGCGTCCGACTTCAGCCAGGTCACGATCTCGCGGTCCGTGAGTTCGAGCCCCGCGTCAGGCTCTGGGCTGATGGCTCGGAGCCTGGAGCCTGTTTCCGATTCTGTGTCTCCCTCTCTCTCTGCCCCTCCCCCGTTCATGCTCTGTGTCTCTCTGTCCCAAAAATAAATAAAAAAGGTTGAAAAAAATTTAAAAAAAAAAAAAAAAAAAAAAAGAAAAAAAAAAGAATATTTTAAACAGCTAGATGTTATAAGTGAATTTCCTTTATTATTATCTAAGCATAGGATTTATGCTAATCTTAGTAATCGCAACACTGCATTTAGCCAGAAACATTCCATAATCTCACAACATAAGTTTGGCATACACTAATTTAAGTCAATATTTATATGTGTATTTGGTATCCTTTCACCCAGATGTCCACCACTCAATATGGAGTTTTGATAAAGCTTCTATACATTAAAAATAAGACTCATTTATTTAATTCGAACATAGTTCTAAGTGTTTTGCTATACAAGTATTATTTAAAGAGAGAATTAAAAAAAGAGGCTAACAGATAAGTTTCAAATTGCAGGTTGTTTTCAGTAAATCTAGCATTTGTTAAATCCTTAAACAATTAAGCTCTTTATAATTTTTTTTTTATTTTTTTTAAATTTTTTTTTTTTAATGTTTATTTATTTTTGAGACAGAGAGACAGAGCATGAACGGGGGAGGGGCAGAGAGAGAGGGAGACACAGAATCGGAAGCCGGCTCCAGGCTCTGAGCCATCAGCCCAGAGCCCGACGCGGGGCTCGAACTCACAGACCGCAAGATCGTGACCTGAGCTGAAGTCGGCCGCTTAACCGACCGAGCCACCCAGGCGCCCCAAGCTCTTTATAATTTTTAAGAGATGATAGCAAAAATAGTCCTTTGGGCAAAGGCAGTCTCAGAATATGAGTGCTGATGAAATGAATGATGTTAAACAGATATGAATTGTATGTATACTATATAAAATGTATCACATGCATCTATGCTTCTATATACACGCATATATACACAGTTGCATGTATGTATCCAGTTTCAGATATATGCATATGCATGTGTTTATTTGTGTGTTTCTTTGCCTTCATTTTTTAAAAACTCTATGCATTTTTTTTGTCTCTAACTGAATTCTTTGCTTCCAACCTCTTCCCCAAACCCACTTTCTGTCCCTCATTTTCTTGCCCTCTCTCTTTTCTTTGCTTCTGCAAAATAGAAAGAGACAAAACAATTCTGAAATAAAGAAGGGAAAAGATTATAATTCTGACCATAGCATAATCCAGCAGGTTATAATCACCATTATTCTTCCCTAAATTAGCAGTTTCAGGGTTGTTGATGTTAAACCAACCAACCCACACGTCTCCCCCAGGTCTCAGCGCTAACAGTCAGCAGAGCTCGTGCTTAAATCCAGGCCTGCTGTATCAAAACCTCTTTATCTTTACCACTGCATTTTGATTGACATCGAAAGTACAAGATACAGTTTTGCTACACTCTGTGACTGGTAGTTTTTGGAAATCAGCTGAATGTAGAAGAGAACGAAACTGGAGTACATAAAGGAAATGCCAAGAATAGTCAAAGAAAGCAATCAGAGTAGTCAAAGGAAATTCTAATACATGATTACAGGATTGACACATCGGTCAGGAAAGAGGAACCACATTACACATTTTAAAAAGGGATGGAATTTAATATAGGCAATTAGTTACACTGCTCCTGGAGGCCGGGAGAGTTAAAGGAAAAGGCGAAGAGTATAATGCCAGGACGCAGCTACAAGCCTAGAGCACAGGGACCAAAGGAAGAAGCTGCTGTTAGGAGAATCTAGAAACTCAGAGGAGGCGCTCTGAAGAGTTAGGGCTCAGTTAGTTAAGTGTCTGACTTTGACTAAGGTCATGATCTTGGAGTTCGTGAGTTCGAGCCCCGCATAGGGACGCGTGAGTACTGCTGGCAGGGACACAATGAAGCCTGATCTGTGTACTTAAAGAGGCTGGGCTGGACGCTGGAACCAACTGCTGCTAGGAGACGCCAACGGCAAGCGCACACAAATCGCAAGAAACTGCACTCTCCCTCCCTCTTGCTTGCAAGCATCCTTGTATTGCTACCCACGGCTATTGAAAGGAAGCCCATGGTAAAGGAGAAACGTCATTTGCAGAGTCTTCACGGATTCAGGTCGCGTAGATTTGTTGCGGAGGTAGGAAACGTAAATAACTAGCACAATTATGTAGAGACTGTAGATACAGTGAGTAGCTTCCAAGAGTTAGCGCTGATGCGGCAAATAATAAACTCAGGATTGAAACCGTTCAGTTTGAGGTGTTTGTGAGACATGAAGATAGGACCCAGGTAGTCAGATCGTTATATGTATCTGCGGCATAGAGGAAATGTTGTCACTGAAAACATAGATATCATTCTTTCCTTTCTCCATTCATTCCTTCATTCAATATCCCACTGACATATAGGTAATAGTGAAACTATGGACTGATTCATAGCATGCAGATAAATAAGAAATACCTAGAAAAGAAAAGAGCTCAGGATAAAAATCCAAGGATCTCTGCAAAATACAATCTAGAGACGCTCAGGATATTTACCACTTCCCAGATGTTTGACCTTGGCTACTTAGCCTCTTTCTACCTCAATTTTCCTTTGTAAAATAAGGGTAATAATACTTGCTTAATAAGATTGTTGTGAGGATTGAGACAATGACAAATGTTTAGAAAATTGCCAAGCTGGGCACTTGGGTGCCTGGCTCAGTTGGTTAAGCATCCGACTTCAGCTCAGGTCATGGTTTCACGGTTTGTGAGTTCAAGCCCCACATTGGGCTGTCTACAGTCAGCACAGGGCCCACTTCAGATCCCCTCTCCCCCTCACTCTCCGCCCCTCCCCACTTGCTCATGCGCTCTCTCACTTCTGCTCGCTCTCTCTCTTTAAATAAACGTTAAAAAAAACTGTCAAGCATATTTAAAAAAAAATTTAAGTTTATTTATTTTTGAGAGAGACAGAGCATGAACAGGGGAGGAGCAGAGAGAGAGAAGGAGACAGAGAATCCAAAGCAGGCTCCAGTCTCTGAGCTGTCAGCACAGAGCCCTATGCGGAGCTCGAACTCACGAACTCCAAGATCATGACCTTAGCCAAAATCAGACACTTAACTGACTGAGCCACCCAGGCATCACTTTTTTTCTTTTCTTTCTTTTTTTTTTTAACTAACATTTAAATTTAAAAATTTTATATATAGACAACTGCCAAGCATATTGTAACCATCCAACCAGTATTAGTGTTTACTATAATTACAGGAAAGCCTAAGAAGAGTCAGCAAAGAAATTATTGCTACTATTGTTAAAGAAACAACTGGAATTATGGCATATGTATCGAGTCTATACAACATGGATTGTTTTTTTCTCCTTCTCTTTCCGCCTAGGTATGGATGCCCACATTATGCATTCCACAATCCATATCTGCCATTCACATAATGGCATCTTGCAATGAGACAGTCAAGGTAATTTCCCAAAATATAAAAAATAAAGTTTGTTTTCTGCTTAGATGCATCTGTTATTCAAGACCACTGGAGTTATACTAGCTGCTTTCTGATTTATAGGCGAGAGAATCAACTGCAGGATAAATGATAGCAGAAGAATGAGATAAAATGTACACATAAGCTTTAAACAATTTGCAGAGTTTAACATGGTAAAAGACATGGTTTGGGAGTCACTTCAGCTTTTTAAAAGGCAGCAAAGTATCTTCAAGTTATGTGAGCCTTTATGAAGAAAAATGCATATGGGAAAGGTATACTATACAGTGAGATAGTTACTGACAACGTAGCCAATGAACAGTAACAGAGGTAAGCAATTAGTAATGGGAAATTTCAAGGTGGGATTATTGAGTCCATAGGGGGTTTCAGAACACTGGATAAGAACTGAGATGTTTCAAAATTCAGTCTATTTTACACTCTACATTTCAATGAAAGGAATAACTTGATACACTTTCATAGTGAAATTCATCTTCTCTCTTACCTGATTATCAGAATGGAGAGCTACAGTTGTATGATTTAATTATCATGCCTTTCACAGCTTCTCTACAGAGATACGGATAAAAAAAATCACCTAAAGAGAGATTGCCATAATGCAGATATCTTGCGCCAAAGAGAACTCTGAAAGCTTTTACGTATTAACTTGCTCATTTACGTAGTACGGTCCATTTACAAATAACTTTTTCAGATCCTGACTCAAACTCCGCTAATATGAATTTCTATTCCAGTTATTTGGGAGTGAGGTATAAATTGCTAGTATACTTTGACTTGCCTAGAAGTGTCTGAGGAATGTGATTTTTGAAGAAGTTTATGGTTGAAAACTATAAGCTACACCAAATTGAACCCATGATAATTCTCTATTCAAATAAAATATAAAAACGGAGTCAAATTTAGAAATGTGTGAGTAAAATAAGGGTTTAGGTCTTGTCACTGTTTGTCTCAAAAAAGAGAATTTTATAAACGCCTGAGGAAAAGAGTAAGGGGTCAAAATGACAGAATATGCAATCCTTAAAAAGCAGAGAGCAGGGTCAAAATGCAACTCCTTTAAAAGAAACAAAATTCCAGGGATGGGGGTGGGCGGTGGGCCCAATGATTTCACTTTCCTTGAGGCCTCATAGTTGAAGAGATTCTTTTAACAAATGCTTTAAAGCTTGGGGCTGATCTATCAAAATTTAAAAGTCTTGAAATTCATGGAATGCAGAGCCTAGAGACCAGGTGGATTCACAATCTACTACAAGGGACAAATGGTTAATTTTGTTCTACTCCACTTACAAAATCAAGTATGTACGTATAGTGACCAATATCAAGAATCAAATATTCAGCACTATTGTGCTCCTCCTATTTATTTAATGTAAACAAAATTTAACTTTGCTATATTTTACTAGCAATTGGGAGGTTTTTTTAACCAAAAAGACCATTACATAGGTTTCTGAGAATTTGTTTTAGAAATTAACATAAAAATCTCTATTTTTGTGTAGGAATAGTTATCTTATAATTATATATATATATATATATATATATATATATATATATATATAGGTTAAGTGATAAGCTTTTGAGAAAAAAATATAAAAATGAGAAATAATGTTAATTTACGGAATGTCTATATTGTGTTTCACAATAGTCTGAAAGAATATAATTGTAACTGGAAACATTTTTTGTTTTTGTTTTTGTTTTTCTTTTTGCTATTTACCCACTTTAGATGCTCAGAAATTTACTGTGTATCTTTTGGTAAAGGCCAAATATGCAGAATAATATATGTAGGGAAAATTGAGTATGAATAATAGAGAAAATTTTATTTTAAAATGATGTGTCTTCAGTGATAATATGAAAATGGCACTAATGTGTGTTTAGTTCCATCACTCTTTTTATAAGCATAAATACCACTATATAACATAGTTTTTAATGTAATCAGAGAAATCTGTGCTTTGTTTTTCACCGTATTTTCACAGATAGGGGAGCATTAATACTATATTGTCAACACCCGTTCTCATGTCTTTTGAGCAAAGACTCTATAAATGCCGGAAAGAAAGTTAAGTAAAATTACTCAAAATTGATATTGTGGGGAAAAAAGGCCAGGTTGGCTTTGATTCAACTTGACTCACATGAGGAGATTAAACAATAACACATTTGAAGGTATAAGTGAAATTCTTATTACAGAATGTCAACTTGATTGGTACAATCGTTATCTATGTATAAATACAGAGTTTCTGAGAGCTACGGGGCTTGGCTTGGTGATCTAAGAATCCAAATTAAAGAGCCTAGACTGCCTGGAGCCACAGGTTTAAATCCTGTCAACCAACCCCTTCTTCTTTCTGAAGCAGATAAACCAGGTTCCCCAAAGCCAGCTCTTTGTCTGGGGTGGAGTGGGGATCTCTCAATGACACTTTCAAACCACGGCCTGATTATACCTTGGGAACACTGCAGATTATTTTGTCTGTCTCAAACAGTAGCACAACTTTGTATTTGCCACAGTTCTGGGACCCAGACCAACCTACAAGGTGGGCCAACAACCACCAGATCCCAGTAGGATATTTGGAATTTTAAAGTGTTTTTATTTCTTTTACTGACACTGATGTATTTTTGAGAGGAATTAAGGAAAGGAGAAATCATTTTGTACAAACCCCAGGAAGATGACCTCTGATAATCAGATATTTATAAGCTACTTTGATCATCCAGTTAAGAGTTGAAAAAGAAAAGAAAAGAAAAAAAAAAACAAAAAACATGAAGTGGAGATCCAGGCTGGAACTCCTGGGTCAGAAGGCAGATGGGGTTCACAGAAATGCAAAGGCTACGGAACTCTGGGGACCCTTAATCACTCAGACGTTGGTTCAGCAGCAAATTCAACTGGGCAGACGCACCTCATTCAGTTTTTCAATGGTCCAGAAATTGTAACAAGACTATAACCAGTGGATTAAAACATCTGGATGTATTTTTTAATTTTTTTTGAAAATCTGAAGGGAAAAACATGAATATAAAAAAGTTTGTCTTTTCCGCAAGAAAACTAAGAACACCATTATAGTGAAAAAGCACACAGCTTATTTCAAGAAGGTAAGTGAAGTGATTTAGCAACTTTACTTAAAAAGTAATTTCAATTATGAGGAAAACTAATAAAGAATAAAGAGAACAAGATCAAACAATACGCTTCTCATAGGATACGGATAAAAAGAAATAAAACATTCCTTGAAGAATTCAACTGATAAAAATAGCAGTACAGATAAAGTTTCCCTTTTTTGTCAGAACAGATCAATAAATTAGTGTCAAAATGGCTTTCTACATTATTTTTATTATTTACATCAGCCAAAATAATTAGCACTATTAAAATTATTAAGTAAAGGAGATGCTAACTGAATACCAAAGTATTCAGAAGCTTCTACATTGTGTTCTCATGTACTGAGTTTATCGAAAGTATGGGAATAACACATCACGCAGAAACTATTCCACCTGCTTGGAAATAACTGACATACTAGTGGAGCATCATTAAAATGAACAAGATCCACTGAAAATATTATTTTTTGTGGACCATGCATCATATTTAATTCACAGTCATAAACAACATTGTCACCGTATTCTTAAACTGGGGCCATTACACTGTTCTTTGGCCAAGTACAAGATGCCTCCAGAAAGTAAAAAAAAAAATTGTCTCTGAACCATTCTCAGCTATACATGAGGACAGAACACAAAAACCACATTTTTCACTTTTCAGGAGACTATGCGCAAGGAAGGAGCAAATAAATCCTCTTAAAGCCTCGTCTACCCATCTAATGCCAAAATGTTTTTGAAAGACCATGCTTATTTCAGAAATCAATAACTGTGATGGGCAATTATTCTTTTATTCTCCAGCAAAAGGTTCAAAACACATAGCAACAACAGCTGCTCTCTCTGAATGCAGAAAGGTAGCCAGCAACTCAGGCTATAATTATGTATAATGGACAAAAATTTGCCCGTCTAGATTTTTCAGTTTACAATATCCTAGGAATTTGCAGGTGTCACAACGTTGCCATGTTCAGCCACTGAAAGCAGTATTAATTGTCAAGTCTGCTGACTTATTAGAGAAGTTTGAGTAGGCCCCTGAGGTATATCACTAAATAGGTGACTTAGGCTCACAAAAGGCCAGCTACCAGATCCTGGGACTATAAAGAATGTCATAGCGATCGCAACGGAAATGTCACTAAACAATACATTCCCACAACAGGGCTCAAAAGAATTCTAGTTTATAATAAAGATAATGAGAGCTCAGCTGTTCTATCCTTGTTGCTCTAAAAAAAATACATTTAATTGAGAAAGCTGTCTGGGATTTACTTTTACACAACTTACTGCCTCTGTTAACTTGTAAGGACCTCAAGGGCAAGGGGTAAGTTCTGTATTGTGGATACTATGTTTATGAGCCAAAAATTAAAATACATAGTTCTGAGATAGGGACAAACTAGTTTAATTTGATATGTCTTAGAAAATTTGGAATGTATGTTCTAGGCTTCTAGACATTTTAAAATGACCCGTAAGTCCTAGTGCCACACCTTCTATCATAGATGTTGTTTGAAAAGCATTATTGAGGGGTGCCTGGGTGGCTCAGTCAGTTACGCATCTGGCTTCAGCTCAGGTCATGATCTCGCGGTCCATGAGTTCAAGCCCCATAGAAGGCTCTGTGCTGACAGCTCAGAGCCTGGAGCCTGCTTCGGATTCTGTGTCTCCCTCTCTCTCTGCCCCTCCCCAACTCGTGCTATCTCTCTCTATCTAAAATTAAATAAATACACTTTAAAAAAAATTGAAAAGCATTACTGAATGAATGACTGAATCGTTAAAACTGTCATTAATTTAATTGTAATTAATTTAATAGTAATTGAAGTTTTCTTCCTAGGTTCAAGGCTATGTCCTATATACACAATGTGGAAGATTTTTCTGGATATCTGAGTGTTAAATTAGTACTGGTAGCATGAAAAAGTTGATTCAGAAATTTTGTGCCATCCTATCAAAATAAATGAAACCACAAAGAAGATACAAGTCTCTTTTAACTAAAACTTCAACAATTGCATAATCATATGTAAAAGTATTTAAATCATGCAACCTCAATGAAATCTCATTATAAATAGTAAAAAGATCTGTATTTCAACAAAATGATGAAATGTGTTTCCTTTCCTACAAATGTAGTTTGGGTTAAAATCCATAAAGTGGCTGAGTGAAGAGTTGCACAGACTTTTCCATTTTTTGGTAAAATGAACTGTAGCTATATCTAATATTTTAAACAGTTATGTAAAAGTGTCAAAATAAGAGGTATTGCTTCCTCTACTCAAAATTAAGCATCATTTGGTTAGCAGTTTCTACTTTAACTTTTATGTTTTATTGATAATCATATTAATTTAGTATTAGTTACACAATAGATTTCCAATCTCAATAAACGTTGTTATGTCACATAATGCCCAATAACTAACTGAGTTACTTTCACTAATTAGTCAATCAGTTTTAGTAGTGAAAAATAATTGGGTGGGTCAATTAACTAGTCAGTATAGCTGGAACATTCCAACTGCTGTACAACAAGGTTATGTAAATTTTATTACGTTCATAGAGTCACCTCAATTGTTAGTAGCTATTTTAGTGGGTTTCTGCTACAATAGTTCTTTTCTTTTAACATGAGAAGAGTTCTATGTTCTGCTTTGGTTTTCATTAAATTGACCCTTTATTTTTAAACACATTTGCTTTACTGTGTATTTTAGGTTTTGATTCTCAAAATAACTTACTGGCATAAAATCTGTAAACTCATGCCCATTAGCTGCTAATATTCCACGATGGAAAATAAAATTAGCAAGTTTAGGAAAAAAGTTGTTTGACCATCTGTATTTACATGTAAATGTATGTGAACTCTCTGCGGAATTCTCTTTGTACCCAGGCTTCAGTTTTTATTTAATAAAAAGAGCTGGTAGCATTTAATGGCTGTTACTTAGCTCTAACTAATAAATAACTGCTTATTCACTATAATGATGAGGCAGTTAAACTATTTCTTCTGTAAGATAAATATGCTATAATTTGAACTCCATTTGTAGAAATATAAACCTCAGAAAAATGCAGCCTTTGTTTTTATAATACAGCATGGTTTCTCCCTAGTTTTTTGGGGTTTGTTTGAATATTTCCTTGTACTCTAAGTCAAAGTTATGATTGTCTCCTCATTGTGCTGGTTATTAAGTTATTGTTTTTCAGCCTCAAATTCTCCCTTCTGCATTTTGCTCTGTGAGAGGAAGCCTGGGATTTGAAAACTACATTTCTCACTTACCAGCTGGCTCCCCACCAGGTTTCCTAGAAGGGGAGGGAAGGGTGGAAGACAGAGGGACTTATTCCTACCATTTGCTTCCTCATCTTTCTGGCCAGCATTACTCCAGTGATGGTTCTGCACTCTGGCAGTTGAAGCCGGAAGCTCAAAGCTTGTTCCACTTTGCAACTTGTCTTTCCTGCTCCCAGAAGGCACCACATTATATCCCCTCAGAAACACCCATCCGCACACAAAAAGATGCTCATGGGACACCTGAATGGCTGTCGTTTAAGCACCCAACTCTTGGCTTCGGCTCAGGTCATGATCTCACCATTCGTGGGTTTGAGCCCTCCATCAGGCTCTGAGCTTATGGTATGGACCCTGCTTGGGATTCTCTCTCCCCTTGTCTCTGCCCCTCTCCTGCCCCTACATCCCTCAAAATCAATGGAATAGTATTCAACCATAAAAAATCTTGCCATTTGCAAGGACATGGATAGAACTAGATGGTGTATTGCCAAGGGAAATAAGCCAATCAGAGAAAAACAAATACCATATGATTTCATTCATACATGGATTTTAAGGAACAAAACAAATGAGCAAAGGGGAAAAAAGAGAGAGAGAGAGAAAGACAACCCAAGAAATAGACTTAACTACAGAGAGCAAACTGACAGCTCCCAGAAGGGGGGTGGGGTGCCTGGGGGGGGGGTGGGGGGCATGGGTTAAATATGTGATGGGGATTAAGGAGTGCACTTTTGATGAGCACCAGGTGTTGTGTGGAGGTGATGAATCGCTATATTGTACACTGAAACTAATATTACACTATATTAACCAACTAGAATTAAAAACTTAAAAAGAATAAAAATTAAAACTTAAAAATAAATAAATACCCATCTGAATGGGCTGGTGCCCTTTCTGCAGAGTCTAAGCATCAGATGCGCAGGGCCCCTCATCTGACTGCCTGGGGTACCTGCCCCAGGTGAGGAGCACCCTCTCTTAAAAAGTCAGGGGCTCTTCACCGAGGGTGGGGTTCCTTTTTCAAATTCCAGGGTCAGTCTGGTCCTAACCTCTTTCCTGCGTCTCCTGGCCCCACCAGTGCTAACTGCTTCCTTCAATTACTACTGCCGTGATAACTCAGCCTTCTCCACTTGCCTTTTTAGTTCTCCAATATCTGCAAACAATTTGTTTACATTAATTTTTTTTCCCTCTATGAAAATGACTGGTGTGTCTTTTCCTGGCCAGACCCTGACTGACCCTCACTAATCAGCGCCCATCATCATTTATTTATCTTTCTTAAGCATAAGGCAATGTAAAGAGTAAAATCTAAAATAGACTCTACTGCAAACAGTTTGGAAAGTCAATAATTTAACTTAAAGTTTATATTCATGTTTTATTTCATTTTGGCTTTGGCTACATTATATCTGATTTTGAATCAAGCAATTGTGGAAATGTAGGGCTGGAATAGATTTTAAAGATCATCTGGCCCAGTATTAATATGGAAAAGCACCTGAAGTTATAGTGTTCTTTGGGGATTTTCATACCCATAACAAAAGACCGTAAAACACTGACATATTGAATTCTCTCATATGAACTGGAAACACTTTTACCAGCAGAAAAAGGACTATATTATAATCATGCAAAATAAATTATACCCTAAAGTACACAAAAGATAAGATGGTGGTATTGCATGATTTACTATTTCTAAATATTTCCGTTAATCTTACTTGAGTACTTATTTATATATGACAAAAGGTTGCTGCTGTTTGTGAGCTGGTAAGTTGTAGCAAAAGTCTAAGAACCACTACTGAAGAAAAACTATTAAAATTAAGCAAACTATATACATGATTAGATTATATCGCTTGAATAATTCAGTCTAGTCTCTGGAGCTGAAGAGTGTTTCAGATTTAGTCTAGTGCCCTCATCTGATAAATGACCTTCATTTCAAACGATACATAGTCACTAGGTTATTAAGTCAAAATCCTCTGATAAAAAAAAAAAAGGCTACTTTTTATTATGCTGCATTTCTAGAATGTGATTATTGTATTTATTTTTTTCTGCTGTTAGATTAATTATAAAAATAACTCAGCAATTTAAGACTAAATCTGGATAAACATTGGGCAGCATGCAGAAAATATCACTTCCAATTCACAGGTGAGTTAAAAAATTGTACCTGAGTTAAAAACAAGTTGGTTTACTTGCAGAATTCTTTCTCCTGAACAAAATTATGATAAAGAAATGAGAATTTGTTTATAACAATTCATAAAATCTCAACACATGGATGCCACTGGAAGTAGTTCTAATTCTTGCAGGAACATATTTAAGAGTTTACCTTTGGTTGATTTATAAACAAAATTCAAATTTGCCATCCTAAATTTTGATAAGTGATCAATATAATTCTACATACATCATCTCATTTGATCAAGTGTACCAATCAAGAAAATCGGGAAGGTACCTTTTCTTCTAATTACATGTGAGAATCAGAGAGACCACCTCAGGTCCTGTATCAAGAGAGGCAAGACTCTAGTCTAGACTCACGTCTGTCCCACAGTTAATTTCTCCCATTTCTTTATCCTTGAAGGTGCTTCTAACAGAACATAGATCTACATCCTGTAGACTTCGGGTTCTTGAAAGGCAAAAGTGGTATTTTTCTTTCAGTATCTCTTGTTCTGAGAAAATAGTATTGAAAAAGAGAAATGTGTTAAGAATGCTACTATGATATATGAAATAAAATACTTTCTGGGTGCTATACTCCTTCAAGTCTTGCCCATTAAATTTTGTTTATGAGCCATGACAAGCTGTTATCTGAATGTGTCATCATGACCAATATAGCCTTAAGAAAAATTTCTGTTTCCCCCCCTTTGTTGTAATAGAAGCAATATAGAACAAAGAGAGAAAGAAAAGATGAACCTGTCCGTCTTGAGACTTCTATCTCTTTCTCAAATGTGACAACTTTTGCCCTCAGGCTTTATTCATATTCTCCACAATCAGATATGCAAGACTGATGATTGCTCTAAAGATGCATGACTTTCAAAAGATTAACCCCAAAATATTAGCACTTTCAACTCTTTATTTATAATGATAAAATAAAAATTTACTTAGTTAAAGAAATATCAGGCTTCAGTTACCAGGAGGAAGAGAAACAGAAGAATCAATGATGGCTATTGGCTTGCAAGGCAAATGTGACCAATCGCTTAACAGGGACTGGCTGGCAGTGGCCGAAGGGCCTTTCCTTCTCTCTCCTAATTTGCTGACAGCTGAATCACTGCTTCTTCAAGGAGTAAGAATTCAGAGGCAGTTTTGTTCTGACCTGGAAGCTGATGAACAGGGAAATCAGATACCTACCGTATCTGATTTGATATGAACAGGGAATCAGATACCTAACCATGAGACAATGGGTTTATCCTCTCAATGAAGACCATCTTCATTAGGCCATCTTCTCTCTTCACCTTCTATCTCTGTCCACACCAAGTACATCTGTTAAGTGTTAAATACTAATCAACACAAATGAGCAAAGAAAAAAAAGACACACAGAAAACAGGCTCTTAAATACAGAGAACAAACTGGTAAGTAAAGGTGGGAAGGGGGATGGGTGAAACAGATAAAAGGGATTAAGAGATACAAACTTCCAGTGGCAAAATAAATGAGTCAGAGAGATGAAAAGTAAAAACAAATAAACATAAAAAGGAAAAAAACAGGGGGGGGGGGCACCTGGGTAGCTCATTTGGCGAAGCAACCAACTCTTGGTTTTGGCTCAGGTCATGATCTCAAGGTCCACAGCATCAGTGTGGAGGCTGCTTGGCATTCTCTCTCTCCCTCTCTCTCTCTCTCTCTCTCTCTCTCTCTCCCTCATTCTTTGCCCCTCATCTGCTCATGCATTCTCTCTCTCTCTCTCAAAATAAATAAATAAACTTAAAAAAGGGGGGGGGGTTGCAATGGTATTTCTTATTTATTTAAAACACAGTTTCAACAGCTCTTCATTACCCAGTGTAGCAAAGGATATTTTTATGAACTCCATCTTAATTTTGTCAATCATTTGTTGTATCAGTAAAAGATAGCCTCTTCTCATATAGGCCTTAATGTAATATTATTAATATCAATATTATTTGTTTGCTTTTGTAAAGTTACCAATACACTTTTAACAGTTTTTAAGCAGCACATTGGATCACTTAGTAAAGTTGATACTAGGCACAAGTCTGTTGTCTAGATCTTAGTACAGCACACTATCATGCTTACAAAAGAAGGGCCAGCCACCTTCATGTGTCCAAAATAGTATCTGAACTTTACATTTTGAATAACTTCAGCAGAGATTTAAGCACCTGAAAGTATATAAATATGATGGAACTCCTGTGAACAGAAATTCTATCCTTTTCGTGACACCTCTCTGCTTTCATCAGCCCCAAGCATACTAACTTAGAAACGGCGTTTCTCTGCCAATATTAATAATGTAGTTCAAACAATATATCAAAATGGACGATGCATATTGGCATATTCTGGCCCGAGGGAACCAACTAATCTTACCTAAAAGGAGAAGGAGGAGTGAATACTGTGTTATGTTGAGTGCATGCAGGTGCATGATGGTGTCTGTTTGTGAGTGTATGAGAGACAAAGATTGAGAGGGGTGGGAGATTAAAAATATGAAAGCCTGGGGAGCACCTGAATGGCTCAGTTGGTTAAGCGTCCGGCTTCGGTTGTGGGTTCAAGCCCCACGTCCGGCTCTGTGCTGACAGCCTAGAGCCTGCTTTGGATTCTGTCTCCCTCTCTCTCTGCCCCTTCCCTGCTCGCACTCTGTCCCTCAAAAATGAATACACATTAAAAAAAAATAATAAAAATTTGAAAGCCTGTGATAAAATAATACACGCCTCAAAAAAATTAAAAGTTTTGTGATTACCATGCAAAATATGAAGTCCTGCTGAATACATGGCAAAATTGTGGGGTTTTAATTTCCTTTTCTGGGCTTTCACATGTGAAACAATAGTGCACAGGCGAAACTGGTTCAATCCTCATGCAGTAATTCTGGGATCAAGTCCTGGTCATCTCTGATTGCTTTCCAACCCAAAAGGAAATGCTGCCTAAGGGCCTGACAAGCTTTTGTGGCACATCTGCCACGTGGGATGACACCCTACCACACAACAAGCTGAGCGTCTGAAGCCCTAGAAATGCTAAATGAAATCAAGATGTTTTTTTCCCAGCAAGCACAAGTATCCCTTGACTGGTTTCCAGATTCAGGTGCTTATAAAAACAAATATGAGACGCAACGTTAATTTTAAACCCTACCGAGCTACATACAACAATTGCAAATTATGGAAATACTTCAAACTTTACAGGATTACAAAATGGAAAGTGATCAGGGTTCTGGGCGTAGGTCCTTCAGAAGTATTTTCCAAAGAGTTCTGCATTGGAAAATAGAATCCATGTGTTCCTATTTACCTGAACATGTTCCAAACAAAATTTAAGTGTTTACATAAGAAAATTCAAAATACAGTGATTTAATGTCTAGCAGACATAAAGAACATCTGTATTATGACTATCTCCTGATACTCAATTTACACGAAAGCATTAAAAGTAACATAGTAAAGTGAATTATTTTCACCACGTCATCATGTACCAATATATGAGAATATTTAGATTTTTATTAAAACATCTAGGACACGTCACTGTTCAGAATCAGAAGTTTAATTGCGAAAATGGAAAACAAGACACAAAGGTCCTGCTTTGTTTACTTAATGGAAAAGGGATGGAGATGTAAGGAAACTTGTAAATTCGAAACTAGAAGGAAACCGTTCCTAAATGTTGGCCCTGAGCTAAAACAGTTTAGTCCGGGCACAAAATGGTGAATAAGGCAAAGCCCTTTTCTTCACAGAAGTTACATCCTAACAGGAAGGGAGAAAGAATATACGTGCACTATACAGTAAGAATATACAAGAATACACAATAAGTAAACGAATGTAAGAAGAGAGAAAAAGCAGGTGATTGAAACAGAGCATAATGAGTTGGGAATTATGCCAGAAAAAGTAATCAGGAAAAGTTCCTTTGAGGGTACATTTCTGCTGAGAAAGTAAAGATAAGTCACCAGGCCTAAACCTGGGAACCTGACGAATCTCACCAGCACTACAACTAAAGGTGAAAATTGCAAATAACTATTTCACTGTTGTACTAAATCAGGAGTCATCCTTTACCATGATAATGGTATTGGTGAACCATGGAATTTTTTTATTCTTAGGATGTACAGTGTGATATGTTTAGATGTGAAATGTCATGAAGTCTGTAATCCATTTTCAAATGGTTTGGCTAAAAAAATACATATACACAGAAATAGAATAAAAACTAAACTTTACAAAATGTTAAGAATTGATGATTTTAGGTGACAGGTGATAATGACTGTGAATTATGCAATTTTATCAACTTTCCCATCAATTTGAAATTGTTCTAAATAAAAAGTTGAGGGAAAAGGAACTTACTAAAACAACAACAACAACAACAACAACAACAGGAATTAAATCCGTCCACATGCTAATTGCCAATGATTATATAAAATGAATGGGTGCTTTAGAGTAAGTTTGTTTTGTTTTTTTTTTTTTTTCAAGAAATCCCTATTGTAGACTTCCATTTTAGAACAAAATGAATACAGTCACAGGTCCAACAACATAACACATTTCACCACGTCCTGATACAATGCAAATGCTTGAAAGAAGGAAGATAGCCAGAATTATGAGTCTGCGTAGTATCTGAAGCTGACTCTGTTCTGACCCTATGTTTCAATTCTTCTTTGGCTACTTTGTCTCTGTGTCTGGCATGTTCCACAATACCACCCACCTCTCTCCTTCTGTGTCTGTCCAACCTCCCCGGGGTCTTCAGTTGCAATCTTCACCTCTGTATTGTAGTACCTACTTCTCCATTCCTTACTTTACATAGTTTTGTTTCATTTCCTCCAATTTGACCTCTCCATTCTTTCCTCCCCCGCCATTCTTACCACAGCATATGTGAGCCTGAAAAATCAGCAAAAACTTTGCTGAACCTTTGCTGAAACTGCTACTTATACTTAAAGCCGTGCTCTACAAATTGTACACTCTCTCTACTCAGCACATTACTAGAAATTTATTTCAGAGGTGAAGATTTTTTCCAACAATCTCCCATCCCACTCCAGAACTAACTACCTATATTATAGTTCTAAAATACTCGATAACTCTTTGTTAGTAACTCCTGTTATTTATATGGATCTCTCTCTTTCAGAAAAAAACATTAAATTTTTTTTAATGTTTATTTATTTTTGGGAGAGACAGAGACAGAATGTGAGTGGGGTAGGGGCAGAGAGAGAGAGGGAGACACAGAAGCGGAAGCAGGCTCCAGGCTGAGCTGTCAGCACAGAGCCCGATGTGGGGCTTGAACTCACGAGCTGTGAGATCATGACCTGAGCCAAGGTAGGACGCTCAGTCAACTGAGCCACCCAGGCACCCCAAAATAAAACATTTTTAAAGTAGAGATCTTGCCTAATTCATCACAAACGCAAAGCACAAAGCACGCTGCGTGTCACAGAGAGCCACTGAATAAATGTTTGTTGAAATGATGAATGAATTCAATATGCAAGACTAAATTATCTAGTCATTGTCAGTATTATTATATTAAAATGGATTTATGCTTACTCTGAGAAATACTTTAAATGCAAGACATTTATTCAAAAAAATATAACACCTACTGTGTACAAGTCCAGGGTTAACTGCTTAGTATAAAGAGAAAAAAAAACCCCTTCATCACTGAGATCAATGTCAGGAAGCAAAGACAGACAAATAAAAACATATTGGGAATAATAAATGTTTTGATAAGCTGTGTAAAGGATGTTACAGGATCAAAGAGGAAGACATCTGTCCTAGGCTAGAATTAGGGTAAGAATTGGAATACCAGCTCCCTTGAGAAAATAATGCATGCTCTGGAACTTATAGTGTGCAGGAAGAACCTAAGTAGAAGAGTATTAGTAGGCTAATTTCAGTGGGACATGACCTTAGAAGTTTTCCATTACAAGAAGATCTCCCTAATAGCCAATCAGAAGCTAGCTAAGAGAAAAAGCACTATCAGTGCATTGACGAAGAATAGCAAAGAACTTTTGAAGATTTAAATTAATGCAGTAGCAGTAGCTATGGAGAATATGAATTTATTGATGAGAAATTTAAAAAATAGAATAATCTGGTGTACATTTGTTAAAGTGTAAGAAACAGAAAAATTGGAAAGATTCTTTAGTTCCTATCGTGTACGTACGGTAAAATGTCTGGGTATTCTATTCAAGGCAAAAGGTGGATTTGTTAGCAGATGTGGGGAAGAAGACAGACAGTTGGTTGGATTGCGAACATGTTGAATTTTTAATGTCTATGAACAATAAAAGGTGGATTCCAAATCTCAGGAAATGATTTATATTTAAAATATACATTCATGGACCCTTAGCGAATGTGTTTGCTAACTCTGTAGTCGTGGATGACTTCATCAGGGGAGACTATTAAAGTGATCAAAAAAGGTTCCCTGGAAAACCTCAGCAGATAAGAAATAAATGTAACAAAGTGATACTAAGAGTGGCCACAGATACAGATGTAATACTTTCATAGAGTGGACCAATCTGGAAGTCAGGGGAAAAGGGAGACTCAAAGATTTATGAGCTATAGTTTCAAATGTCCTAGTGGAACCACTAACCATAAAGCAAGTTTGCCAAGACACTATTTAGGTAATACCTTTACTCATTTAAAAGTTACCTCCAATTATATATTCTCATTTAGGCAAACAGTAGATTAAGTCAATTAATTTTATTCTCTGTTTTGTTGTTAATGAAGCAATGTATTTTCTTCTGAATGTAGTCTTTAAGATGCCTCATATTCAGAGTGATTTGGAAAGTATCCATCAAGTAGTTAATGGTGGAAGTTTTCTGGTTTATTTTCCTTTGTTTTCCTGATTTGTGGTATTGGTTTTTAACTTTTTGTGCTCCTCGAATTTACCTTTTACAGGAGCATATATATTACAAAGAGAAATAAGAGAGTTAAGAAAACAAGTGTCTATATAAAATATATAAAAATAGAAAATATAGCAGTTAAAGCTGTTATTTTATAATTTAAGCACAAATTCAATGTAAAAATATCTGTGGGTATTTTTTTAGAGACAGTGTTGGATAGTTTAATTTTATAAACTAGGTGAACTGCATTCCAGATAGTATGCTATTCTTTTGATTTCCAGTGAAATATAATTAACCTTTTAATTAAAGCACGGATCCTAACTGTTAGAGTTCTGATGGATACATACATCAGTGGAACCAGTGCCTCAATCAAAATATAGAACATTACCAAGCTCCTAGAAAGTCCTCTCGTGTCATTATCAAAATCACTAAAATCACGATGAGTGAGTTTGTTTCTGTATCTGAATTTAGAGAAATGAAATCGTCCTGTACTGTTTTGTAAATGGCTTCATTTGCTTACATAATATTTTGAGGTTCTTCCTTATTGTTGAC
The DNA here is from genome assembly GCF_046562875.1 of Panthera onca. Taxonomy (NCBI): domain Eukaryota; kingdom Metazoa; phylum Chordata; class Mammalia; order Carnivora; family Felidae; genus Panthera; species Panthera onca. The sequence goes on along the minus strand of NC_138340.1, from coordinate 89,523,153 downwards.
GGTCAACAACTCATGTTTCTTTTTTTAATTTTAGAGCATACAGTATATTACTAATATATCATGCTATATACTATATCGTATATTAATATACTATATTATGGTTATACCACAATTTGCTCACTCTTTCTCTTGCTGATAGGCATTTAAGTTTCCAATTTTTGCCTATTATGAATAAAGGTACAATGAATAGTTGTGTATGAATTTTTTGTGTGGATGTTTTCATCCCTTTTGGTATATGCTGGGTCATATGGTGAAAGTATATTCAATTTTGTAAGAAACTACCAGCTGTTCTTCAAAATACTTGACAAGTTTACATTTTCACCAACAAAGTATGAGTTCTTCAATTTCTCATCAACACTGGTGTCTCATCAGCCATTTTTGTTTGTCATTCTACTGTGTTTGAAGTGGTACATTGTAATTTTAATATGCATTTCCTGATGACTAATAATACTAAACACTCTTTCATGTGCTTATTGCTCCTTTATATCTTCTGTTTGTAAAGTATTTATTGAAGTCTTTTGACCGTTTTGGAGATTGTTACTTTGCGGGAGGTTTTCTTATGTATTTTGGACACAAGTTCTATAATATATGGGACTGAATATTTCCCCCAAGTCTGTCCTTTGTTTATTCATTTCCTTAATGGCATCTTTTGATGATCAGAAAATTTTTAGGAAATTCTACTGTATCACTTTTTTCTTTTGTAGTTTATGGCTCTTGTGACCTTAACCTTAACTTAACCTGAGCCTAAAGTTATGAAGACATTTTCTTGTCTTTCTTCTAGTTCTGTAGTTCTGGGTGTTATTTTTAGATCAACAGCCCATCTCAAATTAATTTTGGGAGATGAACTACAATAATAATTTTTTCCTACATGAATATCTGCTTGTTCCAGTAACATTTGCTAAAAACACTGTCATCTCTCTGTTGGATTTTCTCGACATCTTTTGTGAAAAAATAGTTGACCTTATATACGCACATTTCTTCTGAACCTTCACTCTGTCACATGGATGTATTTGCTCACCTATATACCAATACCACACTACCTTGCTTATTGTATCTTTATAGTAAACCTTGAATTCAGGAAATATAACTTATAATTACACTATTTATAAAAAATTCTTTGAAAATAAGTCATAATTCTTTTTCATGATTGTAGCTGTTCTGCATTATTTTTTGCTACCATATAAATTTCGGAACCATCTTTTTTTATTATCTCAAAGGGCCCAACTGAAATTTTGACAGGGATTATGGTTGCATCTGTGTCTCAGTTTGGAGAGAATGGACATAGTAATATACTTTTCTATGAATATAGTTTATCTATCTTTTACGCATGCACTTATCTTTTATTCATGTAATTTATCTTTACAATGTTTTATAGGTGTCATAGAGATCTTACTCATCTTTCATTACTGTCATTCTTACTCATCATGTATTTCTTCATGCTACTATTAGAGCATATTTAAAAATCAGTTTCTGGGGCGCCTGGGTGGCTCATTCGGTTAAGCGTCCGACTTCGGCCCAGGTCACGATCTCACGGTCTGTGAGTTCGAGCCCCGCCTCGGGCTCTGGGCTGATGGCTCAGAGCCTGGAGCCTGCTTCTGATTCTGTGTCTCCCTCTCTCTCTGCCCCTCCCCCGTTCATGCTCTGTCTCTCTCTGTCTCAAAAATAAATAAAAAACATTAAAAAAAATCAGTTTCTGATCATTTAAATGTAAGGTATATATAGAAAAATAATTGTTCCTTATGTTATCCTTGTATCCTGTGACTGACCTTCTGCAATTAATCTGTTTATAAAGTCTTTTAGATTTTCTATGTATAAACATCTGTGTTTGCTATGTATCACATCTGTGACCAATGAGATATTTATGTCTTTTAATTCTTAATTTCTAATGCTTGCTTAATTGCACATAGAACACATACCCTTGTATTGTTTTCTATCCTAAAGGAAAAATTTAATATGTCACAATTAAGATATTACCAAAAATCTATTTTGAGTCTTTTACCAAAATGAGAAAGTTACTTTTTATGTCTACTGTGATACATTTTATATTATAAAGATACACTGTTTTTCTAACTACTGAGATCATAAATGGTCTTTCTTTCTAATTTGATTGATGAGGGCTATTATTTTGATTTTCATTACATTTGGGGGAAAATCCCACCGGGCTGGGCTGATTATTCAAATTTATGTATTGCTTGATCCAATTTGTACTATTTTGTTAAGAATGTTGACATTTATATTTAGGACACAATAGTAGCTTATTATTTCCTTTCTCATGATATCAAGTACGAGCACCAGGGCTATGTTAGCTTCATAACAAGTTGGGAAGTGCATACACTTATTCTTGAGGTCAGTAACCAGAGTAACGCTGGCTAGTCAAATCCTACACTCCTTGTGAGAAGTAGCTTGGTAAAAACCTCCATAATTCACAGCATTTCAGCACGAGTCCAATGAGCTGGAACAATTTTTTCTTCAAAGTCTCAGGTTGGAATGAAATGATCCCACATTAACAACCCTGCAAACTTCACAGGCTGTATCTTTATGTTATCCTCTTTGACTATTTGGGTGGCCAGCGCCTTCATGGTGAAAATCTTATTAAGCCAAATAGAATATTCTGAATTTTAAAACCGAGTTGGAATTGCAGATCTGTCAGTGCTTAAAGCTGGCAGACGCTTGTCGAGCACATGCTCCTAAGTCAGTAAACTTGGACCATATGAGCAACAAATGTAGTCCTCTAAAGTTAATTTGAAAGGCGACCTCCCAAATCTTGCTACCCAAGAGATGAGAGGGAAATGACAGCTCTCTTCAACAGGACTACGTTCATTTCAAGGGATTGTTCAAAGGTTTATCTGGAATGTGGACCTTTTTTGATCATCTACATACCAGAGATACAGAAACCTGGGAGAAAACATTAGGACTGCTCTTTGAGTCAGGAACTGCCCAATACGCTGTGTTAATTACTTACAATAATAATGGGAGCACCCTGGAGGCCTTTAAACAGGAAAATGTTTTCAGGAGCATGGTCTGCTCTGTTTTATTTCTTTATGATATGAAACATATTAACAATGACAGATGCAGCAGAGCCCGTAGGAGATGTGCCAGAGGTGTGGTGACAGCCTGATATTCACAATGGATGTATCGGTGTGCCTCAGGCATCTGCTTTATATACTCCACATTTTGAAAGCTAGTAACACAACATCGTTCCTTAAATTTTACTGGATATTATACGATAAATGTATTCCACCAGAAGTTTGAGGTGGAACAGCTTTGCTATAAACGGAATGCCAGAATTCCAAGTAAAGGAGATTTTCAGCAAGGATTGAATCATTTCTAATAGTGGGAACAAATGTGTGTGGTTCTCCCTCCTCAATTCCCAAACACCACGTATATGACTAATTTACTAGAAAGATATACACGATGTCATTCTTCTGCTAATAGAACTCAGTTACTTCTCACAAAGCAGGACTCTCGGCTTCAATCTAGATTAGCCATACCTTTGTAATGCATATAAACTATAAGTACGAATCAAAAGGGCATCACTTATAATTAAAATGATGAGGTTAAACATTTCCTAGTTAATAATCTGCTGTTAACTCATAACGTTAGGTAACATGGCTGTAAACCAGAATTATACCTTCGGAAAAAGAGGAATGGGTTACTCCAGCAATACCTAGAAATAAAACAGAACTCAGAAAAAAACAAAAGTGACAACCCAACGGAGAAAATGTCTTGGAGATAGAAGGGAGCAAAATGGTGAGGAAAGTCTACAGAGATAGAATATAGACAAAAGAAATTTCCTTCTTTCCCTTCCCTTTAAAGTTATATGATATCGGTGACAAATTTTAAAAGATCTAAGGAGCCAAGCACACAGGTGAGGGTGTATACAAACCGGGGTTTGGAGAAACTTGATATGAATTTTCCAAAGCAGATACCTGGTAATATATATCAAGACGGTACCATGTTCAAAGAGCCAGTTGAGCAAAACAACGTACATGTACAAACTGAGACTAAGGAAGCCAAGGGTATGTTGACCTCTGTATGAACATACTGACTTCATGTTTTTAATTTAGTGTGTCTTTGGGTTAATTAGATATTCTTTTGCATGACCAAAAGTATGCCTGAGTATGCCTTCTACTTTCAAATATTCCTAAAATTTCTAATTTAGGATAAGAGGCAAAAATAGGCTCTTTTTGGCAAAACAATCAGCATAAGGGTGCATTTACCAGGAATATTTTATTGTGGGCTTAAAATAGACTTAAATGTCTAAATTCCAAAAAGAGGATTATGTATTTATTTATTTATTTATTTATTTATTTATTTTGCTATTTGTATCCACTCACACAAATCCCACTCAGGACAAAATCTGAAAACTCTCATCTATGCTGGAATATCATATTTAATAGAACTAGATAATAGATTTCAAGAATAACCAGTCCTAAAAGATTCATATCACACAGGTCATATGAATCCAGGAGTTTCGAAACACAAAATGGCTTAGTTTTTAAAAACGATATTATCGTTTGAGTCAAGTCCTATATTAGACTGCAAAAGACAATTTGTTTCATGGTTTATTTTCCAATTTATAGTAAACTAGTTTAGCCCTTTAAAGAGGTAAAAATTAAAAATGGTATAAACCACCTGACCTAAAAGATGTCTATCATCCACTCCCCACGCTCCCCAAAAAAAGTTTTTAATAGAAAGAAAAGAAAAATATTTCTAAATATCTTCATGATTGCATTCATCTCAGTACCCAGTGATTACCTACCGATATCTTAAATGAAATATTTAATATTGTAAGTATATTTTTATACTTCTAAATACATGAACCCTTCCCTAAAATCTGGACATACGTAACTAGACTAACGTTCATAAAGCTAGCGCCTAAAAGAGTCCAGGCACAAACCCATATCTAGGACACAAAATTCTAAGAGAGGAGATTAATTATAGGAAGTGGCTCACTAGTATGTAGACGGTGACGTCCTGCAATCTGCTATCTGCCAGAGAATCAGGAGAGCCAGGGATATTCAATCTTAAGCGCGAAGGCATGAAAACCAGGAGCTCTGGGGTCTGAAGGCAGAAAATGGATAACCCAGGTCAGTGAGAAAGAGAATTTGCTCCTCCTCCCACTTGTATTCAGGCCCTTAAAGACTGGATGATGCCTATTCGTACTTGTGAGGGGAGGTCTTCTTTACTGAGTCTACTCATAACAAATGCTGATCTCTTCTGCAAATGCCCTCACAGACAAACCCCAAAATAATGTTTTATCAGCTATCTGGTCATCCCTTAGCTCTGTCAGGTTGACATATACAATTAACCACTACATCAGTCAAGGGACTGATGTACTAATGTACTAATGTTCCAGCAGAAAACAACTATGAAACCTGATCAAATTAAAGCAAACAAACAAAACCAAAAAAACTATCATAAGCCACTGAGGAAAGCACATCTGTGAAAGAAAATGAGTTTCAGTTTTTACAGCTTCAGTCTGGGGTTAAGTTCAATACAAGTGCCTGAAGCAAAAAACAAAACAAAAACAAAAACAAAAAACAAATAAACAACAACAACAAAAAAAAAGACAAATAAACCAAACAAACAAAACCCTTGAAAATGTTTTGAGGGGGCGGGGGGAACCAGCAAACTGAAGCCAGAGAAACTGTGGCTGTAAAAAGAGTGGGGGGAATATCAAGATGGAAAAAAAAAAATGAAACTGGATTGTCAAACTTTATCCCCATTTCTGAATAACCCTGGAATTATGTACATGCAGGACAGACTCAAAGCACCTCAACAAGAGACAAGAAAAGTGAACTTAGGTCAAAGTTCAGGCAACAGACTACGCAGTTCAAGTCCAGCAAAGGTAACCGCGAGCTACACAAAAGAAACAAAACTCATCTGAGAAAAGATTCAATCACAAGTTTCACAATTTGTGAAACCATGGCCAAGATAAATTCAAAATTGTTGATTATATAATAACCAAAATGAAATAAAAAGGGACATATTTCCTGGAGAAAAGAAAATAACAGGTGTGCCTGGGTGGCAGTCCGTTGGGAGTCTGACTTCAGCTCAGATCATGATCTGGAAGTTTGTGAGTTCTAGCCCCACGTTGCATTCCGTGCTAACAGCTCAGAACCTGGAGCCTCCTCCAGATTCTGTGTCTCCTCCTCTCTCTGCACCTCCCATGCTCATGCTCTGTCACTCTCTGTCTCTCAATAATAAATAAATGTTAAAAAAAATGTTAAAAAAGAAAATAGCACTGAAAGAAACCAGATATGGACTTAATTATTAACAGATTTATATACTTGACATAAAGTGATAAAACACTCAATGCACAAACTGTATACTGTAGTCTCTATACAACCACTAAAACTCATGCAAAAATTAAAGTAGAATTCTAACAAATATTGAAATAATCCCCCTTCAAAAAAGAGTCAATAAGAAGAGGGATAAACAGCACAGAAAACTATTAATGTAGCATGTAGAAAACTATTAATAAAATGGTAGGCAAATTCAAAATTTATAGTAAATATTATGACAAATATTAATGGATTAAATATTCCAATTGCAAATCATGTATCTAATGGAGCTTATAGGCAGAATATGAAATAACTCTTAGTATTACGAAAATAATGAACTCAATGAAACAAACAAAAATGGTAAACAATTTGAACAGACACTTCATACAACAAGGTATACAATGATCAATAAACGTGAAAATACTCAACATCTCTAGTCATCAGGGAAATGCAAGCACAGAAAGATATCCTTAGAATTAAGTCTAGGGGCGCCTGGGTGGCTCAGCTGGTTGGCCGACCATCTTCAGCTCAGCTCATGATCTCAGGGTTGGTGAGTTCAAGCCCTGCATTGGGCTCTGTGCTGACAGCTGGGAGCCAGGAGCCTGCTACGGATTCTGTGTGTCCCTCTCTCTCTGTTCCTCCCCCGCTTGCACTCTCTCTCTCGCTCTCTCTCAAAAATAAATAAAGATTAAAAAAACTTTTTTTAAGAATTAAGTCTAAAAGATTTATAATACCAACTGCAGATAAAAATGTGGAACATCTAGAACTTTCATACACTGTTGGTTGGAATATAAAATAGTTATAACCACTTTGGACTATGGCAGCAGCTACTAAAGTTAACATATACACACCATGTGACCCACAATAACACTACTATTTACCCAATTAACTATACCCAACTATATCCAATCAAACTAACTACTGTAAAGGAAAAAGTTTAGAGGTCATCTGGGGTGGGGGGGGGGGGTTGGGAGAGGGCATAGACTGCAAAGGGATACAAAATAACTATTTCAGGTGAAAGGGCATTTTTCTCTCTTGATTGTGAGACAAGTTATGGGACTATACATTCACCACAATTGAATCACACTATACACTTAAAATAGGTGGGTTTATATCATGTAAACTATTCCTCAAAACCTATGGGGAATATATATGAGAATAGCATTATTCCGGGGATAGATAAAACGTGTAAAGAGGTGGGAGAAAAAAAAAAAAAAACAACAAGAAGGCCATTTATGCATTGGTACTAAAAGATATTTCAACCTAATGTTTTACTGGAACAAAAAACACATCTTTCCCACTGCAACTCTCCCCACCCCCCCACCCTTCTCCTTCTGCTTCTTCGTTTTCCTTCTTTTTCACTTCCTCCTCCTTCATCTTGTCCTTATTCATTTTCTCTTGTCTAAGAGTTTTGCATAGATAAAAGCCAAATAAAATACACAATTACATTTACCCATTAAAAGTTTCATCTATATCCTCATGACTGTGTAGATAATAAATCAAGAACAGCATTTTAATCAATGTCCATTATTACATGTGTAATTACCTTGCTTTTTGTTGTTTCTATTTTGTTTTGTTTACCGCTGATATTCAGCATCTCTAACTGCCTGGCACATGAAAGACATTGGAAAAATATTAGTTGGAAGTTGAACTCTGTTCTTTGCTTAGAACAGGTAGGAAGCAGGGAATAGAGTGATCAATTGAAACATCTTGGTCCCTCTTTAAAGGACCACATGACCACACACATACACAGACATTCTCACAAAGACACAATACTCAGTACGTATATGAGAGATACAAAGAAAATATTTGAAAACCAAGTTTGAGATTGGTTTGAGATTTCTCTGGGGGAAAGAATTTTAACTAGAGCACTTAGAGGCGACCTCTATGAGAAAGGATTAAGTTTATGGATTGAGAATAATCACACACACACACACATACACACACACCATGGTATTTGATTTTACATTATCTTAGATATTTTCTTTGTGACACAATTATAATTGGCTGAGAAAATAAAGTACCCCAAGTGCTTATTCAACTATATTCAAAATCTTATTAATATTTTATCTGAATGAACAGACTCTTCCGATAGTTCTAAAATCATCTAAACACACATCCAATTGTCATATACTTAAGTGGTTAATGTGAGATATATTCAAAACACATTTTTAATATATGGCAAATGTTACCTCAAATAATTTCTGATATTTTATATGAAAATGAATAATTAGTAAAGGTCATAGGGTCAGAATAATTGAGTTACATTATCTATGAGGATGCATTGTAAAGCATAATGTGTCACACATGTTAGTATCAATCAAATTCACTTTTCAAACAAGCAAAATATTTTATTGAGCTAAGAAATATTTGAGCTAAGAATGCATATCTTATTGATGGGAATGACTTTCAGCTTCCTGCAGACCATTAGGTGGGTCAAAATCAGAGCTAAGGTCTTGGAGAAGAGCAAACAGCTGTAGGTGTTTTTAATTTACTTTTAGATTTTTTTCTTTTCTTTTTTTTTAAATATAGTTTATTGTCAAATTGGTTTCCATACAACACCCTGTGTTCATCCCAACAAGTGCCCTCCTCAGTGCCCATCACCCACTTTCCCCTCTCCCCTACCCCCCATTGGACAGTCAGTTTGTTCTCTGTATTTAAGAGTTTCTTGTGGTTTGCCTCCCTCCCTCTCTGTTTGTAACTTTTTTTACCCTTCCCCTCCGCCATGGTCTTCTGTTAAGTTTCTCAACTAGAATAGCACACACGCACACACACACACACACGCGCACACACACACACACACACACAAAACCATGACATTAGAGCTACTGCTATAGAAGCATAAAAATCATACATTTAAGTTAAATGCTGTTGTGGTATTGGTAAAGAGAAAGGGAGAGAAAGAGACAAACTCTTCTGGCCATTGCAACCCAACAGCCATGTAACTTTAGTGAGCATGGGTCAGGAAATCTACATTTACTGCAGACCCATCTCAATATTACATAATATTTTTGTCAAGAAACTATATATACTCTTATGTTTTATGGATATTTGAAGAAATGTTTCAGATGTTATTTTGCATAAACATTGTTTTCATTTTATTTACACACTCTGAGCACTAACCCCTTCAAATATGCAAATCCTTAATACAAATGTAACCAATACTTTTTGAAAAAAAATATGAAATAGTATCAAATGTTTGAAATAATCTATAGTTAATTGTATTAAAATTATTACTATGCTTCCAGGACTGCAGTACAAAAGTACTATGCCCTTGCTTAAGAAAGTTCAGCTTCAGTAATTTATTTTCTTTTCCGTTTTTTCCATCCATGCTTTTAACAATTAAGTCATGTGCATTATCAATTACAAGTCCAATTATTTGGAAAGATTGTCTGAGCTTAATGGATTTGTGAAAGAAATAAGCAAAAAGGAACATTCTCTGCATACATTTGGCTATACCATAGTTTTTACTTCCAAAATGAAATATAATTTTGCAAATTGAAACTTTTATTTTCCAATTGGAATATAAACCACTGAGTTCTTTGACACTGTGCCAAATCTTTATCCATTTAAAAAGGAAAATCAATGTTCCAGCCTTTAAATTCCAAGGTAAACTTTCCCTATATTCGACCATGGGCGAAACATACTTTTGGTGATAACTTTACCCTGGCTTGTCCAAACCCAGTCAAAAGCCTAAGAAGAAATAACTTCAGGAAGTAATTTGAGTAGTAAAAATATTTCCTGACCTAAAATTCATTATCAAGCAGTTTTGACTTTTAAGCAAGAACCAACTAAGGTTATGAATGTGAATATAATGAAGAAGAATTACTGATAAATAATATGATTTGCCCAAAAATTGTTTGAAAAAAAAATAATGAAATAAAACTGGGAATGTCTAGCACTTATCCCAGTTTCAAATGCACTGTGAAGTTGAGATGTTCAGTAACATATCTATCACGTAATTACTACTTCCTTTAAGTTTATTTATTTTCAGAGAGAGAGCAGCATGAGTGGGGGAGGGGCAGAGAGAGAGAGAGAGAGAGAGAGAGAGAGAAAGAGAGAGAGAGAGAAAGAGAGAATCCTAAGCAGGTTCCGTGCTGTCAGCAGAGCCCAATGCATGGCTTGATCCCATGAGTAGTGAGATCATGACCTGAGCCGAAATCAAGAGTCAGATGCTTAACCAACTGAGCCATCCACGCATCCCATAAAATTACTATTTCTATAAAACCTTTATAATTGTATTTGTTGGCAAAGTACATCTATACTAGAATTTTAAAGTATTTATCAGGCTTTATATCATTTCTAATTATTTTCTTTTCAAAATGACATTTAATGGTTCAAATTCATGAGACCGCAATTTGCCCCACAGTCATTACATAGAGGCCTACATGTAAAGAACAACATCTTTTCTTACATATTAAATTAAATGAAATTTAAAAAGAGAGAGAAAGTTACCATTCACTGAGTTTCTACTATGTATCTATTGCTATCCTAAATACTACTATAATATTTCTCATTTATTGCTATGAGACAGATATTGTCAACCCTAGTTTACCATTCTCAGTAATTTGTAAAGGGTTAAATATGAATAAATTGGGTGAATTCAACTCATCTCTCTTCTTTTACTTTGAATTCTACTGTCTTTTAGTGACATACATAATTCAATGATATAGAATGTGGAAAACATTGAGGTCTGTGATTTTTCACCATATCTGTCAATAAAAACAGCAAATCTAAAAACAACTATAACAACAAAACAACTAATATGCATTGAGTGTGCATTATAGTTTAGGACCCAGAATAAGTAGATTTTTCTAGGATTTTTTTCATTTAATGATCATAAAAAATCCATGACACGGGGTGCTATTTTTGTAGAGGATAAAAGTGAGATTTCAGATGTAACTAGCCAAAAGGCACAGTTCATACATGATAAAGCACAAATTCAATCACAGCTTATTCTGTTTCAAGAATCGGAACAGGAAGACACAGTGCTTATTCGCAATGTCTGTGCTTTGTCTTTTGCTTGAGTATGCCTAAAACATCTTTCTGAGCCTTAGGAGTCCAGCTTCAATAAATCCCAAGTACATATACTCATGAAAATGAAAAAAAAGAAGAATCCAGTGAATTTGTACCAAGTCCTGAAGACTGAAAAGAAAAAATAAAACGACATTCTCTTCAATTGAGAAACCTTAAACTTTTGGATTAATTACAACAAACAGAGACAATCAATGTCACCCTTGAAAAGAAAGAAATAATTGGATCAGTCATGCATGAACTTGTAGTTCTTTCACTTTTATTTATCTAGATTATCAAATCAGTTAAAGGATTGATTGGGGTTTGAGGAATTCTTTTAAATTCCCTGCCAGGTTTCGGTTTGATCTCTTTCAATCTGAGTCAGAGAGGGAAAGAACAAAAGTGAGCAAGCAAGAGTTAACAATGAGGAAAAACTACCGTGGACTATAGTCCATGCTAACAATAGATGTAGCTTTGGTGAATTATTGCTTTAGCCACCAATGACCATGGTGGAAATTTACAACAATCTGAACTGAGATTCTTGGTCTGTTTAATAAACTACGGAGTTGACTTTATTGTCACACTGAACACTATTAAAAGTACAAAGCTAAAATTGTTTTGTTATAAAAAAATCTAAGTTTATTTTTAGAATAATGACAGTGTTTATCTCAGACATTTATAAACTGTTCCTAAGCAAGTTACTAATTTGAGGGTTTTTTATGTCCAGTAGAGAAGTAGGTATGTTAGAAAAACATTAGAGCTTGGTTTTTCAGGATTAACTAAAATTTTGTGCAAAGTACTTTAGATACTATTAATGTATATTGTTCATAAAAAAGGAAAAAATAGCTAATGTTTATTCAGGTTTCACTATGTGATAACTCCATTAATAATTCGCAAACTTTTAAAAAATTTTCATCATACTTTTGTGATATATACATTATTATTATCAGCATAATGCTGTCCACTAGAATTACGTGAGTAACATTATTTCACTGTTCATTCATTTTTTAAATTATTAAGTAATTATTTGAATTATAATATTTGAATTATAAATGAATAACTTACATAATTTAAAATTGTCTAGTACAATTTTAAAAAATAAACTGAAACAGGTAAAATTAATGTTAACAGTCTTTACCCAATATATCCAAAATATTGTTTCAACACATATTCAATATTTAATAATATTAGTGAGATAAATTACGTTCTTTTTTATATTAAATCTCCTAAAAGTATGTATTTTACATTTACAACACATTTCAATTTGGACTAACCACATTTCAAGTGCCTGAGAGCCTCATGTTGCTAGCGGCTGCTATAACAAACAATGCAGATGACAGAGATGAGAAAACCAAGCCTTTTAAAACTTAGGAATGTACCCAAGATTATACAATTAGAAATACAGGCTGATCTCAGTTTCATACCAAAGCTGTGTAACTCTAAAACGAGGAAGGTTAACCACTAAGCATAATGGTCTACCTCTTCCTCAAGAGGATGAAATCATTACATAGTAAGCATCTGGGTTATAGTAAGTGACTGCATTTCAACCATATCAGGTATACCTGACTGGCAGCATTAGAATGCTATTTGCACAACTGATTGAAGTTTCTTCCAAACTAATTCAGCCAAAGAGAAGAGACTTAATTATGGTAAATTCCAAGGAATACCAAAACCCTAAAATTGGGGCAGTGAAGAGGTTTTGCGTGTAATTTAATGTCCGGTTTTTTGTTTTGTTTTGTTTTGTTTTTTCATTTTTCTATAGACCTAAAACCCAGGGACTGACGCCTGAATTCTAAGCAGACAGATTGTCAGAAGCCAAAACTGTGATACGTTTCAGTTCAGTCTTTGTGAGACCTAGGAGCCCAAGCAACTTTGCTCTACTACATTGCAGAGGAGAAATATATTTTCCCCTATAATATCCTCATCCTTGAGCATATGTGGCACATCTAGTATGTTGGAATAGCCAATAAATAAATAAATAAATAAATAAATAGGCAGCAAGTAAGCAAAAGACAGAAGTGGAATTTGGAAGAAGGGGTGATAATGCACATGGGACTAAAAATACCAGGCCTAAGTATCAGTTCTGTTCAGCATAGCATGCTATATAATACCCCCAAGACATGGTGAAGAATGACAAACCCAGCAGAAGATGAGAACATGCAAAAGAATCTTACTTTTTAGAGGAGAGAATATTTTTTAGTATATCCAAGGGATAAGATTGTGCAATACTGGTAGGACTTTGGTTGACGATTATTTAAATTATAATCGAAAATACCTTAAAACAATGTGAACATTTATGAAAGTAGAATAACCAGAGATCATTTCAGCTTAAGGTTGTTTTTGACCCAGAGGCTACAATATGTTTGAGACTACGACTCCAATTCCCCGTGACTCTCTTGGTTCTTCCCTGCTCCATCAGACAGTTGTGTTCTCCGCTTGGCTCTGTTCGTAGGGGAAAGAGTTGTATGCATTGTCCTCATCCAGGTGAGTGAGAGTATCTCTTACGCAGCTATTTAGGAAAAATATTGATATTGATTCTCATTACACCTTCTTAGATCATCTACCCATTGCTTTGAGGTGAGGGTGATAATATAGAATTTATTCTGGATCTATAGTTGAGGTCAAGGCAACCCCATGGACGTCAAGAGCAGCCACACATCTGTAAAGAATGGCACTCCCACACACATTTGGGCAGTAGGTTTTTTTTTTTGGAAATTGGAGGTTGCACTAGCAATCAAAAGGGAGAGCCAATGAAGCACAGTTGAGTTCAATTTTTAACTGCCTCCTGATGTGCCATGGCAAAATATTTTACATTTATTTATAATATTTTATAGATGTGTAATTTATATTAGATAAACATTTTCCATTTTCGTATAGTTTTATTACAAACATTCAAATATTCAGAAAAGTAGAAATACTTTTACACGGAACACCATATCCATACTACCTAGATTTTGTAACAGGCCTTTTACTATACTTGTTTTATTATATATCTGTCCACCCAGCAATTATTCTATTAGTCCATTATTTTTGCTTTATTTTAAAATTGCAGGCATCTGTTTACTTTGGCCCCTATACTTCAGCATGCATATTAGGAACCAGAGTTCAATATTTGTTTCTAGTTTATTTTGAGGTAAAATTCACATAAATGAAATGCACCAAATGGAAAGGTATTTGATACAGTTTGACAGATACAATTGCTTCTGGAACGCTAACTCCTATCAAGATCCAGTACTGCTGCTGCTCTGGGATACCCCTTCCTGTTTCTTCCCAGTAAATCTAAATTCCCATATAGGCAATAACTTCCAACTGTTTTCCAGTAGAGATTAGCTTTACCTGTGCTCAACGCCCATATTAAGGGAAACATACAGTAAGTGTTCTTTTGTGAAAGAGTGCTTACTCAGCCTGAAGCAGTGTGCATCAGTAACTTTGTTACCTCTTTATTCTTCACTGGGCTCTGTTTGCTTTTGGTCACTCTCCAGTGACTTCAGGTTTGTGTTTTTTTTTTTTTTTTAATATTTTGTCCAAATTTAATATTTTGTCCAAATATTTTGTCCAAATTATCTACTAGAAGTTTTGTCTGACAAGAGCTACACAGGTCTTTTTGTATGTATAACCACATGTATGAATAGTTTTATATGCAATTGCTACTTCATGATACACAGGATATGATGGTATACATTTTTTGTTTGTTTTTCCAATAGGTGTGATGAGTTTAACTGAAATGATTTCAGTCGCTTACCTGGTCTGTTGTGGGATTTCAAGCTGATTATTAGTGATTAGGCTGTATTTTTGAAACCATGATATATATTCTATGAAAAATCCACTGGTTCACACTCTTACTAAGCTCATGACTTTGCCTTTCCTTAAAACAATGATCAAACCAGTGCTTGGTATGTGGATTAGAATAATCACTTAGAAACAAAACTACCGTAGGACCCAGCTATTGCACTACTAGGGATTTATCCAAATGATACAAAAATGCTGATTCGAAGGGGCATATGCACCCCAGTGTTTATAGTGGAGCTATCAACGATAGCCAAATTATGGAAAGAGTCCAGATGTCCATCAACTAATGAATGGATAAAGAAGATACAATGGAATGCTACTCAGCAATGAAAAAGAATAAAATCTTGCTATTTGCAACAATGTGGATAGAACTAGAGTGTATTATGCTAAGTAAAATAAGTCAGTCAAAGTCAGATATCATATGATTTCACTCTTGTGGAATTTAAGAAACACAACAGATGGACATAGGGAAAGGGAAGGATAAAGAAGACAAAAACAAAGAGGGAGCCAAACCATAAGACTCTTAAAACATAGCGAACAAACCAAGGG
This sequence comes from Panthera onca, assembly GCF_046562875.1. Taxonomy (NCBI): domain Eukaryota; kingdom Metazoa; phylum Chordata; class Mammalia; order Carnivora; family Felidae; genus Panthera; species Panthera onca. Next base: position 89,507,515 of record NC_138340.1, on the reverse strand, counting down.
TTGTTGGAGGGGAGGTGGGTGGGAGGATGGGCTAAATGGGTGATAGGAATTAAGAAGGGTACCTGTTGGGATGAGCACTGGATGTTTTAGGTAAGTGGTGTATCAGCGGGTTCTACTCCTGAAACAAATACTACACTGTATGCTAACTAACGTGAACTTAAATACATTTAAAAAAATAAATTAAAAAATAAATAACTATATACAATGGAGTATCACTCAGCAATCAAAAAGAATGAAAGCTTGCCATTTGCAACTATGTGGGTGGAACTACAGGGTATTATGCTAAGCGAAATTAGCCAGTAAGAGAAAGACAAATACCCTTTGACTTCACTCGAGAAAAACAAATACCATATGACTTCACTCATATGAGGACTTGACACAAAACAGATGAACATAAGGGAAGGGAAGCAAACATAATATAAAAATGGGGGGGACAAAACATAAGAGACTCTGAAATATGGAGAACAAACAGAGGGTTACTGGAGGGGGTGTGGGAGGGGGGGGATGGGCTAAATGGGTAAGGGACACTAAGGAATCTACTCCTGAAATCATTGTCGCACTATATGTTAACTAATTTGGATGTAAATTTAAAAAATAAAATTTAAAAATTAAAAAAAATAAATAACTATAATGAAAAACTTAGTCTAACTCCAAAAATAAAAGAGAGAGAGAGAGAGAGAGAGAGAGAGAGAGAGAGAGAGAATAATCACTTAGCTCAGTCTTTCCATTTCCAGGAAGAGGATTATTCTTTAAACGCTTATGACCTATTTTCCTTCCCCTTATTTCTCCCCATGTATAGATGATTAATGGTTTCATTTCTTCTTACCTCTCTGTTAGCTACATCCTCACATTGACTCTAGGCTTTGCCATGTAATTTTCTGTGGACAGCAGTGAATGTTATTTATATTCAGGGTCTCAAAAAACACTTGCTTATTTCTGTTTCACTCTTGAACAATTTGGCTTGTTTGTTCTTGTACTGGTGTCACATGGTAAAACCATGTTCAAGCTCATCTGCCTAAGAGATGTGAGAAACCCACAGACAGAGGAAAACCAAGTGAATTTTTCCAGTCATCCTTGCAGTCCTAGATAAGATCATTCTGTATCAATCAATAGGCAATCAAATCCCAGCTATGTAAAGCAATCCAGTCATGACCAAATGAATCCCTTGGCTGAGTCCCATATATGTGGCCAACATTTGATGGGCTAAATACACACTTATTGTTGTGAGCTATGGAGTTTTGGCATGGTTTATTATACAGTGCTACTGATTCAGTAGATAAAACCATGGAAAGAAAGTGAGTTACTTGGGTGGGGATGACTGCCACTAGTCATGTTTGTAGACTGAAGGAAGATAATCAATGGATCATCTTCTCTTCAGAGATTTGCTATTTTATTTTCTGGGCTTTTTGTGTGTTAACTGTTTTTGGTTTTGTTTTTTGCTCATTCACTTAGAGCAGTAGAAGCCTTTGTTTTTGGGTTATCCCAAAGTCTAACCAGAGAGACAGGGCTTAGAAAGCTCATTTCACAAACACACTAAACTATATCTTCCAGTTTAGCCTGTCTCAATAATAATGTTTTCTTTCTACATCTGTTACGTTTTCTATGTCATTTGATCTAAGAAAATCAGGAGTAGAGCTATTGAGTTGACTCAATATCTCAATAACGAACACAAAGGAATCATGTGAATATGAGCAATAATTTAGGTGTTCAAAACATTAATATTATGGGGAAAAAGTTGGTAGAAGTGTAAAACCAGAGTAATGTAGTGCCGGGTAAAAACTGTTTGTTTTGGCCTCGGTAGACCATTAAACAAAAGGGCAGGAGTCCAGAGCCTGTTTAGTGCTCAAATTTACAAAAGAGGCAACAAACCAAATGAGCTCACATGGCATGCCCAATATCACCCAGTGAGTTTAGTGTAAAACTTGAGACCAGAACTTTAATTCATTGGTGTCTGTGTTCTAGAAAACAGAGTCTGAAAACAGAAGACCTGAATTTTAGTTTGAGCATTTCCTCTAACTTCACATGCGATTTAATGAGCCACTTTAACTCTTCAAGCCTCAGTTTTTCTCATGTGTAAAACATGAATGATAATCTCAGTCATGGCTATCTTAAATATTTGCCTGAGAATTATTTAAGTAATAATGCAAGCTCTGTGAATTTAATTTAGTTCATCCTAACAAACATTTATTATGAGTTAACTATACGTCAAGCATGCTAGTTGTTAAGGATATAAAAATGGTTTCAGGGAACTTAGGGTCGAAAGAGACAGAAACACACAACATAAGGTTAAAATAAAGTGATAAGTGCTAAGGTAGAGTCGTGCAAGAGAGAGGGGTTCTGGGGGGGGTATGAATACTCTTGTGAGAATAACTCCATTCCAGTTAAATCAAGTCATAAAGGATACACTAAAATTGTCCAGGTGGAAAATATATAGGCAGGTCACTCCAGCAGAGGATCTGAGTAAGTCCAGAAAGCCTGTCAGAATATATGTGTGGAAGTCTACTGAATACAGTTTGTATTACTAAATTATAAAAGAAGGTGTAGCAAGAAGCGAAACTACCATTTGGTAAGGGTCAAGTAATAGATTCGGACATCAGAGATCCATTGGAAAAACAATTAGCAGGGAGATCGTGTGGTTTGATTTATGTTGCAGTGTGAATACTCTAGCTGCATGGGAGAAACATCAACAATCCAGGGCAGAAAAGATAAAAATCTAAATTAGGGCAACATAGTAAAGATGGAAAGGAAATGACAGATTACAGGAATTGTACACTGAGTAAATGTTCATCTTATTCTGATTTTATTATAGCAAATTGTTTCCTTGTGTTTTTTTTTCTATAAAATTTAGTAAGTATTGGTGGCACTAAGAACATGCTTTTTCTCTCCTATTTATTACTAGTCTTTCCCTGCTTATATGATCTGTTTATCATGATAAATGAATGACATTTTTCTTAGACTTGGCCAGAGCCAAATGCTTCACTCATTTATACACAAAAAGGAATGTTGAAATCAGTAAATATTCATATTTTTTTTTCTAAATAGCAAGTCAGAAATGCAATATGCCAGTACATCCTGGGCAACACTATAATACCAGAATGGTTTCCAAAAGGATAATTGATTCAGCATACTGTTAAGGTTTATTCTAGCAATAAAATAGCATTTGTCTCATGATGGCTTTTAGACTCAAATTCTGTTTTAAGTTCTTAGAACAGCAAATGTCTGCAACTATGTAACAAAGACATTAAATGGCATTTTCAGGGACACAAGGAAACATGGTTGTTCCTACACATACAAGGAACAATCCTCTATACTGAAAGCCAAATAAGATTTCTCTTCCTTGTGTAGACAACCCTTTGAAGATTTCTCCTGCAATATGGCAGAAGAACCAAAGATGGATCAAATATGTGATCATAAATAATTAATTTTTTCAGGTAAGTTGCTCAAAACTTTCTATTAATAGAAAATATTCTCAGAAGGTATAACAATAAAATTTTATAAGTATTTTTAAAATACTATACTGGAGCCTGTTACTTCATAATATTAAGTGGAATTCTCTCTTTGGGGGAAAAAAAGAGAATATTAAAGTGAAGAAAATATTTGACTCAATATATATCTTAAGAATTTGTTCCAAATCTCAAAACCTTAATATTGTCCTTCTTCTTAATATTGTTCTTCTTTTATGTTATTGATTTGTCAACCCAACCCTTTAATAAGGATTATTTTATCCAGTTCCAGAGAGTTAGTAGATGGTATTCATGGATTTATTCAGGAACAGGAGACTTGTCTGGACCCTTAGATTTTCTATGGCTTCTTTGCTTCCATTATCAACAGGTCAAAATGAAGAGCCAAGCAGGCCTTCTGGAATAACCACTTTCTCATTGCTTTCCTACATGCCTCACAGATTAGAAGTTTCCAAGATAGTCACATAACTTTCTTGGTGGTCCTCTGGGTAGGACCACAAAGTGTACTTGGATTAGTCCAATCTGGCCATAAGCCTGGTTTTCTGTCCACTATAATTTTTTTTTCAAATATTATATTCACTTCTGTTTTTAGTAACAGCTGTTAAAGTATTATCATAGGTAAATTCATTTTAAGTGTACCTATAAAGTTTAAACTAATTCATAACTGATAATAATTTGAATGATTGCTGTTTAAGTACCTGTGTATAGACACAAAATGTGCAGCTTTTAAAAAGAAAGGAAGAGACATACATGTTTCAACCATGGTTGCAAATTACTTGATTCCAATGCAGAGCTCCCCCAAGGTGCCAAGCCACAGTTGAATAAAAACCGTATGCTGGGATTCTATAATCCACTAACACTCTTAGACACATTATGCATTGGAAAACAGTTAAAAAAAAAAACTATGCGGCTGGTATTTTTAAATGAGATGGCTGCATAGTTTCTACGTAGAATAACATTTTGTTTTGTTTTTCCTATTATATGAGTGGATGATTAACCACATTTCATGAGCAATACAGTTTTCTAAGTAGTAAATAAAACAGATCCTTCATAGAAATAATTCATGAAATGCAATACTGAATTCCCATGTTACTCTAAATTGATAACTTTTTTCTTGATTATATATAGAAAATTCATTTTACTTAAATTAAATTGCACTATTAAATTAAACCTATTAACCCTGTGCTGACTTCTAATAGATTTTGTAAAGATTCTTATGAAAGGCATTAACTTTAAAAAATGGTAAGTATACATGGCATTAAAGCAAAGTTGATAACAACATAAAATTTACCTAATAGCTCACTCTACTTTTCTGGACACAAGCATGCCCAATATCAGTTTTCCAAAGAATTAGCTCATCCCATAAAAAGAGCAAGATTTTTTAAAAACAATTTTCATGTTGATGATCAAACTGCTGATCTATGGATAGTTTCTATAGTTCCTGGGCCATGTCACAAAACACTAAATCTATTTAAGTTATTTTAAAGCTTTTATTTATTTATTTATTTATTTATTTATTTATTTGAAAATGTTTATTTGAGAGAGAGAGAGAGCACATTTGCAAGTGAGCAAGGGAGGGAGAGAGAAAGAAGGAGGGAGAGAGAGAGAATCCCAAGCAGGCTCTCCACTGTCAGCGAAGAGTTTGACACAGGGCTTGATCTCACGAACTGTGTGATCATGACCAGAGCCAAAAATCAAGAATTGGATGCTGAAATGACTGAGCCACCTGGGCACCGCGAAATTATTTGAAAACTTTAAATATATTTTCTCCGCTCAGTAGCAAGTGAAAGAAAGCTCGACTCAAAGCAAATTAAGGAAAACAAAAAGGTATATGAGGGTCAAGGGAGGGCGTTTATTTGTTCATCATAGTTCCTCTGGGCCTCACCCGGAAATCATCACATCAGCCTTGAAAAAAATTTCTGATCTTAGTGTGGTTTTTAAAAAGAAATGCATTTGAGGGCAATTATCATTTTTGTACTTAATGTTTCTGGTACTCACCTAGAACTTACAGTGCTTTGCATTTTAGTCATATTTTCAGTAACTTTTTATGTTTACATATGTTACCCATCAGGGTAAAATTTAGGTTCATCTGGGGATGAATGCTCATGCTCTGTGATTCCCATAATGTTCGGTAGTGTCATTTGCCTATTATAAGACTCTGCAGTGTATATGTACGTATGTACGTGTATATATGTATATGTATTGAAAGCTATTAAATGTGAGCTATCAAAGACTCCTGAAGTGAGATGCCTAACTCACTGAACTGGTAGAGAAATAATGCACTAAACCACAAGGGCATGTAAATTGGGTTTTTTTTTTTGTTTGTTTTCTAAGTGCTATTTTAATTTCAAACATTTGAGATAATGACTCTCCATTACCTTGAGACCAATGCCTGTCTACCAAATATAGCAAGATAACTGTGCGTAGGGAGTTGTCTGTACCTCTTTTCTTGCCATGTATTTAAGATATGTTGTACATTTACCCTGAAACATTCATCAAGAAAAAGAAAAGGCAACATTTAAGACATAATCAGTTTTAAATTTTGACTTGACTCTTATTGGTGACACTAGCAATGTAGCATATGACTGCATTCTTGCAATCAATCATTTGAAAGGAAATGATAATCCTCCTTTATATATTTCAGTACTTTCCATTTAAAGGCCTTAAGGAGAAAGAGACATTTTACAAATCAGAATTAATGAAACCCTGAAAGTGCCCTATGAGTTACGTAAATATTATTGCAGTCATTTAAACATCTGCAATCCAATGGCTTTGACAGCTTAGTGACTTACTCAAGACTACAGATTACATTGAAGGCAGGGCCAAGCTAGTTCAGCAACTAGGCTTCCAGTTTTCCACTGGGTTGTTTGTTGTCAGTTACGAAGTAAGACCCGCGTTTTAAAAAGTGGAAGAGACACGTAGCTTTCACGTCAATCAAATTTATCAGGGGCTGGACTGCCCAGCTTTGAAAGTGCCCTTCCTTGCTCTGGATTTGTTCCCCAGGTTCCTAAGATGCCAAGTATTTGTCTCTCCTAATTTCCTGCTAACCTTTCTGAATTCTTGAAAACATGCCTATCTCTTCCCTCGTGTCCAGTGCAGATTCCTCTAGCTACAAAGGAATTTACACCAAACGGGGAGGAATTCTTTCTATTTTGGATGAGGGCTGCTGGGAGTTGAAATTGAGGAGTTGGCAGAAAGTTCTCTACACTGTATACATCTTTCTCCCTCTTCTATAGCTCACGCCAATAAATGTGTTTTTCTTTTATTTTAAATTTTCCTGCTGTGGTGTCCTGTTCAGCATCCCTGTTCTCGGGATGAACTTTCCACTATTGACATGATATACAGAGGTGTGCAGTACAGATGGGATTAAAGGAATTCAAAAACTATGCATATTTTAAAGAACAAAATGAAAGCATTATAGATATAAGTAATATCCTCTTGAAAGGTGCCAAGATTCTGACAGACAGTATTTAGAAGTTAACAGCATGAAATCAAAGGGAGGAACACCTGTCTAATCAGAAGTACAAAACTCAGTGAAAGTTAAACATGGCTTTAAATCATAATACAGAAAATGCTAGCAAATATACAGTCCTGCTGCTAGTATAATTGAACTCACATAATTTATATCCATCACTTTTTTCCACTCAGGGAAATGTTATTAGAAATCTCATTGAAATTATTATTGCACTGGCACTATATGCTAACTAACTTGGATGCAAATTGAAAAAAAAAATAAAAAAAAAAAGAAATCTCATTGATGTTAATAAGTAACTTCAAGTGGCAGCTCCCTTAACCTCTTTTAAAATACAGGATATTTTTAAGCCATTTAACAATGTGTTTGATGTCATTCCTTCTGGCGTTCCTGCTAAAATGACAAGACTCTCATCAGTGGCTACTGGGAAAGAAGAGGAAGTCAGAAATCAGAGGGCAGGGAGTCCGTGGTTTAAGGTGATGCCGAAAGTAACCTTCACGAAAAATAGCAGAATATAAAGCCAATGTTCAAGGGGATGTGGCATGTTGAAATTTATCCTAGCCAAGCCAAACTATTCATAGAGCATCAGAACTTGTTGGATAGGAATTCTGTTATTTTTATACAGTTTTAAGACTAGAATTAAATGTGTGACAGTGTCACTGTTTGATCGTTGATTTTTCAGAGCAAAAGCCAAACATTAGTAAACACAGAAAGTACAATTTTCTGTATATTTGCTTTTTATTCCTGTGCGATAAATTATCATAAATTTAGCAGCTTAAAGCCACACCCATTTATTATCTCACAGTTCTGTAGATCAGAAGTACTGGTTTGACATAACTGGATTCTCTGCTCAGGGTGTCCCAAGAGTGAAATCCAAGCGTCAGCTGGTTGTGTTCTCATTTTGGAGCTTGGGGTTCACATCCGAGTGCATTCAAGTTATTGACAGATTTTAGTTCGTTGGGGTTGCAGGAGTAAGGTCCCATAGTGGATTCCTGTCATTCCCTAACATATGGCAGTGTCAACAACATGGCACCTTGTTTCTACAATGCTAGCAGATAAATTTTCCTGGCTTCAAACTGCTGACTTTCTTTAAGGGCTCATGTGATTGGGTCAGACACAACCAGGATATCCCTTTTCTGAAGAACTCAAAGTCAGCTGGTTAAGGACTTTAATTAAATCTTGAAAATCACTTTTTCCATATAGCATAACATAAAGATGAGAGTTATACACCATAATTTTCATAGACATGCTTTTAGCTAAGGGAATGAGATAATACCGGGCATGGAAACCAGGGAGGCAGTAATCTTGGGGTCCATATTGGAATTCTGCCTACCACATTCTATTTTTAGGGAGTCTACAAATATATGGGTTGGCCTTACATAGGGAGGGCTTGGGAAAATGTTAAGATTTCCATTTCAAAAGGATAACTAGACTGCAATTGCTCATCTGAATAGAAGCCAGGTTATATGAGCTCTGCAAAAGTAGCAGAGTGAAACTCGAAGTATAGTTGAGTACTTAGGATTCATCTCAAACAGATAAATACCAAGATTAGGGAAGAAAGAACTATAGGAGACTTCAACAGCTGCGGAAATGGGATTATGTGGTAGATAGGAATAAACTTGGGCTTTGAAATCAGAAAGGCTAGATTTAAAATGTTAGCTCTGCCTTTGCCTGGCTGCAGACATTGGGCAAGCTCCCTCAAATACAAATTGAAGATAATGATACTTAACACGCATAGCACTGAAGATACTGAAGGTACCATATTGATTTTATTCCCTGTGTTGGCTCAGAACTCAGTGGGAATGATCCTCTGGGTGTGTCTGCACTTAAGTGAAAATGAAGTGAAATGTGTCTGACACTGATCAGATGAAATGCTTGGGGTGTTAACTGATGCGAATAATGATTGTTAATTAAGTTAATTCAAAAGCGAAATCTTGACCATCTTAAGTTGATTCAAAACCAAATCCAGGAAGAGATAACTTTTTTATAAGTGCAAGCTTATTTAATTTTTAAACACCGTATGTTCACTAACATTATGAATCGTTTTTTAAAATGTTGTTTAATGAGATCATAGCCCATAATGGAAATTTGAGATGCCTTTGCTGGAACAAAACTTCACAATTTGAAAAGTTTTCTTCATTCTGGTGCTTCTCATTTTATCACTCTTTATACTCATTTTATTGTCTCTTTTATAAAGAGATAAATAGCTGCATTAATATCACATATGCACCACAAAATACTTAGGTATGGGAAAATGCAAATAGTGCCATAATTTGGCCCTGCGCGTATTTAATCAAATATATTTTCATGAATATGCTTGGGCCTGGGGTCACCTACTGTGCTAAGAGCTTTCTTTAAGTTTACTTTTAAGGAGCAACTAGATAGACACAGGGTTTCACAAGGGCCTCTGTGACATCCTTTTTGACCCTGCATTCATCAATGATAAAGAAGAATTAAGGCAAATATCTTTGGTTAGACAGTGATTTATATAAGATAGGACTTTTCTTCAAACAGAAGTAAACTGACTAATGAAAAGTAATGAACACAAATACTTAAAAGTGTTTCAAATTCTTTACCTATAATTCAGTTGCTCTTGAAGACATTTTGATTAAGAAATTAGTGCCCATTTTTCATTATTCATCTCATGTCATCCATAGTGATTAGCATTATAATTTTATTTGGTAAAGATCTTTGTTAGTCAAAAGCAACTAGGTTATTCTTCAGTAGCAAAGAACCTCAAAATTCTAGGCATATGACAACAATAATTCATTTGTTGCTCCAGAAAACAACCATCATGGGAGTTCTACTTCACACTTCCTCATTTAGTAACCAAGGCTAATAAACCCTCTGCCATATGGAATATGATAAGTTGCTATGAAAGGAGATAGATATATGGGTCTTTAAAAAAAACTCCTGAAAGTCTCACATGATAATTCCATTCACACGTCATTAGACAAACATGATGTGTGGTCATGCTTATTGTCAAGAGGAGGAATGAGTACACTTCTACCGTGTTCAGAAAAGACATTTGTAACATACTTAATGTCTATCGTAGTATTCCCTTCTCGTCTCCTTCTGATCATAAAATAGGTATCTCAATTCTGTTGCAGCATAAAATATAAACTTATCTCCTCCAAGAGAGAAAACCCCAAAATACCACAGAGTCAAGACAAAGAATGCAGTTCAGGATTTCTGAGTGGCATATGATGATGCATAGTCGTGTCTCTATTTGACCCAGATGTGGCTCCCTTAGATTTGGAGACATATAATCACAAGGTAAATTATCTGTCCAATTTGCAGGATGTAACCATAGGATCACAATAATAGCATAAATATTCCCATTCAGAGAGTGACAGAATGTGACACAAGTGGCAGCCCCTGATCCATAGCAATTCTGAAGTCTCTATAAGCAAATATTTCAAGGGTACCATAATATTGGAGTGGGCAATAACCCTTGCCCTCTTTCTATTCTCTGGATGTATTTTCCTTCATCACAGTTTTTCACAACTTCTGACTTAGCCTTTTTTTGAGGTCTCTGTATTGCCGTAATTGTCCTTAACAATATTTGGACTAGGGTTTGAGAAACTTGCCGAGGGTGGTAATTGAATGGGAGGCCCCCCAAAAGATATAACTATGTCCTAACCCCTAGAACCTGTGAATGTAACCTTATTTTTAAGAAGTGTTTCTGAAGATGGAAATAAGTTAAGGATCTTAAGATGAGATCATCCTGGGTTATCCAGTTGGACCCTATATCCAATGACAAGAAGGTAAGACACATATACACAGAAGAAGAGATCATGTAAAGATATGTGACTATTGAACATATGTGGAGAGATATATAGATACAGAGATAAAGATATACAGATAGATTGGCTATATTGGATATAACAACAAACTAGGAAATAATTGAAGCCACCAGAATCTGGAAGAGGCAGAAATTCTCCTCTAGAGCCTTCTGAGGGAATGCAGCCCTGTCCAAACTTTGATTTCAGACTTCTGGCATTCCAAACTGTGAGAGGATAAATTTTTGTTTGCTGTTTTAAGCACCCAAGTTTTTGGTAATTTGTTACAGTAGTCGTAGGAAACTAAAAAGCCTTCCGTGGGGCCATGGGCCTTGTGTTGGCTGGTAAACTAACCAGCAAGGCTGATAGTCCCTTTCAGATAGAAATATTAAATTGCCAATTCAGGGCCCTGTAGCACTCTTTCTTTTTTTCCTTGCCTTAGTGAATGTAAAAGCAAGAATCATGATGATGCCTATCAACATCAATCTGTCTTTAGCTGATTTAATGAACAGATTATTCTGACTGATTTGTTCTGAATGTGATTACAAGCAATAGATAAATAAACATTTGTGGTTTTAAGCCACTGAAATATTTACCCAGTTAGTTACTGCAATATACCTTAACCCATACTCATGATTAAAGTAGCCAATAGATATTTAGGGATTAATAGTTTCCTCTTGATGTTCAAATGCAGAAGTTCACTAATTTCCTTTTGAAACATTTGTTGTAAGTTCAAATATGGCTTAATAAAGGTCCAAGGAGATATTAAAGAGGGAGAATCAAGTAACTTAGAATAAAAAACACTTGTATTGAATTTTTTTTTTTTTTAATTTTTTTTTTCAACGTTTTGTATTTATTTTTGGGACAGAGAGAGACAGAGCATGAACGGGGGAGGGGCAGAGAGAGAGGGAGACACAGAATCGGAAACAGGCTCCAGGCTCCGAGCCATCAGCCCAGAGCCTGACGCGGGGCTCGAACTCACGGACCGCGAGATCGTGACCTGGCTGAAGTCGGACGCTTAACCGACTGCGCCACCCAGGCGCCCCAACACTTGTATTGAATTTAATTACTTCTGATTTCTTTGAGAAAATCCTGAGTCTCAGTCCTTTCTTCTGCAACGTGTAAACAATAATGCTGATTCTTTCCTTACTAGGTCTTGTAAAGCTCCAATAAAGATCATTGGTAGCAGACATTTTGTAAGTTGTAAAGAATTACATATGCTTAATTACTTTCCCTTCCATATCTGAGATGACAGGAAACTACTTACACCATAATATTTGGGGGCATGTCTCTGGCATGAAGTGAGCCAAATTCCCAAACTTTCTAAAGCGTATTATACAGATTCCTGATACTTCCATGGAGTGTGAATTCCAGTGACATATAGCGGAAAAAAGGTTCAACCCAGAAAACAGAAATATGGTAAAAAGAGAAATTCTGCTAGATGGCCTGTTCATAATGATTCATCTATCAGATAATGTATGAACTTTTTGGCTTAGAGAACCTGGCTATTTCTGAGATACACCTGAGGGATGCTTTAAAAATCAGGGACAAACAGTAATCACAAATAGGTTTACTAGGGCTTTGATATTTGGAGGGGCTGCAAACTTGCATAAGCCTCCAAGAATTCTGTTGGGGGTCCTGAGGAATCTTTAAACAGTAAGTAATTTAGAAACTCAAGCTGAAGAGAGAATGTATGATGGAAACAAGTAGTGATTATTGGAGCCCATTCTCAGATATTCCATGTCCTAACATGGCTGTTGGAAATTGAGCCATTACATTTGTATTCTGGCAAAAGCAAACAGGAAGTGGGGAGAAAGTCCATCATCTTTTTAAGGAGACTTCCTGAAACTATCCCAGAATACATATCCCAGAATATGTAATTACATATCATCGCATGGGACTAGTCACAAAGAGGCCAACAAATATAGTCCTTTAGCTAAAAATGTTGCCACCTTGAGTACCCTAGTTAGGAGGGAGGAGAATGAAGGTTGTGATAGGTAAAACAGAGCTGTTTGCTACAGGAAATAAAAACCAAAGTAGAAATGGATAGGAAGGATAATTTAAGAACAATTAAAGAAATAAGGTAATTTATTCAATACCTAAATAAGTGTACTTATTTAGAAGTACATTTATTCAATTGAGATCTATTGAGAATAACCAATGTGAGACACTGTGCTAGGTCCTAAGGATACCACAATGAATAGAACATAGTATTGGGTGGTCCATATCAATGTTTTAAGAAAGTTAGAAGTAATGGGGCTTCAAAACTAAATGATGTGTTGTGGTGGGAAAAGAAATAATAAAAAATTATGGTAAATCTAAGATTTCATGACTTCTGAGTAACTTTAAATAATGCTATAATATGTTAGTAGGAACTAACAGATCAGGATGAGAACCAATGACTGCCCTACTGAATGACTTCTCTGATTCTGGTTGACAAACGCCTCCCATTCTTCTTTATTTCCCGGGCATTATGACATGCTTCAGTCAAATCATTTATCACATGGTACAATAAATGATATCTGCATAACCAACTGCATGCTGCAGCCAACTTTTACCAGGTTGCAATAGCAAAATATGCATATTTCTTCCCAACATCTAGTTTAGTGACTTCAAGTTGGTAACTTGAAAACAGTCATGGCAGGAGAATTTACACCGTCAATATTGGCAAATGCTTGCTATCAGGCTCTCCCTTTCCCCAGGGAGCTGGTTGTTAAACATCTACCAATATATCCCTATGTGTAAATCTCTTCTTATCAGGCTATAAGAATTTTGAGAACACAGCCTGTACCTGGTCCATACGTGTGTCCTCTTTGTAGTGGGAATGTGGCATTTGGGGGTGGTAGTGGGTGGTACTTTCACTGAAGTTCCATACGAAATGTGTGTCTAATTAACAATCAGAAAACAATATCCAGGACACAGGTGAAAAGTGATTTGGAGTTCACAATGAGAGATCTATGTATGGGCTTGGCAAAAGTTAAATTTGAAAAAAAAAAAATAACACATATGTGGAATGTGTTATAAAGTCAGTACAGCTGTTAAACTTAAGTGCCAACATTCTGGATAAAAATACAATCTTTTAAAATGGAATTTATTTTATCTTGTAATAATCTGGAACTGGAATCTACAAATGTATGGTTTATGGACTCAGAGAGTAGGAGAAGTGGGCTTTACATTAGGCACATTAAAAAAAAAGCCATCATATCATTAAGGGTCACAGTAATGTAGATCAAGTTTGTTTCTGCTTCCTTTGGAATTACACTATCTTCCCAAGCTTCTATGACACATGATCCTATAAAATAATGTAAGGCATGTATACACACACTCAGAATACATAGAGATTACAGTAGAGTGATTCCATTTAAGAGGTTAAAGCTTATGTTTACTTCTAATAAAAGAATACATGTCTAAATGTGGAGTAATGACTTAATGAGATAGGCAACAGGGCAAAGGCAGCATAGACCTTCAATTGATCCTAAAATGTGACTACATATAGTTACATTTTGCATCATTTAATAAGGCTGGACATTTCTACACATACTTAAAAAAAATGACAGATCCCAAGCCATCTTTTCTCTGATACAACCAAAGTCCTTTATCTTAAAACAGTTAATTAACACAAAGCATAATTATATTGACCAAATATAAATTGAGGGTATCAAATTGAAAAAAACATTTTGTTGTCTACTTTGTATTTGCTTAAACAATATATTCTGAAGGCATAAAGTTATAATGACATTAGTTATAAATATAATTGATCATCTTTATTGAAAAGAATCTAATTATATAATGTCCTCACTGTCCCAGAAAATGAAGAACATATGGTAACTATTAAGTTTAAAGCTGTGCCTTGCAGCAGAGCATGGAAAAATAAATCTGCTTTCTCATCCTTCTAACATCATCTGTGTCTCTCAAATCTGTGTGAGTGGATACATGGTAGGGAAACTACATCCAATATTTAAATGAGAATCTTCAAAAAATGAATTAATATATCTTTATCAGAAATAACTTAGAAATACACAACCTTCCCAGACTGAGTCATGATGAAACAGAAAATCTTAACAGATCAATTACCAGTAAGGAAAGTGATCAGTCATCAAAAACCTCCCAACACACAAAAGTTCAGGACCAGACAGTTTCACACTTCTACCAAACCTTCTTAAACCCTTCCAAAGAATAACAGAGGAAACTTTTCCAATTTCATTTTATGAAGGTAGTGTTATAGATACCAAAATCATATAAGGATGTGCCAAGAAAACAAAATTACGGGCCATTATCCCCGATGAAACTACATGTTTCATCAACAAACTATTAGCAAATCAAATTCAACAATACATTAAAAAGAGCATACAGGGGCGCCTGGGTGGCTCAGTCGGTTAAGTGGCCAACTTCAGCTCAGGTCATGATCTCGTGGTCCGTGAGTTCAAGCCCTGCGTCGGGCTCTGTGCTGACAGCTCAGAGCCTGGAGCCTGTTTCAGATTCTGTGTCTCCCTCTCTCTGACCCTCCCCCGTTCATGCTCTGTCTCTCTCTGTCTCAAAAATAAATAAACGTTAAAAAAAAATTTAAAAAGAGCATACACCATGATCAAGTTTTATTTTATGAATTCAAGGATGGTTCAACATGTGCAAATCAGTCAACACCACATTAACAAAAAGGACAAAAATCATATGATCATTTCAATTAGGATGCTGAAAAAATATGTGACAAAATTTAGTATCCATTTATGATAAAAACTCCCAAGAAAGTGGGCATAGAGAAAACATACTTCTATATAATAAAGGCCATATGTGATAAGCTCACAGCTACCATCATACTCAATGGTGAAAAGCTGAAAGTCTTTCCTTTAAGATGAGGAACAAGATAATGATGCCCACTCATACCACTTCTACTCAACATAGAAGTCCTAGCCATAGCAATTAGGCAAGAAAAGGAAGTAAAATGTATCCAAACTGGAAAGAAAGTAGTAAAACTGTTGTTATTTGCAGATGACATTTTATTACATATTTGCAAAAAACCATAAAGACTCCATCAAAAAATAGTTAGAACAAATAAATAAATTTAGTAAAACTGCAGGATACAAAACCAATACACAAAAACCTATTGTGGAGTACCTAGGTGGTTCAGTCAGTTGAACATCCAACTCTTGACTTCAGCTCAAGTCATGATCCCAGGGTTGTGAGACCAAGCCCCATGAGAGGCTCTGCACTGAGCATGGAGCTTGCTTAAAATTCTATCTATCTATCTATCTATCTATCACCTATTTATCTGTCTCTCTGACTCTACCTCACTTGCATGGTCTCTCTCTCTCTCTAAAATAATAATTTTTAAAAATCTTGCATTTTCACACACTAATAACAAATTATTAGAAAGAGAAACAAAATAATGCCATTTACAATTACATTACAAAAAAGAATAAAATATCTACGAGTAAATGTAAACGAGGTGAATCACCTGCAGATTGCAAATTATACGACAGTTATGAAAGAAAGTGAAGAAGACACAAATACAGTTGACGTTTGAACAATATGGTTTTGAAATGTGTGGGCCCTCTTACACACATTTTTTTTCAATAAATACAGTGAAATATTGGTCAGTGTACTTTTCTCCCTATGATTTTATTAATATTTTATCTTCTCTAGCTTACTTTATTATAAGAATATAATATATAATAAATACAATGTACAAACTATGGGATAATCAACTGTTTATGTTATCAATAAGGCTTCCAGTCAACAGTAAGATATTACTACTTAAATATTTGGGGAGTCAAAGGTTATATGTGGATTTTCAATTGTGCAGAGGGTCAGCATTCATAACCTGTGCACTGTTCAAGAGTCAACTGTAAATGGAAAAATACTCCATGCTCATGGAGAGGAAGAATCAATATTGCTAAAATGTCCATACTACTCAAAGCATTCCACAGAAACAATGGAATCTCTATCAGAATTCCAGTGGCGTTTCTCAAGGAAATACAACAAAGAATCCTAAAATTTGTGTGGAACCATAAAAACCCTGAATAGCCAAAGGAATAATGAAAAAAAACAAAGCTGGAGCATCATGCCTCCTGATTTCAAGTTATATTACAAAGCTAAAATAGTTAAAAGAGTATGATGTTGTCATAAAAACAGATACATAGGTCAAAAGAATAGAATAGATATTCCAGGTATAAACCCATGCACATATGATCAATTAACTTACAACAAAGGAGCCAAGAATAGACATGGGGGAAAGGACAATTTCTTCAATATACGGTATTGGGAAAATAGGATAGCCACATACAAAAGAATGAAATTCAACTACTATTTTATACCATATATAAAAATTAATTCAAAATGGTTGAAAGACTTGTACATAAAACCATAAAACTCCTAGAGGAAAAGAGAGCTTGTAAGGTCCTGGACATAGGTCTTGGCAATAAATTTTTTGTATCTGACACCAACATCAAAAGCAACAAAAGCAAAAATTAGGTGGGACTACCTCACACTAAAAAACTTCACAGCAAGAAACCATCAACAAAATGAAAAGGCGATTGAAAAAGGCAATTTCTCCTGCTGAATGGGAGAAAATAATTGCAAATCATAGATCTGATAAGGGGTTAATATCTAAAATTAAAAAAAAAACCCTCCTACAACTCAATAACAAAATAACAAACAACAACAATAACAACAAGAGCAACAATGTAATTTAAAAATGGGCAGATCTGAACAGACATTTATCCAAAGAAAACATGCAAATGGCCAAGATGTGCATGAAAAGGTGCTCAACATTACCAATCATCATGGAAATGCAGATGAAAACCCTTCACACTTGTTAGATATCACCTCACACCTGTTAGAATGTTTATTATCAAAAAGACAAGCAATAACAAGTATTGGCAAGGATGTAAAGGGGATCCTTTGTGCACTGTTGGTAGAGATGTAAATTGGTGCAACCACTGTAGAAAACAGGATGGAGTTTCCTCAAAAAATTAAAAATAGGACTACCATATGATCCAACAATCTCACTTATGGAATTGATCTGAAGAAAATAAAAACACTCACTCAAAAAGATATCTGTAGGCCCATATTTACTGAAACATTACTACAACAGCCAAGATCTGAAAATGACTTAAGAACCTAAGTGTCCATCCATGGATAAATGTAAAATAAATTATAGTGTGTATGTGTGTGTGATGGAATATTATTCAACCATAAAAAAGAATGAAATCTTGCCATTTGTGACAACGTGAAGAGACTTCAAAAGAATAATGCTGGGTGAAATATGTCAGACAGAGTAGAATGCTATAAGATCCCTTATATACATGGAATCTAATAAATAAATAAAGAAGCTTATGGATACAGAGGACAGATTGGTGTTTTCCAGAGGTAGAGGTGGAGAATAGAGGTGGGAGAAATATGTGAAGGGGGTCAAAAGATAAAAAGAAAAACAATTAAAAATATAACAAGCAATAAGTATTTCTGAAAGACAGAAAATGAGGAAAGCAAAGAGAGTAACAGTTTATTGACTTAATCAAATTCTGTTGTAATCATTTGCTTATAAACCTTTCCAGCTAGACTTTAAGTACCTTGATTCAGGCAGAGATTCTTACTTAGGTTCTTAAGTTTCCAGTCATAAGGAAAAATATACTACAATTTACAATTACTCAAAACATGAAGTACTTGGGTATAAATCTAATAAAACATATACAGAACTTGCAGGCTGGATACTCATGAAATAAATCAAGGAAGGTCTAAGTAAATGGAGACAATGACTGTGTTCCTGGATGGGAATATTTAACATGGTAAAAATGCCAATTCTCTCCAAATTGATACACAAGTTTAATGCTCTTCCTATCAAAATTTCGGAAAGGTTTTTCATAGACATAGACAAGGTTACTGTGAAATTTTCATGAAATTTACATGGAAATGCAAAGTAAAATAATGAAAATAATCTTGAGAAAGAAGAAGAAAGAAATTGGTCCACCTGATTTCATTACTTATTAGATAGTTATATTAATGAAGACTGTGTGATATTGGTGGAGGGACAGACACAGATCAATGGAACACAACAGGGAATCTAGAAAGAGATCCACATTAACGTGTCCACATGGTTTTTGATAATGGTGCAAAAGCAATTCAATGGAGGAAATATAGCCTTTAATTAAATAATTAAATGATGCTAGAGTATTGTATATACATCAGTTAAGAAAAAAAAGAATCTCAACCACACCATAAGTTCACACCATATGCTAAAGTTAATTCATAGACTTAACTACAAAATGTAAAACTATGAAACTTTTAGAAAAAGACATAGGAGGAAACCTTTTGGGTATAGGGCTAGGCAAAGGGTTCAAAGATTTGAGACCAAAAACATGGATTTCAAAAAGAAGTGTTGATATATTGAACTTCATCAAGATTAAAAACTTTTTTTTTCTTTTTTAAATGACACTCTTAAGAGGATAAAAGACTAACTACAGAGTGAAAGAAAATATTTGAAACCACATAGCTGACAAAGGACTAGTGTTTAATATACATAATTTAACATCAACAGTAAAAAAATTTCAATTAGAAAATGAGCAAAGGATATGACAAGGTATTTCAGCAAAGAGGATATACAAATAGGAATAATCAGATAAAAAGATGTTTAACATCATTAGCCATTCAGGAAATGCAAATTAAAACTACAATGAGATATCACCACACATTATAATGACTAAAATAAAAAATAGGGAAAACACCTACTGCTGGTGAAGATGTGAAGAAACCAGCGATCACTCACACATTGTAGCCCAGAGAAATGAAGTTATCTATTCACATAAAAACTTATACATGCCTGATTATAGCAGTTTCATCCATAATAGCCCTAAAATAGAAACAACTCAGATGTTCTTCAGTGGGTAAATGGTTAAAGAAAATGTGGTACATCCATACTATAAAATATTCCCCAGAATTTAACAGAAACAAACTACTGATGCACTCTATAACACAGATTAGTCTTCAGAGAATAATACTGAATGAAAAAAGCCATTCCCCAAAGACCGTACACTGTATGAGTCCATTTATATCACATTATTGAAATGATAAATTTACAGAGATGGAAAACCGATTAATGGTTACCAGCGGTTAAAGAGGCAGTAGGGTAAGAGATGAGTGAGTGTGGCTCTAAGAGAGCAACAGGAGGGATCCCTGTGATGACAGAATGTTCTGTTTCTGGACTGCATCAATGTCAACCTCTCTGTATTATTTCTTGCAATGCATGCAACTCTACAATGATCTCAGAATAAAAAATGTGATTAAAACAAAAAAAATCCCAAGTCCTCATATAACCTAAATATATGTTTTAAGACTTTTCCTGCTGTTTTATGAATTCAATTGCTAGAATCTATTTGGAGAAAAGTATCTCATATTTATGTTAGGTAACTGCATAGGTATAATTATAAAGATGTTTTCAAATTTTTGTTTTCCACATTTAAATCATGGTTCCTGAACCTTTTTTGAAATGTCTGATTTTTTTTTTGTCTTGAATTGGTTATAAGAACTATTATATAACTACATATTTTAATTGTTCAGTTTGTATTTTTAAGCAGCTGTAGTGTTTTCTCCACATAGATCCCTTTAGAATTAAATGTGGAATTACAAAGAGATGTCTTGCAAAGAATAAAATGGTTTTGCAGTTTGGGGATAGTTACAACTGATAAATGTTTAGATCCAACTGGTTTTAGAGGACTTGTTTCATATAAAAGATACTTCATCCAATATTTAATAATATTCAGTGGTCTATTTCAGCTCTGTGTCCTTGAACTCATCTTTTTGATGCGGATGATTTTAAATGACTCCTAATACTGTTGTAAGAATCAAGAGACAATGTATGTGACCATGCCATATTACATTGTCCATATTAATGGCAGCTCTTATTAGATCAGATATTTTTACCTTTAATGAAACTGTAAGTGAAAAATTATCAGAAAAGGTGATAGTAACCAAAGGCCACTGGAAATCACTTGATTATACAAAATGTGTGTATGAAAAGTTGGCCACATATGTCACTAGTATTGCTTGCTTTTGTCTAAAAAAAATTATTTACTTAAAAAAATCTGTATAAAAGTCAGTGTTTCAGGGCTCTTGGGTGGCTCAATTAGTTATGTGTCTGACTTCGGTTCAGGTCATGATCTCGCAGTTCATGAGTTCGAGCCCCACATAGGGCTCTGTGCTGACAGCTTAGAACCTGAAG
Source organism: Panthera onca (assembly GCF_046562875.1). Taxonomy (NCBI): domain Eukaryota; kingdom Metazoa; phylum Chordata; class Mammalia; order Carnivora; family Felidae; genus Panthera; species Panthera onca. Next base: position 89,486,590 of record NC_138340.1, on the reverse strand, counting down.
CCTGCTTCGGATTCTGTGTCTCCCTCTCTCTCTGCCCTTCCCTGCTCATGCTCTGTTTCTCTCTTTCAAAATAATAAATAAGTTTTAAAAAATCAAAAGTCAGTGTTTCCTTGTATCTAAATGTTGATAAAAATTTATTTTCTAACTATTAACAAAATAATTCATTGAAAATTCAAAGCTCTGAAATAATTACATTATTCTGAAAAATCAGCATTTAGGTCTTCTTATGGGCAGTTATATACAAAATTACCAGCAGGTGGCAGTATATATATGAAAGTGTGTCCTAAATAATTCTGCAAAACTGCAGGTTCCTGGCTTTTGCTAACAAAGAGATGTATGCATCCACTAAAAGCTTCATTTACAGAGAAAAACGATAAAATCCCTACTGTTTTAAAATTCCTCACTTATCTTCCTATTATCTTGCTAAGGATGAATATATGGTTGTCATTTTCGAAATGCATGAAGTCTTAAATCGAGTCTAGAATCCAAGTTTCCAGGGAGGTGAGAGTTCCTGGCTGACTTTTGCCTGATTCCTCTCTGCTCTGTCAATTATCATCATATAACATGTTTAACTGTGACATCCTCTGGTGAACATTCTCATGGCTGATTATATGTTGAGAGTTTCTGTAGCTCAAGCAATAATGCACAAACTACATTAAAAAATATATATGAATAAGGAAGGATAAAATAGAAGTAGAGATAGAAATGTAGTAATGCAAATTCTTTAGGATGACTAAACAATGAAATCGTATCTTTTTTTCAAACTGGTAGGGAGGTTAAACCTATTTTTAAAAACTAATTTGGATGTACTGTAATAACTAAACTTTTTTTTTTTCCCACTCTTACCCTTAAAACTAAGCATGAAGGTCAGAGGTGGCTGAACATACTAGAATTTCTTCCCTGCTGTCCCTGGTCATGACTATGGCTTTTTTCACATGTGTTGTCAGAATAGCAGTAGAGAAGTTTCCAGACCAGGTTGCTGATTAGCAGTAACTTAAATATTAGGGCAATGGCAATGGAAAAAAGCAAGAAGTATTTGAGGAAAAAATGCTAATGAAGAAAGTCTTCTCTGCTTTCACTGGATTCATGGAAGTTTGGATTTTGTTTCTGTTTTCTTTTTTCTGTTTTCTTTTTTCTCCTAAGTATTTATCTGCATATTTCCATATTATGTATCATATATCTTGTGTGTAAGAAAATATACCATAAATACATGTGAAAAGGGAAGAAGAGAGCAAAAATGAATATGGCACTGAAAACGTATTATTTTTTAATTAAAAAAAAAAGGTTTTTGCAGATTAGAGTCATGCAGATTTTGTGAATTCTTCAACTAAAGCAAACCTGATACCTCAAGTATTTTGAAAAACATGGAGCTTACCTACTAGTCCCTTTGTTCAAGAAAGAAGGCCAGGCATGCAGGTGTTGGGAAAGGCAAATGAATTCCTGCTTATAGTACTGTAGAGTACTGTTACTTTCCAATTCTATTAACAAATGCAATGTCTCTAAACATTGTCCTAAAATTGCTACTAGATTCTTAAATGTACTTCAAAGTGGATAATAATCCACAACCGTATGATCAATTAATCTTTGATAAAGCAGGGAAGAATACCCAATGGAAAAAAGACAGTCCCTTCAGCAAATGGTGTTGGGAAAACTGGACAGCGACATGCAGAAGAATGAACCAGGACCACTTTCTTACACTGTACACAAAAATAAACTCAAATGGATGAAAGACTCACACATGAGACAGGAAGCCATCAAAATCCTAGAGGAGAAAACAGGCAATAATCTCTTTGACCTACGTTGCAGCAACTTCTTACTTATCTCCAGAGGCAAGGGAAACAAAAGCAAAAAATGAACTATTTGGACCTCACGAAGATAAAAAGCTTCTGCACAGTGAAGGAAACAATCAGCAAAACTAAAAGGCTACCAACGGAATGGAAGAAGGTATTTGCAAATGGCATATCAAATAAAGGCTTAGTATTCAAAATCTATAAAGAACTTATCAAACTCAACACCCAAAACACAAATAATACAGTGAAGAAATGGGCAGAAGACAGGAATAGACACTTTTTCAAAGAAGACAACCAGGTGGCTAACAGACACATGAAAAGATGCTCAACATCATTCATCATCAGGGAAATACAAATCAAAACCACACTGAGATACCACCTCACATCTGTCAGAATGGCTAAAATTAACAACTCAGGCAATAACAGATGTTGGCGAAGCTGCAGAGAAAAAGGAACCCTTTTGCAATGCTGTGGGAATGCAAACTGGCACAGCTATTCTGGAAAACAGTTTGGAGGTTCCCCAAAAAATTAAAAATAGAACTACCCTACGACCCAACAATTGCACTACTAGGCATTTATCCAAGGGATACAGGTGTGTTGTTTCGAAGGGACACATGCACCCCGATATTTATAGCAGCACTATCAACAATAGCCAAAGTATGGAAAGAGCCCGAATGTCCATCGATGGATGAATGGATAAAGAAGATGTGGTATATATACAAAGGAGTATTACTCGGCAATCAAACAGAATGAAATCTTTCCATTTCCAAGTACGTGGATGGAACTAGAGGGTATTATGCTAAGCAAAATAAGCCAGAGAAAGACAAATATCATATTATTTCACTCATATGTGGAGTTTAAGAAACAAAACAGATGAACGTAGGGGAAGGGGAGGAAAAATAAGATAGAAACAGGGAGACAAACCATTAGAGACTCTTAAATACAGAGAACAAACTGAGAGTTGTGGGTGGGGTGTTGGGTGGGGGGATGGGCTAAATGGGTGATGGGCATTAAGGAGGGCTCTTGTTGGGATGAGCACTGGGTGTTATATGTGATGAATCATGAAATTCAATTCCTGAAATCATTATTACACTATATGTTAACTAACTTGGATTCAAATTTTATAAAATTTAATTTAAAAAATACAATAGAGAAAAAAAGAGACTATATTAGAGCAATTCTTCTCAAGAGTGATTAAGGAGCTAAGAGAAAATGAAGTCCTCATGGCAACATGTAGGTAGGATGCACTACATGTGAAGTGTCATGACCCACAAAGAAGCTAGAAGGAAAAGAAGACAGAAGTTAGTTCAACTCTAAAACCTCCAAGTGCCTGTCTTAACAGTCACGGATTGTCTACAAACGTGGACTATTCTTTCTATTAGCATTTATTCTGACCATTCACATCAGAAAAAGTTTTATCACTTGATTAATGCTTCAATATTGTTTAACTGAAAAGTTTTCGTGACTTAAAAATGGAAAACTGTCAAATTAGAAAAAAAAAGTGGGTGATATTAATTAAATTCAGAAGCCTTCTCCGCCTCCATCCTACTAGAAGGGACAGTTTGTAAGTCATGACTCTGTATAAATCTGGGAGGCTGGAGAAGTATTAACACTTCCTTTTTGAATTTTCCAGGCTTCTCCTTCATGACTATCTTTTCTACCTTCTAGCTCCGAGCCTTTCATGCTTATTCTTAGAAAATACTTTGGAATGTAGGAAATGCAAAATATTAATCCGTAAGGTAAAAGTACATTAAGATATAAAAGCTTCCTGCAGAACAAAGACCCAGAATGGAATTCCAATCCACACCGAGTAAATAGGGAAGATGTCCTTAGAGACAAATGAGTTTTCTCAACAGACCCTGAAGTCACACCAGAAGTGATAAAATGTGCTGCATGATCAGCCTAAATCAGATACAGGGTGACTCACGCTGAGATAAGCATTTTTGACCTTTTCCATTGAAGTGATTTAGAGAGATGGGCTACACAGGTAAGTGGGAAAGTAACAAGGAAACATTAATGTAAGAGATTTCTAAAATGTATGTGTCAGCTAAACATGTCTCAAATCCCCTATTCAAAAGAGAAAAGTGAGTTTTTAAACATTGTTGTAAATTGTATTGAAGTTTAACATGCATATAGAGAAGCACATCAGATCAAATGACATGAACTGATGGTATTTTTTACAAAATAAATAGCGTAGGTAACCAGCGATAAGGTCCAGAAATAGAACATAACTGGAACGTCAGGGATTATGTAATGCTCACTTCCACCTCTGCTTCCAGATGACCATAACCTGCCTTCTAATGCCTTCTGTGCCTTATTTTGGACTTTATATAAATATAATTACACAGTATGTATGCTTCTGTATTGGGTTTATTTTACTCAACATAACATTTATAAAGTTCTAGCCATGCTGTAGCTTGTTCATTGTCATTGGCACATATTTCAGGGAATGAATATACGACAAATTTTTCAATTTGGAGCTATGAAGAATAGTGCTTCTATAAACATTATAACACATATATTTTTGATGCGTGTCGGGGGGGCAGTGGGGGGGCACCTGGGTGGCTCAGCCGGTTAAGCACCTGACTCGTGATTTCAGCTCAGGTCATGATCTCACAGTTGGTGAGTTCAAGCCCCACAATGGGCTCTGTGCTTAAAGCGTGGAGCCTGCTTAGGATTCTCTCTCTTCCCTCTCTCTGCTCTCTCTCTCTTTCTCAAAATAAATAAACTTTAAAAAATGTATACATATATGTGTGTGTGTGTATGTATACATATGTATACGTGTGTATATATGAATCTCTGTTGTGTATACAACCTAGATTTGTAAATTACATGGATTAATGGCTACTGTCAAACCATTTTCTAAAGTGCTTATACCATTTTAAACTTTCCCCAGCTATAATGAAAATTTCAATCACTCTATGTTTTTACCAGCACTTGTTACTGTGTTTAATTTTCATTTTAGACATTCATCCAATGTACTTTTTAAGACTAAGTATATGTATAAAATATGTTTATCTATACTTTTATATGGGGTGTATTATATCATGCACAAAACATGATACTACAAAGAGCTTAACATTTGCTGTATGTCACAAAGACTATCAGTCTGCAGTGAAATAAACAACTGGCAGGCTGGCTGGCCTAGATGAGCACGATCCTTTGGTCCACACCTTTCCCCAGGCTGAGTGATTTGACAAGTGATCACAAAAGATCATGAAGATGGCCCCATTTCTCAGTCTGGGAGATTTTATAGCAAAAAGAGACTTTGTGATCCCTGGAAGAGGCCACAGAAATTTACTTAGTGGCTTTCCTATATGGCATATTATCAGGAACCTCGCTCCTGTCTTCAAAGAACCTACCCTGATGCTTTGGGAGGAGGAATCTGCCAACTGTGCTTTTCAGAACACACTGAAAGGGGGAGGACCTGAGACAGAGAGCCCAGTTCAAATGATGCTGCACTAGTCTACACCTATGGGATCAGATGCTAAAACAGAAGAACACACTGGAGAAGCAGCCCAAGAATTTCAGCTGCATAACATTTTGCACCTTCCTGAAAATGAGTCTCCATTCCTGAGGATAAAGACCCTTAGGTTTATTCACTTCCCAGATTGTTACCTTGAATACAAAATGCTCTATGTGTCAGATTCGCAAGCTGTAAGAGCAGTCTTGGCCCATTTGACCCTCTGTTCTTGGGCTGAAATGTCATTTCACAGTGGTTGCCCTGAGTGTTGATAAACTTCAGCCATAAGAGCTAGTTAGAAACAAATCTAATTCCCTATCAGTTGTGACCAAATGAATCAAGGATGATATGCCTGGAGAACTTGAAGGAGCTGTACAGTGAAACAAACAGACCTGATTTTGGACTTGCCAGTTGTCCAGCCTCTTCTCAGAGCCTCAGTTCCTTCCTTTGACGATCTGAGATAGTCTAGGCCGGTTAACATGGGAACTGTAGGGATTACGTTAAATGTGTAAAATCCTTGGTACTGTAGCCGGCACACATTGGGCATACAATAAATAATAAAGAGTAAACAACATTTCTAACGTTGTACTATTATTTAGGTTTTACATCTTAAATGTGTACCCAAATCAAAATAGTATGGTGTATTTCCATATAGTATACATTTGTATAAAGCATTCAAAGTAATAACGAATATGTCAGATTTTACAGGTATTTTTAAGCTGTTGTTTTTAGCAAACTACTTTCCTAACAGTGTTTTTGTTGTACTTTCATTACCAAAACCTGCATACAGTCTACTAAGTCAAGTGTCATTCATAAAGTTGATGCTGCTATTCCTGTGAATATAGATATCATTTGACAATATAGTTACCTTGACCTAAAAGAACAGTATAACAAATACCTAACAGTATCCCAAATATGTATGATTCAATGCGAGTAACTGGCCTACATATAATTCTACAGTTCTACCCAAAGCCACACATCCAACACTTCTGGATATATTTCTTGTCCTTTGAGTTCTAACGTTGCGATTAAGTACAACTTCCTTCAACAATAGGTAACAGAGCAAGAGGACGATGGGTGAAAGTTTGACATTGATGCCTAAGTGCTGAAGAGAATTACTGCTCTTTCTTACCCAAATACCAGGGATCATTTTCTATTAGTACAGTGTGTATAATGTTATTCAGAGGAGGAGACGTTCAGGAGCCTTGGGTAAGCTGCTTTGCATTTAAAATACATCTTCAAAAGCCACATTTGGAAAATCTCAGCGATTAATTCATTAATCATTGTGTTTGGTATGACTGAACAATAATAGGTTCGAAGGCCACGGGAGTTAATATCAGTGAGTCTTAAATTCAAGACTATGTATATAAGTATGTTATTCACTGGGAAAAGTAGTAAGAAGATTATTTTAATCTCTAATAACCTAATGTACCTACAGTCTATGTAGTTACTATTTATGAGTTATCAACACTTGCATTGCCTTGCCAATCTTTGCAATGAGTCTGAATATTGAATGACTTATTTAAAGTTAATTCCACTGTGTATATGGAATGTACTGAGGATTAAACAGATGTAATACTGCTTTTAAAATTCAAGGACATGGGCACAAAAACAATTAATTACAAAGTAATAGAGTGATATCAGAAGGATAGCACGTTAAGAGTTTCCAGTACTTGTCTCCCCACAAAAATAATGATTTAACAACTATCCAGTGACAAAAATAGCTGTGCAAGAACTCTGGAATACAATAAAGAAGTTACACCAATGCAGTGGAGCACAAAAAGTGAAAATGACCACATCAAAGTCCTATAAAATCCCAATGGTATTCTTTTCAGAAATAAAAAAAAGAAATAATTTAAAAATTCATATGGAATCAAAGGCAAAACAATCTTGAGCAAGAAAACCAAAGCTAAAGGTATTATACTTCCTAATTTAAAAAGAAAACAAACAAAAAATTATGAAGATACAGTAATCAAAACAATATAGTACTTTGTGAGTACACTTATCTTTTAAATTTTTTTTCCATTTTATTTGTTTTAGAGAGAGAGTGTATGTGAGTATGAGCAAGGAAGAGAGGCAGAGAGAGAGAGAGAGAGAGAGAGAGAATCTTTAACAGGCTCCATGCTCAGTGTAGAGTGTGACACAGGGCTCGATCCCGCGACCCTGGGATTATGACCTGAGCCAGAATCAAGAGCTGGTAGCTCAATCAGTTGAGCCACCCAGGCATCCCTGAGTACTCTTATCTTGACGAGCACTAAGAAATATATAGAGTTATTGAATCATTATGTTGCATACTTAAAACTAATATAATGTTATATGTTAATTATACTGTTTAAAAAAACAGTATAGTACTGGCATAAAAACAGACATATAGACCAATGGAACAAAAGAGAGATCCTAGAAATAAATCTACAGTCAGGTGATCTTCAACAAGGTGCCAAGAACACACAATGGGGGAAGGACAGTCTCTTCAGTAAGTGGCACTGAGAAAACTGGATATCCATCTGTAAAAAAAAGAATGAAACTGAACACTTATTTCACACTACATACAAAAAAATTACATCCAGGGGCACCTGAGCGGCTCAGTCGGTTGAACGTCCAACTTCAGCTCAGGTCATGATCTCATAGTTCATGAGTTCGAGCCCCATGTCGGGCTCTGTGCTGACAGCTCAGAGCCTGAAGCCTGCTTCAGATTCTGTGTCTCCCTCTCTCTCTGCCCCATCCCCACTCATGCTCTGTCTCCCTCTGTCTTAAAAATAAATAACACATTAAAAAAATTTATTTTAAATTATATCCAAATGGACTGAAGATTGAAAACATAAAACCCACAGAGGAAAACAGTGGGAAAATCTTCCTGACATTGGTCTTAGCAATGATTTCTCAGCTACAGCACCAAAAGCATAGGCAACAAAAATAGTAACATACAAGTGGGACTAGCTTCCAACCAAAGCTTCTGAAAGCAAAGGCAACAATGAACACAGTGAAAAGGCAGTGTATGGGATGGGAGAAAGTATTTGCAAACTATTTATCTGATAAGAGTTATTATCTAAAATATATAAGGAACTTATACAAATCAATTCCTAAAAAACAAATAACCCTGTTTAAAAATGGGAAAAGGATCTGAATAGACATTTCTCAAAATAAGACATAAAAATGGCCAAAAGGCTTAGGAAAACATGCTTGAAAACATGACATCACTAATCATCCAGGAAATACAAATCAAAACCACCGTGAGGTATCACCACACACTTGCTAGAATGACCATTACTGAAACACACAAACAAAACAAGATAACAAGTGTTGACAAGAATGTGGAGAAAAGACAACCATTGTGTGCTGCTCGTGGAAATGCAACTTGGTATGGCCATTATGGAGAACAGTGTGGAGGTTCCTCAAAAATTAAATGTAGAACTACCAGGTGATCCAGCAATTCCACTTCTGGGTATGTATCTACAAGCAATGAAATGAGAATCTAAAGAGATATCTGTACCACCATATTCAAGGCAGCATTATTCACAAAAGCCAAGATATGAAAATCACCTTAGTGCCCAACAACAGATGAATGGATTAAGAAGATGTCAGATGTATAGATATATGTGTGTGTATATATATTTATATGTATATGTATGTGTATATATATACACACATATATACACATAAATACAATGGAATATTATTCAGCAACGAGAAAGAAGGAAATCCTACTATTTATAGCAACATAGATGCATCTTGACAGCCCTATGCTAAGTAAAATAAGCCATAATAACTGACCTTGTAACACAGGGTAATTAAGCATCATCCTTCACTGCGTTTGTTTCGATATTATTCCTTCAGCAGATATTTGCTGATATTGAGACACACATACACAATAGTACCGTGGATGCTAGGTCTTTGAGAAGTTTCCTTTTTAAGGTTCTTTAAAAGACAAATATAGTAGCTTCTGAGATTTTAAATGAGAAAAATGGACTCCAAATTAGAAAGGGACTAAATTAACCTCAGAATAAGACAAAATTAGCTACTTCAACGCAGATTCAGAAAAGATAAAGTAGAAGGCCAAACATTAAATTAAGGCATAAAATTCATATAGGCTACACTTCATAAATATCTAAATCTAAAATACTTGTGTCTTATTATATTATGTTACAATCATGCAAAAAAAATAAAGAAAATCTTTGAGGTTCTTGGTACTTACTAAAAACATGAAAATTAATTTTCATGTATTTTAAACACTGCTTTTTGCCATTTTTCACTCTTTTCATTTTCTTTCAATATTACCACTATGCTTTAGTATACACATCTTAAAGCAAACATACCAAAAGAGGAAGCCTCAGAGCATACAATTTACATTGAATATTAATACTTCATAAGTCATACAAGTAGCCACTTAAAGAATGGGAACAGTATATTTAAGGCATCCTAAAAATGTAGTCTAATTATACCACAAGGAATTTGCTGCACTGAACATTATTTCTAACGTCCCAATGGCTGCATTTTTTTTTCTAGTAGTTTATGTAAATTCAGTAAATTTCTTCTTTAATAGAGAACTGAATCAGAACAACAAGACCCCACACAAAGTCTATTACAATGGACATGGTATTTGTTTTATCACTTATCACACATACACACACCCACATATATATGTGTGTGCATGTGCTCATGTGTGTGCACATGAGTACCTGTGTAACTATAAGTATATATTTATATATATGTATTTCTAAATTCTATCTGACAGAAGCTTGTAAAGGCTGTCACATTTTCATCTTGCCTGGGAGTAAAACTAAATCAAAACAATCAAAGAAAAAATCTTAAGCAAAGAAAGCATACGGCCTTTACTGAAGGATGTTGAACACTTAGCAGAGAAACAACATGAATTCCTGCTCCCACTGTGAATGAAGGATTATGAGAAAAAAAATAAATTATGCATCTGAAATTTTCTCCAGAGAAGGCAATAATGAGAAGAGTTTTAATAAAGTTGTCCAATGAGATTATTTAAGCCATAAATTCATAATATAATAGGGTCATCATGAGGTGGTTTCTTCCCCCAAAGCAAAAGACAAAATGTATATTAAAATAGGACAAGAAGCCAACTAAAAATGACTTATGAAGAAGGCGTAGTAATGGAACAATAATTTCCCAAAAATACCATGTAAATTGGTAATGTTCAAATAATGCTTCTGCTCTGTTTTAATCCTTTTGATTGTAGCTGATCTTGTCAGGATATTGTCAGATAATTAAGAGCTGAAATGATGCTTCTCAATTCAAGTTATACCATACACAAATTCTAATCCAAAATTGTTACTTGTTTTTTCCTGTTTTCTATATAATGGGAATTAAAAATACAACAGTGAACAAGATAGATGAACTTCTCATAAAGCTTATGTTTTAATAAGGAGGAAATAAACAAGAAATTAGATTGTGAATGTTGCTACAAAGAGGATAAAAAGTTTCAGAGTTCAGAAAAGATGACATAAACTGAGATTTTAATGGCAAACAGTTGGCAATCAAGCAAAAATCAAGCACAATAACATTATAGGTAGAACCAAGAGTTTGTGTAAGGCCCAAAGTAAGAAAGAAACCCAGTGACTTCACCAAAGCACAGAAAGAGGAGTCTTGTGGCTGGAGCTGAGAGAACAAGAAGGAAAGTGGAAGGAAATGAAACTAGAAAGGTAGACAGGAGCCAGGTGCTTCAGAGCCTGGGATTTTACTATAAACTATTTGAGAGTTTTAAAATCCTCTAATAAGTGACATCACTGTTTAGTAACTGACTTGATCAAACTAAGACCTTAAAAAAAAAAAAAAATCAATGAAGATTTAACAGTGGATTCTAGAAGTTGAAAAGTGGAAATAACCATTCTGAAAAGAAAACCAATGAAATAGTCCAGACAGTAAGAGTTTGAGGCCCCGATCAGAGATAGTCATAGTAGAAATGGACAGAAGTGGGTAGATCTCATGTAGTTTTTGAACTTGTTGATAGATTGGATAGAGGTACTGACAAATAGAGAATAACCCAGGAAAATTTCTAGATGTTTGATTGACACTGTATTTTTCTGAAATGGGAAAAACAGTGACAAGTAGGCTCAGGGATGGTGGTAGATATTAATGGTTCTATTTTTAAGTGTGTACTGCCTGTTAGAAATATATATAGGGGCACCTGGGTGGGGCTCAGTCGGTTAAGCGACTGACTCGGCTCAGGTCATGATCTCATGGTTTGTGGGTTTGAGCCCTGCATCAGGCTCTGGACTGACAGCTCGAAGGCTGGAGTCTGCTTCGGATTCTATGTCTCCCTCTCTCTCTTCCCCTCCCCTGCTCATGCTCTGTCTCTGTCTCAAAAATAAATACACATTTAAAAAATTAAGAAATATACATAAAAATGTTAAGCTATTAAATACAAAATATGAAACTCAGATGAGTGGTCAGGGATGAAGAAGTTAATTTGGGAATCAGCCTCAGAAGATAATATTTACAAGAATTTATGTAGATGGGATAAATTGATAGGTCACCTGTCTAGAGATTTAAGTAGAAAATCATAAAAAATTGAACAGGTGACAACACAGTTGTAAACTTGCACATTTAGAAATGTTAGGAAGTTTCTGGATGCTTAACCAAATTTTTCTTGAACATATTTTTGAAAAAACTGTAGGGAATATTCAGACGATATTGGCCAAAGACAAAAGAATAAAATATTTATGAAAAAACTACTATGACAGTTTTCTCTCTATGAGAACCAGTGGACAAATGACAAAATTTCTGAAAAATTTCTACACATTTTACAAAACTTCAAGTCTTTATAAAAGAGAGATGGTTCTAAAATAACATAAAAAGAGAAGTATCTTGATAACTTTCTCCCCCCATTATCTTCTTACCTTAGAGATTAGTAGATATTCTGATAATATTCAGAGTATTTTTATATATGTACAAATATATCTCCTCTTGTCAAAAGATTAAGGATCTTCTAAGAAAAACTGAGAATTAATTATGCTTTCTCCATAAAATAAGAGCTAATGAATTGAATATTCATACAGTGTGGGAAATCAGTTTGCCAAAACGTAAAGACTAATAATGATTTTATAGTTGTGGATGCTGTGAGTCCATAAGCAATAATACAAAACATTTTGGGGCTAATTGTTTTTATTTGGCAAGTTTGTACATTTTGAGGCAGTCAACCTTTATAAAAAATATTTTAGAAGTTAAGATAAAAAGAGGTGGAAATTTGAAAATGTGGCTTAGGTAAGAAGAGTCTTTCATATTAAGGATTGCTACAAAGACCATTAAGACAGACAACTTAGTCAAATTACAAATCCATCCTTTATAATTTCTAAGTGATTTTAAGATATTTATGACAATGTTTATATGGTATATTGAACTGAATTTTGCATATTGGATTCATTATTTAGCTATTCTGAGGATGAATGAAGTATGTAATTAAATTAGTTGATTCATATCTCCTCTGCCTAAAAAATTTCTCAAATATTTGTCTAACTCTTCTCTCTACTAGGCTTTTCCTCAATCTGATGTAAGCCAAATACCACCCACTATATGACCAACAGTTACAGTTGGTCATATATGACCAACAGTTACAGTTGGTCATATCCCTCAAGATTTTACATATATCATAATGAATTTATATATAAAATACATGGACCAAGGGATACTCTGTTACTGTTCAGAACAGTAGCAGTAGAGATTATGTATATATTATACACATATCATGTATAATATATATTTTATACATTATTTATATTTATATTTTATATTATTTTTGTTTTATATTTTCTATATTTATGTTAATTACATATATTCCTATTCAAACAAAATCCATAACCTTCTTAAAAATTGTAATTTATCTCATTTTTAATGTTTTAAATTTTATAAAAATGTCACTAAGACATTTAAGTAATCTACAGATTTAATGTAATCCTTATCAAAATATCAAGAGCATTTTTCACAGAACCAAACAACCCTAAAATGTATATGAAAGCACAAAAAAAAAAAAAAAAACAATACACAAAGCAATCTTGAGAAAGCAAAGCAAAGCGGGAGGTACCACAATTCCAGACTTCAAGTTATATTACAATGCTGTAGTGTTCAAGATAGTATGGCACTGGCAGAAAAAGAGACACAGAAATTAATGGAACAGAAGAGAAAGCCCAGAAATAAACCCATAATTATGTAGCCAATTAGCCCTGGCATATGAGGCTAGAATATGCATTAGGGAAAAGACAGTCTCTTCCACAAGTAAGACTGGTAAAACTGGACAGCAATATGCAAAAGAATAAAACTGGACCACCTGCTTATACCGTACGCAAAAATAAACTCAAAATGGATTGAGGACTTAAGGTGAGACATGAAACCATAAAAATTCTAGAAGAGAACGCAGGCAGTAATTTCTCTGACACTGGTCACAGCACATCCTTCAAAACATGTCTCTCTGCAAGTGAAACAAAAGCAAAAATAAACTACTGGGATTACATTAAAATAAATATTTTCTACACAACAAAGGAAATAACTAACAAAACTGAAAGATGACATATTCAATGGGAGGAGATATTTGCAAATGACATATCTAATAAAGGGTTACTATCTCAAATATATAAGAAACTTATACAACTCAACATCCAAAAATCAAATAGTCCAATTAAAAAATGGACAGGAGACATGAACGGACATTTTCCAAATACCCCATTTCTGCTCCTGGAGAGAAGGCAGGCAAACAACCCAAGGGCAGACAGCATGGAAACAGCTACCTGAAAACACCTAGCGGGGGAATTATTCCCTCTCCTCAGAGTGCTTCCCTGAGAGGCAGCATTCACAGAGACACTTCTCCAGGAACAAACAAGGAGCTGGCTCACCCACCATTCAGCATAAACACAGAGCCACCTGTGGGAAGCAGCATAGCTCTGACACTGGCTGCCTAACTTGCTTACACCTAGCCCCAGCCCCCTGCACTCTGGCAGGACTGTCCTATTCTGTCAAGCTTGCCTCTGCTCCAGTGCAACAGGCCCCTTCCCCCAGAAGACCTGCACACCCCCCTGCCCACACCAGGTCTCCCGAGGAGATAGTTCTGCAGGGCCTCAGTTCTCTCGAAAGTGCTGTCAGGTCTCATTTCACAAGCAGGTCAGACACACCTAGTTAAAACTCACCACATTCAGACCAAGAACCAAACACTGCCCACAGGCAAGGAGAGCCTCTGCAGACTCCTGGCCTAAAGGACAAAACAGCCACAACACAATAGCAGAGCACATATGGCACACACAAGAGACACTCTCTCAAGTGCAAGGCCCCGGACACCGCATAAGCTCTTCACAACACAATTACTTTCAGGAGCAGGAAACATAACTGGCTTTTTTCACACAGAGAAGGCAGCAGACTTAAACAAAATGAGAAGACAGATGAATTTATCCCAAATGAAAGAACAAGATAAGACCACGGCCAGAGATCTAGTGAAACAGATACAAGTAACATGCCTGATGGAGAATTTAAAGCATCATAAGGATACTCACTGGGCTTCAGACAAGAATAGAAGACATCAGGCAGACTCTTACCACAGAGATTAAAGACTGAAAAAATAATCAATCAAAGATTAAGAATGCAATAAAAGACATTGGAAACAGGCTTAAGGCGATAAATGGCAAAAGAATGAATTACTGACCTAGAAGATAAAATAATGGAAAATAATGAGGCTAAATAAAAGAAAGAAGAATTATGCAACATAAGAACAGACTGAGAGAACTCAGTGACTCTATCAAACATAATAACAATTGTATTATAGAAGTCCCATAAGAGGGAAAGAGGGGGCAGAAATACAGTTGAGGATATTAAAGCTGCAAACTTCCCTAATCTGGGGAAGGAAATAGACATCAGTGCAGGAGGAACAGAGGACCCCTACCAAAATCGACAAAAGCAGGCCAACACCAAAACATACTGTAATTAAATCTGCAATATATAGTAATAAAGAAAAAAAAATAACTTAAAAGCAGGAAGACAAAAGAAGTCTTTAACTTGCAAAGGAAGACCCATACAGTTACCCAGAGATTTCTCAAAAGAGAACTGGCAGGACTGAAGGGAGTGTCATGATATATTCAACGTGCTGAACATGAAAAGTCTGCAGCAAAGAATACTCTACCCAGCAAGTCTATCATTCAGAATAGAAGGAGAGATAAAGAGTTTCCCAGACAAATAAAAACTAAGGAGATCATGATCGCTAAAATAGCCTGCAAGAAATATTAACGGGGACTCTTTGAGTGGAAAGGAAAGGCCAAAAGTGACAAAGACAAGAAACCCTCAGAGGGAATTTCCAGAAACAATAACAAAACAAATAATAAAATGGCAGTAAGTACATATCTATCAATAATTACTTTGAATGTAAATGGACTAAACAATCAAAAGAATGGATTAAAAAAACAAAACCCACCTATATGCTGCCTACAAGAGACTCATTTTAGACCTAAAGACTTCTGCAGATTGAAAGTGAGGGTGTGGAGGAACATTTGTCATACAAACGGACATCGAATGAAAGCTGGAATAGCAATAGTCACCTCTGAAAAACTAGTCTTTAAAACAAAGACTGTAACAAGAGACAAAGAAGGACACTATAGCATAATAAAGGGGACAATCCAATAAGAAGATATAACAATTGTAAATATTTATGCACTCAACATGAAAGCACTAGAATTTATAATACAATTAATAACAAACATAAAGGAACTCATTAATAATAATACAATAATAGTAGGGGACTTTAACACTCCACTTAACATCAAAGGAGATAATAAACAAGGAAACAATGACTCTGAATGACACAGGGGACCATATGGATTTACCTGAAATATTCAGAACATCTCATACAAAAGCAGCAGAATACACATTCTTTTCAAGTGCACATGAGACATTCTCCAGAACAGATCACATAGTAGGTCAGAAATCAGGTCTCAACAAATACAAAAAGACTGAAATCATACCATACAACTTTTGTGACCACAATGCTAGGAAACGAGAAGTCAACCACAAGAAAAGATTTGCAAAGACCACAAATACATGGCGGTTAAATAATGGCTACTAAACAATGAATGGGTCAACCACCAGGTAATCAAAGAAGAGATTAAAAAAAAAAAAAAAAAAAAACAGAAGAGAATGAAAACACGATGGTCCTAAACCTTTAGGATGCAGCGAAAGTGGTCATAAGAGGGAAGTATATAGCAATACATAAGCCTACCTTAAGAAGCAAGAAAAATCTCAAACAAACACCCTAACCTACACCTATAAGATCTAGAAAAAGAATAACAAATGAAGCTGAAAGGCAGCAAAAGAGAGGAAACAATAAAGATAAGATTTGAAATAAATGATATACAAACTAAAAAAAAAAAAAAAAATGGAACAGATCAATAAAACCAGGAGCTGGTTCTTCGAAAAAATTAATAAAATTAATAAACCTCTAGCCAGACTTATTAAAAAGAAAAGAGACAAGACCCAAGTAAGTAAAATCACAAATGAGAGAGGAGAAATAACAACCAATACCACAGAAATGCAAACAATTGTAATAATATTATGGAAAATTATATGGCAACAAATCAGACAAACTGGAAGAAATTGATAAATCCCAACAAACATAACCTACGAAAACTGAAATAGGAAGGAGTAGAAAATGTGAACAGGCTGAAAACCAGCAAAAAATTGAATCAGTAATCAAAAAAATCCCACCAAACAAAAGTCCAGGGCCAGATGACTTCACAGGGGAACTCTACCCAGCATTTGAAGTAAATACCTATTTATCTCTAACTCTTCAGAAAAACGGAAGAGGAAGGAACACTTGCAAACTCATTGTATGAGGCCAGCATAATTCTGATACCAAATCCAGGTAAAGGTTCCACTAAAAGAGAGAACTAGAGGGCAATTACCCCTGATGAGCGTGGATGCGAAAATTCTTAACAAAATACAAGCAAACCGAATTCAATAATACATTAAAATCTCATTCACCACAATCAAGTGGGATTTATTCCTACATTTCCAGGGTAGTTCAATTGTTCAATATTCTCAAATCAAACAATGTGATACATCACATTAATTAAAAAAAGGACAAGAATCATATGATCATTTCAATAGACATAGAAAATGCATTTGGCAAAGTACAACAACCATTCATGATAAAAACCCTGAACAAAGTAAGGTTAGAGGGAACATACCTCACCATAATAAAGGCCCACCTATGAAAAACTCACAGCTAATATCCTCACTGGGGAAAAACTGAGAGCTTTCAGTCTATGGTCAGGAACAAGATAAGCATATCCACTCCCACCACCATTATTTAACGTAGTCATGGAGGTCCTAGCCTCAGCAATCAGACAACAAATGAAATAAAAGCATCCAAATCATCAAGGCAGAAGTCAAACTTTCACTATCTGAAGATGACATGATACTCTATATAAACAACCTGAAAGACTCCACCAAAAAAATTGCTAGAACTGATAAATGAATTCAGTAAAGTCACAGGATACAAAATCAGTGTACAGAAAACTGTTGCATTTCAAAACACCAATAATGAGGAGCAGAAACAGAAATTAAGGAATCTATCCCATTTACAATTGAACCAAAGACAGTAAGTTAGCTAGGAAAAAACCTAACCAGAGTTCAAAGACCTGTACTCTGAAAACTATAACACTGATGAAAGAAAGAAGAGGTCACAAAGAAATGGGAAGACATTCAGTGCTCATGGATTGAAAGAACAAATATTGTTAAAATATCTATAATACTCAAGACAATCCCTATCAAAATATCAATAGCATTTTTCACATAACTAGAACAAACCATCCTAAAATTTGTATGGAACCACAAAAGACCCATAATAGCCCATGCAACATTGAAAAAGAAAAGCAAAGCTGGAGGCATCACAATGCCAGACTTCAAGTTAAATTATAAAGTTGTAGTGATCAAAACAGTATGGTATTGGCACAAAAAATAGAAACATAGATCAATGGAACAGAAAAGAAAACTCCGAAAGTAACTCACAACAGTATGGTCCACTAACCTTCCACAAAGCAGGAAAGAACATCCAATGGGGAAAATACTGTCTCTTCAACAAATGGTGTTAGGAAAACTGGATAGCAACATGCAAAAGAATGAAACTGGACCCCTTTTTAACATCATACACAAAAATAAATTCAAAATGGATGCAAGACCTCAATGTGAGACATGAAACCATTAAAATTCTAGAAGAGAACACCAGCAGTAACCTGAAATTGGACATAGCAACTTCTTTCTAGTTATGTCTCCTGAGGCAAGTGAAACAACATAAAAAATAAACTATTGGGACTTCATCAAAATAAAAAGCTTCTGCACTGTGAAGGAAACAACAAAACTAAAAGGCAACCTACAAAATGGGAGAAGACATTTGCAAATGATATACTGGATAAAGGGTTAGTATCCACAATATACTAATAACTTATAAAACTTGTAAGTTACATAAGTTATAACTTAAAAACTCAACACCCCCAAAATGAAGAATCCAATTAAAAAATGGCAGGGGTGCCTGGGTGGCTCAGTTGGATAAGTGTCTGACTTTGGCTCAGGTCATGATCTCACGGTCCATGAGTTTGAGCCTCACGTCAGGCTCTGTGCTTACAGCTCAGAGCCTGGAGCCTGCTTCCAATTCTGTGTCTCCCTCTCTCTCTGCCCCTCCTCCACTTGCACTCTGTCTCTCTCTCTCTCTCTCTCTCTCTCTCTCTCTCTCTCAAAAATAAGTAAACATTAAAAAAATATTTTTTTAAAAATGGCAGATTTCATGAACAGTTTTCCGAAAAAGACAGACATACAGACGGCCACTAGACACGTGAAAAGGTGCTCAACATCACAACGGAAATACAAATCAAACCTACAGTGAGATATCACCTTACATCTTTCAAAGTGGCTAAAATCAACAACCCCAGAAACAACAGGTGTTGGCAGGATGCAGCGCACTCTTGCCCTGTTGGTGAGAATGTAAACTGGTGACACCAATCTGGAAAACAATATGAAGTTCCTTAAAATGTTAAAAATAGAATTACTCTATAATCCAGCAATTGCACTACCAGGTATGTACCCTAAGAATATAAGAATACTGGGTAGCTCAGTCGGTTATATGTCTGATTTGGTTTCAGCTCAGGTGATAATCTCACAGTCCATGGGTTTGAGCCCGGCGTCAGGCTCTGTGCTAATACAGCAGAGACTACTTGGGATTCTCTCACCTTCTCTCTCTGCCCCTACCCCACTCATGCTCGCTCTCTCTCTCTCGCTCTCTCTCTCAAAATAAATCAACTTTAAAAACTTACAAGGACACTCATTCAAAGGGATATGTGCACCCCAATGTGTATAGCAGCATTATTTATAATAGCCAAATTATGGAAACAGCCCAGGCAAACCAAGAAACAGACTCTCAACTATAGAGAACAAACTCATGGTTACCAGAGGGGAAGTGGGTTGGGGGGATGGGTTAAGCAGGTGATGGCAATTAAGGAGTGCAGGTGCTGTGATGAGCACCGGGTGTTTTAGGTAAGTGTTGAATTGTTGTACACCTGAAACTAATATTACTCTGTAATTTAACTAACTGGAATTTCAATAAAAAGTTTTTAAAAATATGTCATACCTCATTAAAAATCTTTTTAAAAAGGGAAATAAAAGAGTACATTTATCTGGATGAACAAGGAGTAATATGGAGCTGTTCTGTACACCTGAAACTAACATAACACTATGTTAACTACAAAATAAAAATAAAAAAATATCGCTAAGATCATATACCACATGATTTATTCATGGATCAAAATTCTATTGAAAATGGACAGTTTTCAGCTCAGTTAGACTACTACTACAGACTGCAATAACAAAGCCTAATCCAAACTCTGTTATATCTGGCTTGTCTGTAGACAAGATTCATTTCAGGGATTCATAATGACATCAAACTCCATGTCTCTAAGATCTTCTCACTGCTACCTTTTTCTGCCTGTTAATTTAACTATTACTGACTTTCTATAATATAGCAAAAATGGCACCAGTCATTTCTAAATATCATCCCCACAACAGAGCTATCATTTCCATCAAAAGTCTAGACATTCACTTTGATTGCAGTGGCTTAAGGCACACGTCTACCCTGAAATTAAATACTCCAGAGTATTGAATTTGCTAATTGCCTTGACCCAGATAAAATACTCCAAACCTGTACGGATAGAGTCACTTTGACCAAAATTGTATGGACACGTAAATGAAGATCAGCACATTTTGAGAAAGAAGAGAAGAACATTTATACAGGGGAATGGATGGCAAGAAATGTAGAGCAATTAGTTCTTTTCCATTTTATTCAAAACCATAGGAATTAGGATGTTGTGATGAGAGAAGGACTGACTGGCCAGATTTTTTTCTTCACTGAGTTGTTCTAATGTGACATTTCACTTTTGTCATACTCAGAAGTTTTACAACAACAAAAGGATTCGAACCACATATGGAATGGGAGATAAGATCTCAGGGCTTTATAACAGTGTATATTTCCAAAGAGTTCTCATTAATAATTCAGTGTCTCAGGGTCTAAATTTGTAGATCAACTTTGATAAGTGTCTAATTTTAATATGTATCCATTTTTTCTATTTTTAAAAACACACATTTGCAAATGATGGCACTTCAGATGAGATGAAATACTGTATCTGTTGCAACAACGAAGAGACCAAAAAATGAATTTTCTGTAGCACTCATTCTCTTCTCCATCCACAGGAGTAAGGGCGTTTTCGTTTATTTATTCGTTTTTTTTTCCTACCCAAAAGTGGAGGGTGGGGGAAGTGAACTGATTATTTGCAAGGTCATCCCACAGAGCAAGCTAGTTCAACTAATTTTCACCAAGCCCCATTTAGACTCTGAAACTTGGAAGTATTAATTGTAACTCTTGAAAAATAAACTGATAATGTATACTCTGAGGGTCTCTATATGGTCACCCAGCTGACGAAAGAGACAGAAAGATGAAAGGTTAAGCATAAAGGAGGGAGGCTGAAGAGAGGAGGAGAGAGAAAGGAAGGCAAGAGGTAGACAGGAAGAGAGAGGGAGAGAGAGAAGGAAAGGAAGGGTGAGCGAAAGACAGAGTGAGGGGAGGGAGAGAATTCTAACTCCCAAAGCATACAAGCTTTCATTATTCATCTCAGAGGATCTAAGTGACATTAGACTGCTCCAGGAGAGCAAAGGCAAGCCTTTGGGACTTTGAAACAGCTTCAGACCATGATGTTTCAGGGTAGACTATAATGCAGTGTATACAACCCAGCGTTGACTTTAAACAACTGAGTATTTGCCAAGAAGCAGAGCTGTTGCCAAGGTAGGGAGAATTTGAAGTGTGGTTTAGCCACACTAAGGAAATACCACAGAAATGAAATGTCTTGGAAACTGAGAAATAAATGAAAGATTGTCATGGAAAGTTTAAAGAAGACTTGCCTTGAAGTGGTACATGGGTTAAAAGATACAAATACCTCAGCCTTGGTATAGCTGTTTTTAGACCCTTAAGTCTTCCACAAGGTAAAAAGTGCCAAAGAAAACCAAGTAAAGCTCCTAAGCTCCTAACAGACGAGGAGAAAAAGACCTTTATTCTGCTGCAATTAGGCAAATATATGTTCAATGTTATGGTGATGTATACACCTAGACAAAGATTCAGGAGAAATTCTACCAAATGTTGACAAGAGACATTAATTTATTTGTAGGTTGATATCCAACCTCTTTGAGATCTCCTCCATCTTTATGACATACCAATTGGAGTTTTGGCTATTAATACAGTTATCCAGGTAGAAGAGGAAAAATTAGAAAGAATTCTAAAAAGCAAATGATACAGGGGCACCTGAGTGGGTCAGTCAGTTGAGCATCTGACTCCCGATTTCGGCTCAGGTCATGATCTCACAGTTATTGAGATCAAGCCCTGCATTTGGCCTACTCACTGAGTGTAGAGCCTGCTTGGGATTCTCCCTCTCTCTCTCTCTTTGCCCCTCCTCTGCTCATGCTCTTTCCATTTCAAAATAAATACATAAGTTTATTTTTTTAAGAAAGCAAATGATACAATAAAACTGCATTAAATCACAGCCAAGCTGCACATTCGTTTTCCCTGCTGTATAAGAAATGACGACAAATTGAGTAGCTTGACACGACACTTACTTATAAGCTCACAGCTCTGCAGGTGACAAGTATGGGCACAGGGTGACTGGGGTTCCTTCTCAGGCTCTCACAGAGGCTGAAAATGAAGGTGTCATTCTGCCATGCTCTCATCTGAAGCTTGAAGGCCACGTGCAGCCTAATGACCCAATTTAGTTTTGGGGGGTTGTTAGACCCAGGTCCCCAGTGCCTTGCTGGCTGTCAGATGGAGACCTTTTTATCTCCTAGAGGTCATGTGAGCCCTTCCTTTTCAAAACTAGCAACAGAGAAGCTCCTGCACAGGGAATCCCTCTCACTGGGAAAATCTCTCTCACTGGGAAAAGCCCAGGTTCTTTCAGCAGCTCACATGATGGGGTCAGTCTCAGGTCATCCTCCCTTTTTTGAAGTCAACTAATTTGGGACCTTAGTTATGGCTGAAAAGCCCCTTCACAGTAGCATCCAGATTGGAGTTTAATTGACTGAGAGAAGGTGTATATACACCAGAGACCGTGAATCTTGAGAGGCCATCAGAATTCTGCCTACCATAAACACATACAGTGATTTTTAGGCATATTGAGTTGTGGTGGATCACCTAAAAAGGATGACATTTGAGAAATTCTAAGATCTCCCCCTTTAGTAAGAAATGTCTTCGCAGAATTGACTTGTCATCTTTCAGTAGCCTTGCCTCTCATTTTTAATTTGAATTAGGTTTTGACAAACCATGTGTCTTTCTCAACTGTAGCGCATACCTGGTAAGTACACCTTGTTAACATGTACCCCACAGTTGAGAAAGATACATATAATCAAAAATGGGACTTCCCACGAAGACCAGGACTGATTCAAAACATCAGTGACCTTGCCCATGTCCACAGAACTGCTATAATCATAGTTACCTAAGTTTCTGATACATGTCTTAAGACTCAACCTGCATAGTCAACTAGTGGTTATGCAACAAAGGAAGAATTCTTCCATTTGTTTGTCTTTTAGATCCCAGGGCATGGCCCAAGCTGAGCTTCTAGAATGGAAATTTCAGAGATGCCCCATCACTTAAGGGAATGGAAGATTATATTAACTAATATGTTGTAGGAGTAAGGTAATTATCTACAAAAGTGGTTATTTTTACAGCTAAAAAGGCAGTACTAGAGTGAGTTCATTCCTGACATATCAGAGATTGTGCAAGACGGATGGTATGTCTGAGATCAGTGGATGAGCACCAGGGTCAGTGATTTTCTGTCATTACCTCACGTATACTTCAGAAATTTGGTAGCATTTAAAGTCAACACTTGACACATAAGAAAACTGAGCTGAGTGGCTTTCAGCAAGTTAGATAACATTTTTAAGCCTCAGTCTTCACATCTGTTAAATGATTATGATAATAATACTTATCACAAACAGTATATGATTTGATTACCATTTGTTTTCGTCACTAGCTTGGTAGGTAGGTTGAAGCTGCTGAATAAGTAGCTGCTGAATGAAGGAAGGAAGGAATGAATGAATGAATGGCCCCAATTTCCAAGGGGCCAAAGGGAAAGCGATTAATTAGTAACCAGTTATTGAACGGGCGCTCACCTAAGGGACAATTTTGTCAAATGAGAAGGTTGTGTTTTCAATGCTGGGATTTCCTTGTGTAATTTCTTTATCTATGACATCATTAGCCCTTTGTAATGTATCCAATGTTCTCTTACTTCTCCTCTCTCAAACCCTATTCAAAGTGTATGTTCTGCCATCAGTCATTTGCATCTGAGTGTGAAGGAAAGACAATATGCACATGTTTGTTTATTTATCAGTATTGTCGCTTTCGTTTGTAACTTGGATTCACGTAATGAAATACTGTTATTTAAAATGAATTTAGAAGAGTATTAACATATGAAAACCATTTAAAAATTACTTTGAATCATTATTGCTGATACTTAATTGAACTTTTATTCTAAGTCACAATGTTAAAACAGTTTATGTAATAACTCTTAAATAATCTTCACAACCTATAGGGTAGTTATTACAATAGCACAATTTTACAAACAAGGAAGTTGAAGCATATATAAATTAATTTTGAGTAAACCTGATCAATGTATTACAATTAGCTGACAATATGAACCTGGAGAGCTTGATTTTATTGACTGTTATAATAGTCTTCCACGAAGAACAGCATTCAGTTAATTCATAAGTATGGTTAACAAGAAAACTCCCCTCACATCTTGAAGTCCTGTAGTTTCCTTTGCCCAGTGCTACCACTGCCATCGTCTGTTTACATCCTTCCAGAGATAACCTATTCACACAAACGTATACCAAATAAAAATGGTTGTCCATGAGATACTTAGCCCAGTTTGGAAGTGATAACATGCATCTTTCTATATTTCACCCTCCAAAAAAATTCTAATATATCTGAGTATATTAATTTGGGGTCTTGGGACTCATTGTGGTATAGAAAATGTGTACCGAACCATGAAACTAAAGAAATGTTTGGCTCCTCTGCTCTACAATTTCTTTTCAAGAACTGTGACAGGTGTAAGATTTTACCATACTTACAGACTAGCTAGTTGTATGGATGTTGGTAGAAAACACGAGACTCCTAGATCAGAGGCAAAGGATTCTATTATTCATGGTTTCATTTTCATGTAGGTTCCTCTCATCCCCAATTTCCAAGGGGCCAAAGTGAAAGAGCCCACATGGATGAGGCAATACAGGTTTCTGTCACAGCTAAGAAATATCAAACTAAGGGAACCCAATTTTTGTTAATGATCTGTGAGCAAATTGGTCTTTGCTCTAAAGACTCTCTCTCAATCCTACAGGGTTATTCCATACACAAAAGTGTTCTTAAAATGATAGTCCACAGCCCAAGGGCAGATAGTGCCTTGGCTTACAAGATAAACACAAATGTGACCACATCATGAAGAACCATCACCCATACTAACAAGCTGTGGAACTCTGGCTTATTTTTTAAGCTTTCTGAGCCTGCTTCCTTAATCTGTAAAATAATAGCATGGGTCATTTATTTGTCTAAGGATGGGATATAATAATATACTTTATATCACATTGTGAACTACAAAGTACGCTAAACAAATATTACAGTTGTTATTCCTATCATCCTTGAAATCGCATATATAAGCATTTTTCTATGGTCAACAAGTACATGACCAATTGGACAGATATTAACTTTGGCAATATGCGAGGACATGTTCACCTGGGGCCGAGTACAATTTAAGTCTGAGAGATTTAGGATTGTTGGGGGGCAAAGCCAGGGGGAGTTATAATAAAATTCAATGAATTACAAGGCAAGATGTTAATTCATGATTAGAAAAATAAATCTAACTCCTAAAAGAACAGGACATATTTTTCTCCTGATAAATGCCTGTATATTTTCAGTATTTGATTATATGGTTCATATCAGTTACAATGATATGAAAAATAGCTTATCTAAGCAGATAGAGGCATAAAGATGACTTATATAAATAAAAACACCCAGCTGATCTTATCCCAGCATAAGACAAGGCTGTTACTAATAACTATAAAAATCTGATTTTGTATAAAAACTACTGCTTAATTATTCTAATTTATTAATTAGACTTTAAACTTTTTATGTAATATATTGTTACATATATTTCTTTAACATTTCTTCCTATATCTTCATTTAATAGAGTTGTTATTTTTAGTGTCCATCTTTAGAAATTTACAATTCTTTCTTAAGGAAACTTATTAATAAAATAAGGTTTTATTAAATTATATCTTTAAGTTACATGTCTCTCTGAATTTATGCCTTTATGAAAGAAATGTTAAAAATAAATTAGATTTATTCACTTCCCAAATGAATGAGGTACGTATTCACTTTGCTCTACTGACATATAGAGCAGTTAAATTTCTTCCTCTATGGCTGACTACTTGATCTTTCTAAGGAGGACAGTAAAAACTTTTCTCTAATTATAACAAATTCCAGATTTTATAAAACTCCCAAAAGCTTTTTTAAAAATAAAAAGTGACTTTAAAACTTTAGGTTGTCTCTTCCTCCCTGACCCCACAGGAAGTTCTGACAAAATTCAGATGTATTAATCATATTTAGAGCGCAAGAAACAGGATTAAAATGCAGCCATACTGAAAAAAAAAAAAAACTGTTTAGAGGAAGAAACATATTACTCTTTATTCAGTTTACAAGGTTATCAGACACAGGGTTAAGTTGTAAAGATCATGAAGCAAAAAGCACAAGGGGAGGCGTGTGTGTGTGTGTGTGTGTGTGCACACGCGCTACCCATGTCAGAGAGAAAAGACTAGAGTAACTAATTAAAGTAAAATAAAAGGAAGCAGTACCAGTTTTTTTTTCTATTTTGTTTTATTTTATTGGGAAATAAAGCACATGTAATATATATTGTATTAATTATAAGTACAGTTTCAGTAAAAATAATAAACACCTGCATAATCCTTATTAAGTTAAAAAAAATAGAATTTTGCCAGTAGTAAAGATGCCCATAATGGCCCTCTGTAATCAAATTTAATAACTTTCCAAGAGGTAGTTGATAGATATCTACACATCTTGAATATTTGGTTAATCATTTCCTTGCCTGTCATGTTATTAATTTTCCTTAAAAAAATATTAAATACATTATTATATGTTCCTTAAAAATGTATTATTTTCTTCTACTTTTTTAATGTTTGTTTGAGAGAGAGAAGGTGAGAGAGAGAGAGAGAGACAGAGCATGAGTAGGGGAGGGGCAGAGAAAGAGGGAGAAAGAGAATCCCAAGCAGGCTCCTTAGTGTCAGCTCAAAGCCCAATGTGGAGCTAGACCTCACGAACCATGAGATCATGAATTGAGCAGAAATCAAGAGTCAGACACTGAACTAACTGAGCCACCCAGGTGCCCCATTTGCCTCTATTTTTATTTTTTCTTTTAATGAATGAGATTATTCTACACATATTTTGTGTGACTTATTTCATTCTATAGCAGGCTCTTTGAGGTTATCCATGTTGACACATTTAGTGTTTGATCATTATTTTCACTGTGAATGCTAATCCACTGCGTGATTTTAAAGTAATTCATTTACATACTGTACTGATGATGTGCCTTTAGGTTGTTGACTATTTGGGGGATGCTGCCAGTCTGTTTTGTATTATGAACGCTGCTGCAGCTTTTATACCCGACTCCTGTATCACATATGCAGTAATCTGGTCTTATGCTTTAACGTGTATATATCTACGAGTGGAATTGTAGGTCTATAATGTACACAAAGTTTTATCTTTAATTGGCATGACCAGTTTTTCAAAAAGCTTGTACTCAACAGTGACTACCACTAGCAGCGGATACCAGTTCCTTCGTTTCACATCCTTGCCCACTTGATATTTTTTGCCAATGTGTGTGTGTGAATGTGTGTGCATACATGTACTCAAAATTATAACTTCTCACTGAAATTCGTGTTTTTCTGATTAGTAATGAGAGGTAAGGTTATGGACCTTGAATTTTTCCTATTATATGTATTTCTGCATTTTAATGAATTTCCCCCTTTCCCCATTTAGTTGCTTGAGTTTTTCATAGTGATTCAAAGGTGGGTGTTCTTTATATAATCTAAATATTAATCTTTTACCGATTATAAACATTGCAATTCTCTTTTCCTACGTCATAGCTTGCTTTTCCCATTCTTAATTTTTTAGGAACAAATGATTATTTTAATTTAGTCAGATTTATCAATCCATTTCTTTTTTGTCTTCACTTTTTGTGACTTAAGAAATTCTCCCCTATTCTTAAAGTAGAACAATAATCTATGTCACTTTCTCAAAGTTTCCATTTTTGCTTTTCACTCTTAGATCTTTAACCAGCTTGGAAAGAATCATTGTTTACATGTAAGGCAGGAATCCAATCTCTCCATTTCCCCATCATTTCTTTGTTTTTCCCTTATGGCTAACCAATTATCTCACTTACCACTTATTGAAAATGCCATTATTTCAGCTACCAATCTATACTGCCATTATTATTATAAATCAAAATTTGAAAACATGTTTATTTCTGGGATGTGCATTTTTCATCAGTAACTTTGCCTATCCCATTTCCCTAGACTAAAATCTCAGCAGGCTCCTAAAAGTGAGACCCAAAGTTTGACCCCTGATGAAATGCACTATATCCCAAAAAACTATTTGAGTTTTTTAATTGATACAGATATCTGGGAAACATGCATAGAAATATATATAAAGGTTATGGGATAATGATACACAGAACATAAAGTTGGATCACGTCACCTTTATCCAGGAAAATAGTAAACCAAAAGCAATACCACATTCTTAGAAGGATGATAGACATTATTGTCACCAACAGGGACGTGTAAGTTGTAGGGGTGGTGATTCCCATCACATTCCCATTCAAATAACCTATCTTGTCTGTGAAGAAAAGAGATCGATCTTGGAGAATGACAGTGGACTAGTGTCCACTTCACGACATGTTGACTCCCAGGGCAGCTGCTGTACTAGATGTGGCTTCAATGATGGAGCAAACGAACACATCCTCTGGTATCTGGCATGTGGCTACTGATCATAGGAATTGATAGAAATCACTTGACAAAATTCAACAAAAACCATTTATGATAAAAAATTTATACAAAAACTTCCAGGAAATTAGGAGAAGGGAACTTCCTCAATCTGGTAAACAGCATCTATAAAACAAATGCAGCTAACATCATCCTTAATGATGAAAGACGATGTTTTCCCCTAAAATCGAGAAAAAAAAATGATGCCTTGTACTATTCAAAATAATACTGAAACTTGGAGCCAACACAGTAAGGTAAGAAAAGGAAGTAAAAGACACATATACAGGAAAAGGAAAAAACACAAATGTCCCTTGGCCTTTATTGCCGACAACATGATTGAATGTCAGTGTAGAAAATTGCAAGGAATAAACAAACCAACAACAAAAAATACTACCAGAATATAGGAGTTCACAAGGTGCAGGATAAAGGCTTTACACACACACACACACACACACACACACACACACACACACACTCCTAATATCGTAGCAATAGACATGTGGGAAACAAAATTAAATACACAAAGTCATTTATAATTGCTCCAAAAAATCAAAATACCTACTCACAAATCTAACACATAAAGGAACTATATGCTGTAAATCACAAAACACTGATGAAAAAAATCAAAGAAGATCAAAATAAATGGAGACACATAATGTGTAAATGGAAGACTCAATACAGTAAACATGTCAATCTTCTCCAACACTGGTGTATAACTTTAACACAAGGCCTATCAAGATCCCTGCAAGATTTCTTACACACACAAGCGAGCTTATTCTAAAATTCATATGGAAACTTAAAGGAACTAGAAGAGCCAAAACAAGTTTTATGAAGAAGACTAAATGGGGGAAATCACTCTACCTCATATTCAAACTTACCATATAACTATAGTAATCAAGACAGTGTGGTATTGGCATCAGAAGAGACATACAGTTGAATGGAAGAGAAAGAGAATGTGATTCCGAATAATTTTTTGTATTTAAATATTAAAATGCAAAACTACAAACATTTTAAAAGAAAATAGAGAAGAATCCTTTGAATCCCATGGCTATGTGAAGAGTTCTTAGACACGATAGGAAAAGCATAACCAATAAAAAGGAAAAAAAATTAACAAATGAGACTTCATCAAAATGAAAAACTTGTGTGCTTTAAAAGACCCTATGTGAAGTAGATTAAAATCAAGCCATGGCCTAGGTAAAATACATGCAAACTACATATTTGACTAGAATATATAAGAATTCTTCAAACTCAACAAAAGAAGAGGTATTCAATTAGAAAGGAAACAAAAAATATAAACACGATAGGAATACAAAATAATTACATGAAAAGATCTTCAATGCCATTAGAGAAATGCAAATATAGCTACAGTGATATATCATTACCCCTCTATTAGAAAAGATAAAATAAAAATAGTGATAAAGGGGTGCCTGGGTGGCGCAGGCAGTTGAGTGTCTGACTCTTGATTTTGGCTCAAATCATGATCTCATAATTCTTGAGATCGAGCCCTGTGTTAGGCTCTGCACTAACAGTGTGGAGCCTGCTTGGGATTTTCTCTCTCCCTCTCTCTCTGCCCCTCCTCTGCTTGCATGCATGCACGTGCAGGCACTTTCTGTCTCAAAATAAATAAACTTTAAAAAAAATAGTGATGATATTAAATGGAGGTGAAGATGCAAAAACACTGGAGATTTGTGACATTGCTGGTGGGGATGCAAAAATGGCAGTCACTCAAAAACAGGGTACGGCGGTTGCATAAAAATCTAAACATCCATTTACTATATGAATGAGCAATCATATCCTTGGGGATTTATCACAGAGAAATGAAAACCTACATTTACACAATACACACATACATACTTGTACATAAATGATCATAGCAGCTTTACATATAATAGAAAAATTCTATCAACAGCCCCGATAGTCTTCTTTTGACGAGTTTATGAGAAAACTCTAATACACGCATACCATGGAATACCAATCACCAATAAACAGGAATGAAGTCCTGAATACATCTAACAATCTGAATGGACCTCAAGATGTAAATTCTCAGTCTTAAGATGTTCATGCTATACCGTTCCATTTACAGGACATCCTGGATATGAGAAAATATATAGACGGACAACATATTAGTGGTTGTCAGGGAACAGGTAGAGTGTGTAGGGTGGGCTTGTAGACACAAATACCAAGACATGCCATGCTGGAGTTGCTCTGTGGTGATGGGACTGTTCTGTATCTTGATCCTGGTGATAGTTACAGAAATCCATACCCATGATAAAATTACACAAAAGTGCATATTTCCGGAAATACATGCATATGTTAAAATGGTGAAAAGTCTATGGTCTAATTAGGAGAAACATGTCATTTCCTGGTTTTAAAATTATACGACAGCTGTGTAAGATGCCACTCTCGGAGAAAAGTGGGTGAAGAGTGAAAAGCACTCTGTACTGTTTTGCAACTTCCTTTGAGTCCATACTTCAGAATCAAAGGATTTTGTAAGCCTACCACAGTTGCTGAAAAAGAATCAAAAGTATTTATTCTGCAATGATTTCTAATTACGAAGGTGTAGGTATGTTTGTGTGTATGTGTTTGCATATCTCAGGGAAAGCGATCAACATGCAATATATCCAAATGTTATTATCCCTTTAGTTTACATATACTTCACGGTGTGGGTGTGACGCAGTATGCGCACACACACATGGACGTGTAGTTGTGTATACATTCATTCATAGACACTTATAATCCAACATGAACACTATCCCTACATGAACACTAGCACCTATCTATTTATGCTTGGAAATGAAGTTAGCCACGTTAATCTGAATGATGCCTTTGTCACTGAACTCAATACTCTCTAAAACTTGCAACTCATAACATTAAATATTCTGACTTAAAAAAAATAACCTGAGGCAGCTTGGTGCCTCAGTCGGTTTAGTGTCCAACTTCGGCTCAGGTCACGATCTTGCCGTAAGTTCGAGCCCCACGTTGGGCTCACTGCTGTCAGCACAGAGCCTGCTTCAGATCCTCTGTCCTCCTCTCTTTCTGACCCTCCCCCACTTGCACTCTCTCTCACACAAAAATAAATATTAAAAAACAAAACAAAACAAAAGCTAAGTCCCTTAAGGACCTCTGTAGGTGATGTGCCTACAGTGAGGTATTCTGTACCACTCAAAAACTCCTTTCCTCCCTTGTCTTTAGATTTTTACGGTATAGCTGAAAAGAAACAAAGCTTTTTATGCACTTAGAGTATCTGAACAGGGATAGTATTTGAGGAGAAAATGCCTCCTCACCCACTCCAGTTTACACAAAATGCTGATAGGAGCGTTTGGCAGAGAATGGGAGTCAGCATGAGCCATCAGAAGGGGTCAGGAGGCTCCAGAAGAAGGAAAGATGAGAAAGGGGATGAAGATAGATGGTGCTGGCGTGAGGAAGCTATTTACGATGGAAATTCGAGTGTCGCTTTCACCTCACTTTTGGCGGGGCAGGTTGTACAGCTTGGTGGGTTCATGAATTGGTCGAAGTGCCAGATCATTTAGGATCAAAATCCAAAAAAGGGATGGAAAATCCCTAAAACGTAAACACAGAAGGATCATGCTTGCCAGATCCCGTTCTATAAAGTTGGGGGAACACTTTGATGGTTTTTTTAAACAGATGAATAAGAAACGGCTAAATCACCAAGTATCAGTAGAACGTGACACTGTGTACCTAGAAACGGATGCCATTAACCGCGGGCTGAATGCTTTGCCCAGTAGAATATGGGACTGGGGCGAACTGAGAAAACAGGAAGAGACAGGAGATCAAGGCCTCTGAGGAACCACCTTCTCTCCCTTTCCGCCAAAAAG
Organism: Panthera onca; assembly: GCF_046562875.1. NCBI lineage: Eukaryota > Metazoa > Chordata > Mammalia > Carnivora > Felidae > Panthera > Panthera onca. Next base: position 89,453,882 of record NC_138340.1, on the reverse strand, counting down.
AAGTCAACCTTCTTCTACATGAATACAGAATCAATAGTGAAAGCGTGTGGGTTTGATGCAGAGCCAATTTATTAGCTTCCTGGGGCGTCTGCCTGTTTGTTAGTCTGGCCCCGGTGGTATACGTTGTGTATCTGTGTGCAGACATGCCCACAAACAAGGAAACATACAGAGATGAGTTCTTCCACTTGAAGAAAATTGGCTGCCAGTGCAAAACCTCTCCTGAAAATGAAGGCTTGGGATTTCGCACCCTCACCCTCATGAGGCTTTCCCACTTCAGGTCTAACTGTGCTACTGAACGTGGGCACAGAAATACACCGCATGTATATACAGAAAACATTTCTATCAGTTTAGGATTTGGTAGTCTTCTTTATCACACTGGAAGTGCGCCACATGGCAAACGGACTCTGTGCTTATACAACAGAATTCTTTCCGACCTTCCCTTCTCCCTTAGTGTAAGATTACATTCATTTATTTGCTTTTAAAAACCCATGTAATTCTGTTCACTGGAAGTTGGCAAGACATTCCGGCCATGCAGAGCATAGATAAGTAGAAGTTTCAGGCCAACTGTTGATGGCTAAATTTCTTCAGAGAAAAAAGAACCCATTTTTTTTTTTTGCTTTCTTCCTTTTTTCTTTTTACAGAAAACCATACATATTTGTGTATGATAATAATGCAGTCGTTTATTGAAGACCGTTGTGAATAATATTCAAGAAATATTTTTATATTTCAGTGCCTGGGGCTTTAATTTTTTCCTTGGTTGCAATTTATTCTTGAGAAATATATATACATATATATGTATAATGATTTATATTAATATATACCATATATATATATATATATATATATATATATATATATATATATCAACCAGAATTGCAACCAGAATCAAGCTTAAGGGAAAAAGATGCTACACACTTATGTAAATTTGAAGACAACAGAGGCTGAGAGTAAAATGTGTTTCCTATTTTTCCACTAGATTCAACACACTAAAACACTGAATTGATTTTCTTTTGGTGGTTAAAGTTTCACTTACTACTTCAAAAAGTCTCCAAGAGCATAGATAGACATTCCTAACCGGTCATTTGTTTATCCATTCATTCCACAAATATTTATTGCTCACATATTGAGTGTTCTCCTAAATCCTAAGTAGAAACACAGACATGGTCTTTTTGAAATACATGATCTCACAAATAAGAAAGGCAATAGACAAACACAAAAGTGTATGTAATTACGGTGTACTAACTGCCATAGTGTGATAGATGCTCGTAAAAAGCAGAAACAATTTGTTTGAACTTTGTTTCAAAGTTCTCTTTCTCTTATTTCCAACTCTCCACATTCCCTTAGAATTAGAATTTGGCTTCTGGGGTAGATTTGTCTGTAGGTAAATAACACATTTCCTTAGAAGTTGGAAATCCAGCCCTTTCGATACTTCTACTATGGATTATAAACTCATAAATTGGTATTTTGTGTTATGAGAAAAAAGCAGGAATTCTTAGTCAAACACATATAATTGCAAGTGCAATAGACCTTTGTGTTCTGATTGGAATGAAGCTCCGTTTCTCCACACTTCTCCTTCTGCTAGCATGGTCTAATACAAGACAATAATAAAGAATCAAATGAATTTTCTTGCAAAGTCTTGAAGTAGATTTAAAAACAACTAAAATGCCATTAGGATAGGATACTGTTTATTTGTCTTTAATAAAGCCAGCAACGTGGCCTACAAATATTTGAGCTTCAAAAATATATAGTCATTTATTTCCAGTTCTTATTGGTATATGCAAGAAAATAATTGAAACCTCACTGCATTATTTCTAAATCCTTCTGTCTAAGGCATGTGCATATTATTTTGGCAAATTTAATGTGTAGATTTGCTTAACCTAAGGAATTATTTTCCAATAACGGTGCCCCAACTGCAATACCAATGTTCCTAGGTACATGCCATTCTGGATTCCTTTAGCATACATTGCCACAAATTTTTGATTAAATCTGATCTAATATATTTACTTGGGTAAAACCCTGTGTCTAAATTTCCATGAAATAAATGTATTTGAAAAATACAAATAAGACCCAACTGAAGAATGTACTTCCCTTTTCAATGATACAAATAAGAAGTACTTGATGGCTGCTTTTAAGGTCTCAGAGGTGTTTTTCTTATCTATTTTACTTAGAGTTGAATGACGTGTGAAGAAACTGAGGTCTAGAGATGACAGCAGACAGACTCACATGTACTTAGTAGCTGACCAGAACTACCATTGGGCACTAATCAAAAGCTCCTGGATTCTAGCTCACTGTAGTGCTCCAAACTCTGCCACAAACTTTATTAGAAATAATCACACTTAAGAACTCTAGCTTTTATGATCCACTGTACTTTCCTTCTTTCATATTCCAACCACAAATATCATATATACAATACAAGAAAAGAGCAATTATTCTGATTTTAAGATAATGTTCTGTTTTCTTACGGAAGGGTGCAGTTTTGTTTTTTGCTTAAAAGAAATTACTTTGTGGATTCTTCCACAAGGGAATGAATGCAATTGTTTTCTTGCTGCCAGAGTGGCCCATCAAAACATCTCTGCTCCAAATGGAATATATTATATATTCAAAAATTCAAATTAAAGTCTCAAATAAAGGTTAATTATTCTTGTGCCATCCCTTGTGCAAGAAGGGATTATTTTGCTTAGAACACATATTTAATTTTCTATGAATAATGTAGGTATGTAAGTCTTACAGGAATTGGAAAGCTAACTTATTTGTTCATTGTTTAAGTAAAAATATTTTAAGTGTTCCCCCCAAAAATTAGAATTAGTTTTGTTCTTCCCAATAATTGAGTCTGAGATTTGGATTCTGTATTTATTTTACTTTCTAAAAGGAAGTATGTTCGCTATTGATTCAGTATGGAGGGTTTTTTTGTTTGTTTTGTTTTGTTTTTTACATTATAAGCTTATGTAAGTTTACATTTTTAAAATTCAATTTGATTAATAGCAAACTCTTAAAATGTCTGTTCATGATAAATCAGGTTTTTTTTTAAACATTTCAAAAAAGGTAAAGGAAAAAAAATCCTTACAGGAAACTGGCCTCAAGTACACTGTGGATCTTCTGTTTAACAAAGAAAGAAGTCATAATATAATACAGCAAAAGGACATCAGAAAGAAAAAGTAAATATTTTCTGTGTAAAACCTGAAAGAATATTTATTATCCTAAGATGCTTTAGTTGCTTTTCCAAGGCCAGAAGCATGATTACAAGACTATTCATGTGGGTTCCTCAGATATTTAGTGTGAGATGATTCTTAAATGTTGCTGTGTAACTAATTTACAAAAGAAAGTGTCTTACCACCTTCATTGTATTAAATTCTGTATTATTAAATTATTTATTAAATTAGCATTAGTCATTTTCTTAGAGGCTTTCAGCAGTTATAAAAGTGAGAGGTACAATATAGATAGATACTCAGTTAACTAAATGGGTTTTTAAAAATCCTTTAAATATTTTTTTAGAGACGTTTTAGGTTCACAACAAAATTGAAAGGAAGTTATAGAGGTTTCCCATATAGTCCCTGCCCCCACACATGCAGATCCTCCCTTATTATGAACATCACCCATGAGAATGGTTCATTTTTTAACAAGGAGAAACCTCCATGGACACATCATAATCACCCCAAGTCAATAGTTTACCCATAGGTTCACTCTTAATAATGTACATTCTGTGGATTTGGACAAATGTTTAAATGACATGTATCCACCAATATATGATATAAGTTCAATGTCTTAAAAATCCTCTGTGCTCTGCCTATTCTATTCATGTCTCTTCACCCCTCCCCACCCTGGCAACCACTGATCTCTTTATCGTCTACCTAGTTTTGTCCTTTCCAGAATGCCTTATAAGTGAAATCAAATAGTATGTAATCTTTTCAGATTGGCTTCTTTCACTTGGTAAAAGTTTAGTATACAATTCAACTTTTTTCATGTCTTCATGGTTTGATAATTCATTCTCTTTAGTGCTAAATAATACTACATTTGCTGCATACACCACAGTTTGTTTATCCAGGCATCCTAGCTGCTTCCAAGTTTTGACATTTATGAATAAAGCCATTCTAAACATCTATTGTGCAGGGTTTTGTGTGGACATAAGTTTTCAACTCTGTCCAGTAAATACCAACTTTGATTGCTTGATTTTATGGTAAAGGACTGCAGTCCTTTATCGGATGTGTCCTTTGCAAAAATTTTCTTTCAGTCTGTGACTTGCCCTTTTTTTCTAAAGATTGTTCTCTCTGTTTATTTATTTTTGAGAAATAGAGCAGGGAGGGGCAGAGACAGAAGGAGAGAGAGAATTCCAGCAGGGTCCACACTGTCAGCGCACAGCCCCATACGGGGCTGGAACACACAAACGTGAGATGGTGACCTGAGCCAAAATCAAAAGTTGGGCACTTAACTGACTGAGCCACCCATGCAACCCTGGACCTTGTCTTCTAACTCTCTTCATATTTGTCATTCATGGAGTGCACCTTTTTTTTTTTTTAATTTTAATAAAGTTCAGCTTATCAATTATTTCCTTCATGAATCATGTCTTTGATGTTGTATCTAAAAAGGCATCACCATAGATTTTCTCCTATATTATTTTTAGGATTTTAAAGTTTTTCACTTTAATGGAAACCTATGACCACAAAAATAGTACTTTTTGTGAAGCGTGCAAGCTCTGTGTCTAGATTCTTTTTTTTTTTCCACATTTGGATATTTAGTTGTTCTAGCACCATTTGTTGAAGACATTGGGTTTACTCCATTGTATTGTCTTTCCTCCTTTGTCAAAGATCAATTGACTATATTTAGATTCGGATGGCATTTAATCTGTAGATCAAGTTGGTGAAAACTGAAATTTTGACAATATGGAATCTTCCTAACCTAGAACATGGAACATCTCTCCATTTGTTTCTTCTTTGATTTTTATGAAACTTATCAGAGTTTCATAGTATTCCTAATATAAATATTATATATATATTATGTTAGATCTATACTTAAATATTACATTTTTTGATGCTAATGCAAATGATATTGTGCTTTTAATTTTAATTTCCACTTGTTCATTATTCATATATAGGAAAACAAGTGACTTTTGTGTATTAACCTTGTATCCTGCAACCTTGTAGGATAACATGCTAGTTCCAGGAAGTTTTTTGTTGATTCTTTTGGATTTTCTGCAATCATGTCGTATGTAAACAGTTTTATGTTTTCTTCCCCCAAACCGTAAGCTTTTTTATTTTATTTTCTGGCTTTATTTTTTCGTGACAAATTTCAGTATGATGTTTAAAAGGATGGCAAAAGGGGAGATCCTTGCCTTATATCTGATCTTAGTTTCTCACCATTAAGTATAATATTAACTGCATGTGTTTTGCACATAGTCTTTATCTATTTGAAAGTTTCTATTTCGACTTTACTGAGAACTTTTTATCATGAATAGGTGTTGGATTTTGTCAAATGCTCCTTCTCCATCTATTAATACTGTCATGTGATTTCTTTTTTTAGTCTCGGGATATAATAGACTACATTAATCGATTTTTGAATGTTTAACACATGAAGGGATTTGTCTCTAAAGCTTGAGCATTTTCACCAAACCTTGGGTGAAACACCAGAACAAGGAGTAGATTAATATAAAGTTCTGATCTAAATAAAACCAATATTCTACAGGTATTTTTCAGAATGTCTTTGTAGTGATCCAAGTTACAGGGTTATAAAGGGGTTACTGCAGAGAATTCAGAACAGGACCAGTGAATACTAATTATTCTGAAAAAATTAAAAGGCCGCAGTACTGGAATCAACTCCAACTTGCATCAGGGGAGAGGTGGAGACCAAGGAAGAAAAATTCTGTCACGGTCTTCAGATAAAGGCATTAAGAGACTGAAGTTTAACCACAAGGTTATAGAACACGCACCTTGTCCCACATATTACTACCAGGACCTCAGAATAATAATAGCAGATTGCAGGTGAAAAGCTATACGACACAGATTCTGAATGAAGAGGAGAACTTAGGGAAGCCTGAAGTCAAAAGAGAAAACAAAAATAAGGGCACTGGGAGTATTTGAATTCTATGGTACGTGGAGCTATAGGAAACATTAAAAACTTCTCAGCTTCTAGTCAGATTGAATTGTCTGACTTTATCACCACGACCTAAATCATAACGTTACAAGCCTATTTACTTCAATTCCGAGTACCTGACAAATCATTATCTGGCTTTCAACAAATATAAACAAAACATGTCAAAAGCCAAGACAAAATACAGTCTGCAGAGAAAGAGAAATCATCAGTACCACACTCAAATGTGACACAGATGTTGAATTTATCAGACAGGAATTTAAGCTAACTGTAATTAATATATTATGGATTCTAATGGAATGAATACATACAATGAAAGTACATATGGGTCATGTAAGCAGAGAGATGGAAACTATGAAAGAATCAAAAGGAACCTGCAGAAATAAAAAATGCAAGAACAGAAATGAAGAATGCTTTTGAAGGGCTCATCAGTAAATGTGGCACAGCAGAGTTCAATGAACTTGAAGGAAGGTCAACAGAAACTTTGCAAACTGAAACTCAAGGGAACAAAGTATGAAAAAAATACTAATAACCCAGAATAGAACATTGGAGATCGGTGGGAAATTTTCAAAAGGTATAATGTGTACATATTTGGACTACCAGAAGGAGAAGAAAAAGAGAACAGAGCAAAAGAAATATAAAGAGAAATAATGGCCAAGAATTTTGGAAAATTATAACAAATACTAAACCACAGATCCACAAACCAGCTTGGAGAACATGAAGCAGGATAAAAAAAAAAAAACAAAAAAAAAACAAAAAAAAAAAACTTCACAAACTTTGCATGTTCTATTTAAAATGAAGAAAGAAATCACAAAGAGGAAATACTGAAGGAAGCCAGAGGACTCAAAATATTTTATTTATAGAGGAACTGTGACATAAATTACACTGGAGTCTTATCAGGAACCATGCAATCAAGAAGAAAGTGAAGTAAAATATTTCAAGTTTTGAGAGAACGTTCCCTAGAATTCTATAGTCAGATAAATGATCCTTCAAGATTGAAAGAGCAATCAAGAAATTAAAACTGAAAGAGTTCATTTCTAGGAGACCTGCATCTCCAAGCAATGTTAAGAGAAATCCTTTAAGCAGAAGAAAATCAATAAAGGTTGGTAACTTGGATTTATGTATAAGAAGAGAGTACTCGAGACGGAATACATGAAGATACAATGCATTTTTAAAAACTGTACTATTCTGAATCTAAAAATAACTGCTCAAAGTAATCCTGTAATAGAGGTACTGGGTGGTTATAGCATATGCATATGTGAAATGAATGGCATCAGTGTCACAGGAGATGAGAGGAAGGAATGAAGAATCCTCTTTTGTGTGGCACGCGTACTGCATAGGACATGATATGATGCTATCTGAAGCTGAACACAGATCCATGTGAAATGTATACGGTAAACTCTGGAGCAACTACTAGAAAAAATTGTCAAGAATTGAAATATGAAGAGGGAAGATAAAATGGAATCATATGAAATGCTCAAAAAAAAACGAGATAAGGCAGAAAGGGAAAAAAAGGGGAAAATGCAATAAAACAGTGACAAATATGGTACATGTTAATCCAACTATATCAATAATTAATTTAAATGGGAATGATCTGAATAACACCAATTAAAACATAAAGATTGTCAGATTACAAAAAACAGGACCTGGGGCACCTGGATGGCTCAGTCAGTTAGGCATCATGCTCTTGATTTCAGCTCAGGTCATGATCTCAAGGTCCTGAGATGGAGCCCGACATTGAACTCTATGCAGAACATGGAGCCTGCATGAGATCTCTCTCTCTCTCTCTCTCTCTCTCTCCCCCCCCCCTTCTACTCCTCTCTCCCTCCCTCTGCTACTCTCCCTCCCTTGTGCTTTCACTCTAATAAAAAAGAAAAACGGGACCCAACCAACCCTGTTGTCTACCAGAAATGAATTTTAAATATAAAGACAAAGATAGGTTAAAAGCTAAGATGGGGAGGGGCATCTGGGTGGCTCAGTTAAACATCCAACTCTCTTGGTTTTGGCTCAGGTCATGATTTCACCATTCACGGGTTCGAGCCCTCCTTAAGCTCTGTGCTGACAGCAAGGAGCCTCCTTAGGATTCTCTCTCTCTCTCTCTCTCTCTCTCTCTGCCCTTCCCCTGCTCTCTCCCTCTCTCTCTCTCTATCAAAATAAATAAATAAACTAAAAAATGTTAAATATAAAAATTTAAAAAAAGCTAAGATGGGAAAGGTAGACCATGCTGACACAAATCAAAAGGAAGCTAGAATATCTCTACTAATTTCAGACAAAGTATAATTCAGAGAGAGGAAAATAATCTGGCATAACGAGCAGCATTGCATAATGATAAAGTGGGCAATTCTCCAAGAAGACATAACAAATATAAACATGTATATACCCCCAAAAAAGTGTTAAAATAGCTGGTAGTATATGCCTAAAAAAAGAGTGTCAAAATAGCTGGTTCAAAAATGGATAGACCCATATCATCCCAGAATGAAACAAAAAGGTAAATAATATTCTGGGATATAGCTGACTTGAAAGACTGAAAACTTCAGGCTATATATTGTATTCAAAACACGGATACAAAAGAAATCTAATATATGTTATGAGGAAAAGATCATCTAGCAATATGTATAAAAGCTGTTCTTTTAAAACATTATCTAACTTTGCTATCTCAACCTGGGAATTACCACAATGAAATAGATTTAAAAAAATAGGAACAAGCAACTGCTAATTTTCCCACATTATCATGGAAAATTACATAACTCAAAATAAGTATCATTTGTTCTGAATAATTTTAGAGACAAATTTAATTAACTAACAAAACCACCCAAGTTGGATTTTTAAAAATAATTTAAATGCCTATTGTTTTTAATAACATGGTAATTTTGGTGAATTTAGGTTAACATCTGGCCAATTTGTTACAGGCAGCCACACATAATGTCAAAATGATGCAAGTAAATCTTCTCTTCTTCCTATCCTAAATGTCATGTCTATCTGTAACCAAGGTAAAGGCTAAAATAACTTTCCAGTAATTGTAAGAAAAAAATACATACACACACAACTTATCATGAGTGTATTATGAACTAAAACCGAAGCAGGGAATACTAAGCAATGAACAAAAGCAAAAGGTTAGCTGGCTTGAAAACAAACACCAGTATTAGCAAGATATCTGGATACTTTAAGTCTTGAGCAAGCTGCAACATACATTAGTTAAATTTGCACAATTCTTTATGCTTAAAGAAATACAATATATTTGATGTTTTTAGGGAATTTAAATGCTCACTAAAAAAAAAAAAAAAAAAATACCGAGGGGCACCTAGGTGGCTCAGTTGGTTCAGCATCTGACTTCAGCTTGGGTCACAATATCACAATTCATGACCTCGAGCCCCACATTGAGCCCTGTGTAGGGCTCTGTGCTGACAGCTCAGAGCCTGAAGCTATGTCTCCTTCTCTCTCTGCACCTCCCCTGCTCACACTCTCTCTCAAAAGTAAATAAACATTAAAAAAAATAAAATAAAAAATATTGAGATACTATCAAAATAACCACACTGGAGGTGGGGGGAGGTAAAAATTTTTTTTTTTTTTAAATCTGGCTTCTAGAAAAAAATATATATATTTCTGCAATTTAAGATTCAAAAGAACAACAGAACCAATCCAATGAAAATAACATATCTGACCTATAACATAGATGTTAAGATCGAACTCCAAAAGCTGCAGAGAGAAAAGTAAAATAGGTCAAGGAAGATAAGAGATACGGAGGACAGAAGCAGCATTTCCAACATACATCTAAACAAGAAGAGAACAGAGCAAAATGAAGGTAGAGCAATATTGGAGGAAAAAAAATGAAATTTTCAAGGACAGATAAAAAGCTCCACAAATGTATAGATGAAAGTATAACTTATACCAAATAGAAGAGAAGAGAATAAAAAGACATTCACAGACACAGTGTGCTTAACAGCCACTCCTCAAAACAAAAATTGAAGTGAAAAAAGGGAACAGATACCTTCAAAGGCTTCAGAAAAGTAAGGATAGCTGTCAATCTGGAGTTATACGTGCAGCCAAACTAACAAGAATGAGGGAGAAATATAGTTTAAAAGGGAAAAGTTTACCACTATCTGTCATAAAAGAAACTTCCAAGAGATATACTGTAGGAAGAAGAAAGATAACTCTACCACAAAGAAAGTAAGCATTGCAAAATGAAACAATGAGCAAAGAAATTGTTAAACAAGTACACGGATCCTAAAAATACTGTCTGTATAAAATAATGTTATCGTAAAACATAAATAACATTTATAATAATGTTTTAGTTTGGATTCACTTTTTTTTTTTAACGTTTATTTATTTTTGAGACAGAGAGAGACAGAACATGAACAGGGGAGGGGCAGAGAGAGAGGGAGACACAGAATCTGAAACAGGCTCCAGGCTCTGAGCAGTCAGCACACAGCCCCACACGGGGCTCGAACTCACGGACCGTGAGATCATGACCTGAGCCAAAGTCGGACGCTTAACCGACCAAGCCACCCAGGCGCGCCTGGATTCACTTTTGTAACAAGTGTTTCGGGTGGGGGAGTCTGAGTTGTGTGGATGAAGGTCTGGGTTCTTGGATTCCCCACTTAACAATTTACATGAGGATCTGTGCTGAAATAAAGACAGCCAGAAGGCAAGCAGCAAGCACAAAGTGTCTCAAGGACAGTACACTCTCAGGATGGGAGAAGGGGCAGGCCCAGAGGTGGCAAGTGCCCTAAGGCTACAAGGGTCCTTTCCCTTTATGTAAGCAGGGTCTTGTCTCTTAGACAGGGTGTTCTCTAAGGGAGTCTGCTTTCTGTCATTTGGGGGACTCCACCCACAGGTTGGGGGGGGGGGTTGGTGGTGGAATTTTTGACCCTATTAGGTTTGTACCAGACTGTCATGGCAGCCTTTGTCTGTGGAGGAGCATAGGGGCTATAACTAACAATGCAAAGGCATTACGTTGATTATAAGGGCTACCCTGGGGCTGAGGGGAAAGAGATGAGCTCTGAACCCATGGCTTTACACCTTGTAGCTCTTGGTCTTTTAGTCCCAGGGTCTTGGAAGCCACAGGATCAGGTTGTGTCCTCAGGCTTCTGAGGTATAACATATTTATCACCATCCTTGCCTCCAGCCCTTGTCGCTCACATTTTCCTCTCAAGGACTTGGGACTCTGCCTCAGGATGTTCCTTCCACTGCTGTACCAGGCTTCTACCTAACAAAAGGACAAAACTAGAGCACTAGACAATATTAACAGTAAAGGGATCAAAGTGTGAGTTCCTAAGGCCCAACATATGTTAGCTAAATTTGAAAACATTTTTTTTCCTGGTGTTTTACAGTGGGGACTAAGCTGTTCATTTACTATTCCTTAATTAATTAAATAAGCACACTAAATGTTAAAAAAAATTAGCCTTAGGGGCGCCTGGGTGGCTTGGTCTGTTAAGCGTCTGACTTCGGCTCAGGTCATGATCTCACGGTCCGTGAGTTCGAGCCCCGCGTCGGGCTCTGTGCTGACAGCTCAGAGCCTGGAGCCTGTTTCAGATTCTGTGTCTCCCTCTCTCTCTGCTCCTCCCCTGTTCATGCTCTGTCTCTCTCTGTCTCAAAAATAAATAAACGTTAAAAAAAAATTAGCCTTAAACACCAAAAATATGTTTATAATTCTCAAATCAGTATATGAAATGAATAAAGCTTAAAGCTAATAACAAAAAATTAATCAACTCGTAAAATTTAAAAAAAAAGATAATGAAAGAGCATAAAAAATATGGAAGACCTAAAAATCACGATAACTGCAAATGTATAAAAAAAGTGTCTCTTGTAGAGACAGAGATTATCAGATTAGATTGTAAAAGGAATAAAGAAAACAATGAACATTCAGCTATCTGTTTCTTCTCAGGGATACATCCATGAATAGTTAGGAAAAGTTAGAAGCAAAAAAGTAGAAAAAGAAAAAAAAAAAACAAAAAATAGTAGCCAAAAGAAACTGTAGTAGCTACATATCACTCTCAGACAAAAGATTTTAGATTTTAGAACACTCAATCAGCTCTATTAGAAATAACCCTATATAATAATTTTTTAATGTTGAATTCACCAGAGATATACAATAGTTCTTAACTTGTATTCACCTAATTAAATATTTAAAGCAAAACTTGTAAGACTACAGGGAAAACAAACAAACCTATTGTAATGAAGTATTTCAACACACTTCTGTTATTAATAAGAGAAATAAAGATAGGGACTAGTATATACTTGGAATATTTGAATAGACCCCTGCCTTGGCTCCCGTATTCCCACAGAATGAAAACAAATTTTTGTCAGGGCCTACGCCTTGCTTGGACTCCCCGCTCTCCTACCTTTCGTTCGACCTCATCTTACATGACTCCCTCCCTTATTCAGATCACTCCAGTTGTCACGCCTCAAACGTGAGGAATGCTTCCATGCTGGTGTTCCCTCTGTCAAGAACAATCTCCAAGGTGACATCCTTTCCTTGTTCAGACGGTAAGTTCTCAATGATCACCCTCTTTAAAATGCAGTGCACAACCCTGCCAGCATTCCTGACTCGAGATATCCCTTACTCTGGCTTTTTTTTTCTTTTTTTTTTTAGTACCTACCTCATTCTAGCATACTAGTAAGGTTCCTTTCTTTTCCCCCGTTTACTGTTTACTGTTAACGGTCTTCCTCTCTACCTCCTGCTTGAATATAAATTGTGTAAGAGAAGCAATCCGTGTTTGCCTCAGGCATGTGTAGGAAGCACTTAGAACAGTGTGTGGCACATGAAACGTATTCAGTAAATATTTGTTGACTGAATGAAAGGACCTTGTGATGACAAGGTTAAGCCCAGTAAAAAGGGTGGAAAGATCAAGGCCAAAGAATTTTCCACCAGGAATTCAATTTTAAGAAATGACAAGCAGGAAAAAATGCTGGAAATCAGTTAGCAAAGCTGAAATCATGCCAGTGTGAGACATCTGTTGTGTGGTCATCTGCTTCATTTGCTGTTTAGTTGTCGGGCTAAGGAGGAATAATGCTGGAAGAATCTAGGACACCTGAGGACTTCTAGGTACAGCTAACTCAATTTTGAATGCATAGCCCAGGTCTTACAGTGATGGACACATCACAGTGCCTTGTCTATAGGAATATACAACCTAATGTCAGAGAAATCTTTACCAGAAAAAAAGAAAAAAACAAAAACGTAAACCAAAATAAGTAGCAATTTATCTAAATGTATTAACAGGTATTTTTTATTTCTTTTTTTTTTATTTTAGAGAGAGAGTGTGTGTGTGTGTACAAGCAGGGGAGAGGGGCAGAGGGAGAGAGAGAGAATCCCTAGCAGCCTCCACACTCAGTGCAGATTCCTAGGCCAGACTCAATCCCTCGCCCCTGGGATCATGACGTGAGCTGAAATTAAGAGTTCAATGCTCAACCTAATGAGCCACTAAGGTGCCCATAAACTATCTTTTTCACAGTAAAAGCATAACTATACTGAAAAAAAAGGCATATCAAATGTTATAAAATACCTAGGTGTGTATCTATCTCAAATTAAAAAAAAAAAATTACAGTCTACAAGTACAAAAGGATTCAAATTAGTTCTTTTGAGAGGAAATAGTCTACTGAAACATGTACCACACGCTAGAATTTACCAATTACTTTGCAAGGCAGATAATTCCTTGATATCCAGCTCTAATTTTTATTGACACAGTGACGTACGATTCTTTAATTCGTGTTAATCTTTAATCTCATACATTTATTTCCCTTTCTAATGCCCTGTTTTGTAGACTCATCTATTCTTCCAAAAGTATGTCAATAATTCAACCTCCCCCTCCAGTACATAACTGGGAAGTGTAAATAACTAAGTTAACTGCTTCAGATCTGTAGCATCCAGCACTAAAATCCTTCTAATGTTAAAATTGTGAGGAGAAGACCAAGGGAAGAGACTGTGAACAGAGAATGTTTTAACAATGTTTGGCCACTATACAAGACTTAAGATGAGAGTGTCTCCAGGGATCCCAAGATGGTTGTCTCTATTGAAGATTTCATAATTCTGGTAATTTTGTCAAGTTCATTGGACAGGCTTGGCTTTAAAAGATATTTGTGGAATTAGACAGTAATCACAATTGGCAAAAATGCCTAGTTTCAAAAATACATTCCTTATCTATCTTTTAAAGCTTTTTCTTTGCCATTAATTTTTACAGCTGAAAATTCCTATATCAGGAAAAAATGAGGTTATCTGTGTCTTACTTTAGAAGTCACATGAAAATGATCTTTTTCTTGGATTTTTTCCCCCAATGTGTCACATTTATAGCATAGTGGTAGTTTCTGTCATTCTAGAAGATGCTATTTTACTACTTAATGTTTATGGTTCTCTGTTTCCACACCACACAAACAGACACATTCACGATGGCAAATAGAAAAAAAAAAATTAACATTTTTATGTGCATTTTTTTGTTATGTGACATATTTTAAAAAGTTACAGTAAGGTGAATGAAGGAAGTACATACCAAATTTGGTACATCATTATTAAAGTATATATTTTTAAGTCTAAAAGGGAATGTTTTCTACAATAGTTTGTAATTCTCTCAATATTAGATGAATATATGGAAAAAGATTTAAATTATATCCTAAAAGCAAAGACATAATCAACTATAGTTGCCATTATTGTATGTGCCACAAAGACATCTAAAAATGCTGCCATTTTTATAAAACAATATGGAACTACAAAAAAACGACACATTTTGATGTTATGATGTAAAAATATAATCTATACTCAAAGTGATTTCAAATATATGTTAGAATACATATTTTTATATGTGTATTTTAGATCTTAGTGCTAAAATGGTCATGTCTTCACAGTATTTAAAAACATTTTTTTAATGTTTATTTACTTTTTTAGAGAGAGAAAATGTGGGAAGAGGGGCGAAGACAGAGGAGAGAGAGAATCCCAAGCAGGCTCTGCACTGTCAGCACAGAGCCCAACACGGGGCTTGATCCCACAAAGCATGAGTTCATGACCAGAGCCAAAGCCATGAGTCAGATGCCGAACTCACTAAGCCACCCAGGTGTCCCTCATCTGCACTGTTTTATGTGGAGGTGATTGCATGAAATTCAGCAAATATTAATAGTAATTACATATTGTTGGAGGATACAGATATTTTTAACAGTAATTATGATGAATAAAACATATTTCCTCCTCATAGTACTGGGAAGTAGGTTGAAGACATTTTGAACAGTAGCCTTTTTTTTTTTTTTTTTTTTAATTTGAGAGATAGAGAGAGGGAGAACCACTGGGGGAGGTGCAGAGGGAGAGGGAGAGAGAGAATCTGAAGTGAAATTAATGAACCAACTCTTCCCTGCTAGAGATAAATTTGCTAGGGAATTGGATATGAAAATTTGGGGAGGATATTCTGCGTCCACCAGTGATAGAATGGCTTGTATCTGAACTTTCCTCCCACGAACAACAATCATAATTGCTGAGGGATAAATAAATACAGTGAGCAGTTTTCTGGAAGCACTGGAGAATAACCAGAACCTGGCAGAAAATACTGAGGAGTCACCATTTGGAAAATGGAAATGTCACTGGATGAGTTTCCCAATTTTTTTTTTATTTATTTATTTTTTTTTGCTGGGGCGGGGGTGCGGTTTGCCTGAAACTAGGCCCCAGGATCTGGCCTGCGAAGTGACAAGAACTCAGATTAAAACGTAGGGCTTTGAGGAACCATAGGAATGTGTTTGGGGGGTGTCACACCAAGGGGAAAGGAAAGGAAATACAAGAAAGGGGAGACCCATATTCAAAAAGTCTCAAACTGTGCACATGAGATCTGTCTGAATCTCTGGCTAACACCTGAATGATGCATGTACGTTGCAGACCTAAACAGCCCAAGCAAGGCTAAAAGAAGGAAACTTTTAGATTCCCAAGACTTTCCACCCAGGAAAGGTATTTTTGAGTTTGAATTCAGTCTAGTTAAGTGAGTACAAACACAAACAAAAACCAATCATCTTTTTAAAGACTATAACCAAACTGGAATCCCTACAGTATTCTCCTTCACAATGCCCAGGACACAGGAAAAAAAAATTGACAGGTATTCAAGAGAATTTGCAGCCGATCTGAGATGATCCAGATGTTGAAATTAGTGGACAAGAGTTATAAAGCAGCTGTTATAATTTTGTTCATGGACACAAAGGAAAATGTGCTTGTAATTAAAAATAAAAAGGAATCTCAAAAGAGAAAGGAAAACAATTAAAAAGAACCAATGGACATTTTAGAATTGAAAAATACAAAATCTGAGGTAATTTATGCCGTATCGTGACATGATCAGTAAGTACTCCAAAAAGTGTGTGTGGTTTGGGGCTACTGTTGTTGTTAAAGAACTGTTAAATGTAAAGGAAAAACCATCTTTAATCTTCAGGCATTCAATAGCAATAAAAAGGCAAAGTAATGACAAGTTTGTGTTCATCAGGTAAAAAAAAAATCACCAAAGGAATAACACAGTAAACTCTTTTGAATCTTTTTAGTTCCCAAAGAAGGTGGGCAATTGTTTTTTTTAAGAGGATATTTAAATTAAACATTTACTCTTTGATACTTTAGTTATACTAAAATATACCTTCTAAAGGTAAGTACAGAGCTGACATTGTATAATTTTTAGTTTGCTATTCAGTTATCAAAGAAGAGTGACAGAATTTGATGTACGATTACCAGTGTCCATTCTCCCATAAAAGAAAACCAACTTCTGTCCTTGCTGAGCACATACTTCTTTTCAGCCTTAATTTGCCTCAGCCCCATCAGAGAGATATAATGGCTATAATTAAAATTTATAATCTGCAGGAGGGAGGGGGATGGATTTTATGATAATAGCCTTCTACCAATTACTTTGTAAAAACAGTTTGGTATGTGGGTTAACAAAATCTTGTGTTAGAAAACATCTCAAGATATATTATTTCATTGAGATATCTATATCTATATATTTATTAAATATAAATTTATATATATTTATTACATATACAAATTTTTATGTATCTATATTTTTATATAGATATTTACTTTTGTGACTATCTCTAATGATCATATTTTCAATCTTGATGATATAAAACTTATCAATAAAAAGTTGGCTAAGTGAACTCTAGCTTTACCTATCAATAATGTGACAAGTCTATACACACTGAAAGAAGAAAATAAAACATGAATTGTGCAGTCTTTCATTTGCCATATTCTAGGCATTTTAAATGACACTATTTTTAACTTAGTTGCTATCCAGGCTGTGGAGGTGAATTTCCTTCCCACTACTGCTAAATGTTGAGGTGTTGCAGAACTGAATCTGATAAAAGATTTAGAACACAAAATTTAAATATAATAAGTATTTATTTTATAGAGAGAGCATTAACTCAATTTGATAGTGCTAGTAAAATCATGGAGATAAAAATAGGTAACAAAGAGTAGAAAAATACTTATTAGGTCCATAAACATTTTTGTGTCCATGAACATGTGTTCAGGGAAAAACAGCCATTTATTTCTTGAAATAATATAACTCTTTTCCTCCCTAAAGCTTGAATGGACATTTCCAAGACAGAAACAATTACCTAATTTACCTTTTCTTCTTCAAACCTACCAATGGATTTAGGACATTAATGCCAAATACATTAGCTAAATAAAGATTTCTACTTAAAATTCTCAATTATTATCAGTTAAAAAGAAAATATGTTTAGTTTCTGGAAGATTATATTCTTTTGGGTTTATACATAATTAACAGTTTGTGAGCTCTTAACCTCTATTTTAAAGTAGAGTATATAGATAGTATTGTAAATGTAGCATTTTTAATGTAATATCTTCTTCAAAAAGGATACAAAATATCAATTTCAAAGAAAGTTGTTTTAAGGAGTATGAGTGTTTTCAGTTATATATTTGTCCCTTATATATACTTCTGTAGATAAATATTTGAAGTCCCTATCAAAAACTTTATTACTATTTCCTTTGTAAGTTTTGGAACTTTCCTAACACATGAACACTAATATTATATAGATAGAGTAACCATCGAAGTTCAATTTCCAATTTAAAAAATTGAACCGAATTAATAAAAATTTAATTTAAAACAAATTGTTGACTTTTGACATACCATGGTCTTTTATAGACTTACAGACCATTTAAAAGAAAATTCAAAGGAAGGAAAATAGTTTAATGACAAATCATAGAAATGTTACTGGAGCATTTGATGTTCATATTCACTGTTTTCCTTGGCGGAGTAAGGAAACCCAAAGATCTAAAGGTGTTTTCTTTTCTTTTTAAACAACTTTGGAGAGTGTATCCCCAATGGAAAAAGTAGAAAAAGAGGAGGATAAAAGTAAGTCCAGTAAAAAGAAACCATTATATTTTCAAAAACTTTGATCTCTGCATAAGGAACTAGTTAGAGCATAAAATAATATAATGTTATGTGTACACAAAATACTTACAGATACTTAATGATAGGTATTACTCAGGAAATTTACAGAGAAATGATGCTCTGCACCTACTTTGAATTGCTCCAAATATTCCAAGTTAATGGAAGTTTTTTCCACTACTTCAATATCTGTGATGTGATCCCTCAGAAGTCCTTGTTCAGACACTATACCTTATAAAACTCTCACCAAGATAGTGATGCTTTCTAAACAATCTCATCTGTGAGGATTCACAGAGGAGATTACTGGTAAACCCTAATCTCCCAAATAAGCCTTAAAAGTAATGCAATGTTAAAAGCTGCATGTCTTTTGTCTTTCTTAATGTGGTTAGTAGTGTCCTTACAGTTTTAAAATTCCAAAGGTTTTCTTATAGACACATAATCATAGATAATTCAGAAAGGCCAAAGTGACCAAGGAGAAAACAGAAATGTAATGTTCCGTCATACTGCCTAATCTATTATTTTCCAGGTAGAAGTGGCATACTGAAACAATACCCTATTATTACTAATGTTGTTGTTACTAATTGTTCTTTTTCCTTAACTACAATAGAGAGGAAATTAAATACTAACATCGGCAAGTAATGTACGCAGATATACCATTATTTAAGTGGAAATAGATTTCTTGGATTAAGAAAAGGTTTTCAAAAGGTCAGTTTTTAAAAATAGAGTTTTAGAGTCTTAAAACTGCAGAAAGCATACCTTATACCTGGTGGTTTGCAACACTGTTAATGATAACAAGGTGTTAGCACTGCGGGTAGCAAAATTTGATAAAACTAGTCTTATTCAGTGAAATGTAATTAAGCAGTTAAGAAGTGCCTATTTCTATAGCTTATCCAGTTATTGTTGTCCACCAAGATAGTGATGAATTAAATGAAACATTAAGGGTATCATTAGGGCCATAATCACAAGATGACTATTTATATATATATATATATTTACATTCTATGCAGACATAGAAGCTCAGTCTCACACTTCATGTAAGATCTTAAAAAAAAGGAAGAAAAAAAGCAAAGAAAAGCAAACCAAACCAAAGAAAAGAAAGAAAGGAAAGAAAAAAAAAAAGAAAGAAAAGTACAAATAAATACCTGGCAACATGAAAGTCAGCCTCCACATTCCAAATGAAATAAATCTAATGTGACATATTAAAACAAATTTAGACAGTAGCATTTAAGTTCAAGAATCAGAAATATGATTTAAATAGTATAAAAATTCCCTTTTATTATAAACAAGTAACACAGTCCAAATTGTTTTGTATGCCAGACTGAAAAAGACGACTTCCCACAGAAGGGCAATTAATGCCAAAGTATGATTTTATTTCTCATGAATACAGACTCCTAAATAATTCTCTTTTTCTCATATCCACTTGCTAAATGCTTCTTGGGTATTTTTTAATAAATATATTTGCTAACTGATTTCTAAGTTAGCCTTGACCACAAATTTATCAATGTAATGGAAATTATGGAAAAAAAAAAAAAACAGGTTTACTAGCAATGACTTCCAACTCTGCTAACCCAACTTAGTTCTGTGAGGGCAAGAACTTGCTTTGTTTGTTTGTTTGTTTGTTTGTTTATCTATTTTGAAAGAGAGAGAGCAAGCGCAGGCAGGGGAGGGGAGAGAGAGAAGAGAGAGAGAATCCGAGGCGGGCTCTGTGCTGACGGTACAGAGGCCAACATGGAGCCCGATCCCACGAAGTGTGGATCATGACCTGAGCCAAAATCAAGAGTCAGACACTTAACCGACTGAGTCACCCAGGTGTCTCAAGAACTTGATTTCACTCATCCTTGTATGAGACTGTAATTAATACCTTGTTGAGCACATAACATGTATTATTTTTGGTTGAGTAAAGAAGGAAAGAATGAGTGGATATGGACAATGTGACAATCTCTACCAGCCATGGCACACCCAAGCATTTTAGCTAGAACCCACAAGGGAAGCAAAATCAAGATGAAGTCACTGGAAAATGTAGCACAAGGCTAATCAGACCACACACTGAATACACTACAGCACTGTCAAGACAATACAGACCCTCAATTTGTCATTTAGCGACTGTCATAATTACCTCCACCTGGATGATTTCCAATTTTCCCTGGACTTGCTGCTCCCTATTTTTAACTGTTTACTAGATAAACTACCTGGAGAAATAACTGGGAAATCAAACCCTATAAGGCAAAAGCCAAATCTATTCACATTTCCCTCAATCTGTTAAAAACAATTGGGTCATACTAGGCCAAAGTCAAAATAAAAATTATTAGTGCCTTCTATCAAATGTCTCTCATAATCAGTTAATCATATAATTCCTACTTTGTCAACTCTTCCTTTCTTGTTCCTTTTTCTCTACCTTACACAGTATCCTTCTTTCCCTGCTTTCTCCTCACTGATGCCATTTCCATAGTCTTTCCTGACACCATGTTATTCTAATGAAGAATTCAGATTAGTTTTTCTAAATCGCACATAGGTCATGTTATTACACTAAAAAATAAAAATAAAAAAAGCTGGCCACCACATTAAGTACAGTCTGGTCAAATTAGCACGCAAAATTAAAGCCAACTTTACTGTTTAGCTTTTAATGCTAATAAATCTCTGCTTGCATCCAAGAGGCCAATCCAACTGGATCATTTACCTGCCTGAAGTGCTCATGATGTTCCTTCTCCCTAAAAAGTCACCCTCTTGCTAAGCATTGAAATTCTACAATTTCACAAATGGAAAATCATTCTTACTATCTGTATGAAGCCTTCTTGGTATTTCCAAAAAGATGTGATCCCTTTTTCCTCTAAATCCCCCAAACACTCTTTTAAGATGCTAATTATAATCTCCTAATCATGTAGCTAGTTTTACAGTTTCTTACACTCATTTGATATACCTATAAACTATCTCATCGTGGGGAACTCCTTTATTCCACTTTCTATGTGTTATAGAACATAGCTTTGAGCTTTGCACAGAGCAGTAAAAAAACAAAAACAAAAAACAAAAAAAACCAAGACTCACTGAATGAAATTTAAAAGTCAGCAAGCTAAATAAAACTTGGCCACTCAAATCTGTATCTAAGAGCCTTTAGGGTCGATAGAAAACCGAGATACTTACTTAGGGAATCCCTTACCTCAGTTTGTGGTAGCGGGTCTGTGACTCAGAGGAAACATTTGGATGTCTGACTGGAATCATCTTTGCGGTTTGTTTTTCTTTGAAACAAAATATACTTGAAGGAATGTTATCAGTGAAAACACACTTTTCATTCTTTTTCCATACAGGTACTGACCACAGAGAGGACTCCCATATGACTAACACAGTGGAAACACTAACTCTCGTCAAGCTATTTTTTGTCTAGAAGATCGGTGACCATCCTGTCACTCATGCTGGCTGCTGAATCAGGGAAAGGAAATGAAAGGGAACCACTGGTACAGTTGGGCGAGTGGCCCAGACACACGCCTACACCTATTGCCAACTATAAGAAGAAGATGAAGAAGTCATGACTTAAGTCAGCCAAGTGGTTATTTAACTGGTAAATATAAACTCAGCACCTAGCAGGATGCATATAAAATGGCAATCAGCAATTTACTAATAATATATACATTACAATAAAAAACAGTTGGCTCATTTTACAAAAACTGATTTTTAAATAATATTGTACAGATGAAGGGAAAATCCTATGCAAAACCACACTTAGCTTATTATAAAATATCTCAAGAATTCTACTGAACTTTCATTAGTAAAACAAACGTTATGCTTAATGGCACTAATAAAAACACAAAAGTTTAGTAGAAATTACAAATTGTAAAATGTAGCACACAATTTCATGAGCTAATTGTGTCTAATAATTTATTGTTTTATAATTATACATAAGGCATGACGTCTTATATCATTTTAAGGAAAGACAAATAAGGCAGTTGTTATCTATACTGTTGCAACTAAAGAAAAAAACACAGATATATAGCAAGGACCATATTTCTTGATACATTATAGAAATGAGGTGTGAACTCTGAGTTTGGAGACTCTTTGTTATTCATTACTGGATTTCTGGACTGAGCAGAGCCTAGAAACAAGGGGACAATTAATAAACAACAACTGAGTGAAAATTTCATCTACCTGCTTTGAATATGTAACAATTCTGATGGATTTTGTACTCTGTTACAATTATTAGCCTTATAATTGTTAGTCCTATCAATTTTCTTCAGTGTATATTATAAAATGCAAATCAAAAACCTAAAATTGTTTAGCATATGCATCATTTCAATAGGAATGATGACTATACCTTAGTGAGGTTAAATTATATACTTTGTTCCACAGAATGAAAATCAGTATACATGACCCACCATAGTTAGGATTCAAGATTGATATTTAAGCCAGTCTAGCACTTGGACTTCAGAAGCTCTTATAACCACATTTTGTGGATTTCGAGGAACGTATTGAACTATTCCAGATCCTGATGGATCACTGATGGATATGTATATTTTAGAATATTTCAATTGTATGTATTATTTGCATGGTATTAGAGGGTTTTTATGTTTTATTCTATACTTTGTAAAGCTATGTATGTTTAAAAAAACACACACCTGATAAACACGCACATGCATAAATATATACGTGCACATATATAGTCTTACACCACTTTAATTTTTTCTCTGTCTCAACCACTATACTGTGATTTTCCTACAGACTAGATAGGTACTTTACTCCACATTTTATTCACTTAATAAGAGGGTATTACTGCACTTCAAGTGAAAGATTGTGACACCTTGGCAAGGCAGTACATATAGACATTGTGAGAATCTGTGGATTTTATGTCTGAATTCAAATCTACAGGTGACAGAATTTGCTGATGAATGTGACATACATATTAGAGAAAAGCTGGTGTCAGAGATAACATTAAACTTTTGGCTTTCATAATTAGTAAGACGAAGCTGTCATTTATGAGCTAAAGGTGATAGGAAAATAGAGACTTAAAAAATTTTGTTGATAAAACTTATAAATATACTACTAACATTTTTTTTTTCTTTCTGTTCATTTTCTAGAAGCCCTAAAGAACAGACTAAAGCATTTTACTGAATTCTCCTATTTGATATTTGATAATCCAGCAATAATGATGTTACCTCTTGTTGCCTATATGACCAAAGAAGAATCAGCCAGCTCTAACTATTTAGTCTGCCCAAATGGTCAATACCTGTGAATAGGAAAGCTACTATTTATTAGCTCTGCTGCTAATGGAGTTGCATAGACAGCTCTAAGAAATTGATCTGCATAGACTAAAAAAGAAAATGGTTAGTGTATAACATGCAAGCTCCTCTTCATATAGTGATGTATAAAAATATGATCTAGTTTGTAATGTTAATGCAATCAAATTTCTAAAGGCTATAACAATGATCAAATAGCATAGCAAAATTGTTCCTTGCTAGAGGAAGTAGATGAAACTGACAGAGAGCATAGTCTCAAAGCATATACTTTATGTGAATTCAACAACCGTTCTCATTTTCTGTCTTGTGGCCCCATATGAGAACTAAGAATGGTGCTGGCCATCGGTGGAAATGCAATGGATACTGATTGATTCGCATTCATAAAATACAAGAAGTATGAATGCTGTTCCTCTTAGTTTCGAAGATGGCTGTTGTACTTCACGTGACTATTTTCCTTTCCATTGTAGATGTTGTTATCAGAACATAACCTCTGTGCAACAGGCAACTTATTTTCACAATAGTAATGATAGATATACACTTGTAATTTCCAGTCATTCTCATTTTTTTTTAAATTTTTTTTTAACGTTTATTTATTTTCGAGACAGGGAGAGACGAGCATGAACAGGGGAGGGTCAGAGAGAGGGAGACAGAGAATATGAAGCAGGCTCCAGGCTCTGAGCTGTCAGCACAGAGCCCGACGCGGGGCTAGAACTCACGGACCGCAAGATCATGACCTGAGCCGAAGTCGGCCACCCAACCAACTGAGCCACCCAGGTGCCCCTCATTTTCTTATGTTTATGAGTAAAACTAGAAAGAGGTACACTTTATATGCTTAGAACATAATTCTCATTATAAAATAAATGTATGCATAAGGAAAGAGATTCAAAAAATCTATTAAGAGCATGTTTACTTGATTTAAGCATTTCTGATTAACATCATATAAGGGAGAAAAGTAAAATTAACATTTAAAAAAAAAAAAAACTTTTAACCTAGGGGCATCTGGGTGGCTCAGTCGGTTAAGCACCCAACTTCGGCTCAGGTCATGATCTCACAGTTTCTGAGTTCGAGCTCCACGTTGGGCTCTGTGCTGACAGCTCAGAGCCTGGAGCCTGCTTTGGATTCTGTGTCTCCCTCTCTCTCCGCTCCTCCCCTGCTCATACGCTACCTCTCTCAAAAATAAATAAAGATTAAAAAATAAAATAAAGGCTTTAGCCTAATAAAAAGAGTGAAGAACATTTTCATGTCTAGGAAATATAGCTTTAGAACTGTCTCTACACAAGACTTAACAGGGTCTACATTTTCTTCTAATATAGGCTAGCAGTACATATGCTGGCTTATCGTAACATAAAGAATAAATATTTTCTATGATATATATCCAATATATTTTGAAGTAGAGTTGACCTTTGAACAATGAGGAGGTTAGAAGCACCAATCCCCCTGCACAGTCGAAAATCTACATATCAGTTGTGACTCCCCCAAAACTTAACTACTAATAGCCTACTATCCACTAGAAAGGCTTTACTGATAATATAAGTCATTTATCAGATATTTTATGTCTTACAATAGAGTAAGAATGGGAAAAGGAACTATTATTAAGAAAATCATAAGGAAGAGAAAATACATTTATGGTACCGTACTATCAGAAAAAAATCCGTGTGTAAGTAGACCCATGCAGTTCAAGCCATTGTTCTTCAAGGCTCAACTGTATCTTCATTGTTTCTCAGTTGTCAATTATGTATTTGTTTACATTTATATAGTTTCACATGTTCTTAAAACAGGTTTGCAGGATGAAGAATTCTTGATTAAATAGTAAATTGGTATTAAACCAGATCAGTTTCTAACAATTAAATGTCATCATCGAGATGAAGGAAGCATCAAAGAATTCTTAGAGTAATAATAAGGGACCTTAACATCCATTATGGGGATTGTTGTAGATACAGTAAACCGCATTTCTCATATTCATGTTCATTTTTCAACTGTCTGTGTGTATAACTTTCAAATCAAAAACTTATTTGCAAATATCTTTGGACTGTTATACATTATCCTGATCAGAAGTTACTGAAACCATCTGTACTACTAACCCCACTAGTAATGTTGACATTGACAACCAGGTCTTCAGACTTGAAAAAGTTCAGGTACGAATTTCCTCCATCTTAATGAAGTAACTGTCCTTAACTGAGGCAATCTAATCTTCTGCCCTTTTGTCTGCAGTGAGTGGAGATTGAAAACATCTGGTTATGATCAAATAGTCACAATCCTCTCATTTAAGTTACATGATTCAACTTTTTTTTTTTTTTTACATATTTGGAAAGACTAACCATGTACCAAAAAAGTGGACAGAAGGTCATGCTAACCCTAGATTACTGTAACTTTTTTCAGGCTTCACTGGAAATACCAGTGCCCTCTCATTATAGTTCTTTACCCTTATTCTACCTGAAAGATGCTGTCATTTTAAACTTGAACCTAAAGAAGGCTAGCATTGCCCAAATGCTGTCTTTGGCTAATTACTAGGGCTTGCTAGTTGCTGCTCAACACATGTCAAATACAAGTAATTAAAACTAAAGTGCCCTCAAGCAAAACATTAAAATTCTTGCATTCCAAGGGGCCTCATTAAAACCAGATGACTTGCTTGGCTTCTAGAAAGACTTGGCGAAAACATATCCACTTCAAATCCATACTGTCTTATTTGCTTACACCAGAGAATCACTGACTCAAGAACCTGAAGGGTCCTCCAAAGTTTATCTAACCTCTTTCCAAGCAAAGTTTTATTTTAAAATCTTGGAGAGGGGCTATCTAGCATCTCTTTAGATTCACATACAAGAATATTCCAAGAAGGCTTGCATCATTAATTTGTATCATTTCTGAGTAAAAAAAACAACAACAACAACAACAACAACAAAAACCCTTTATTTTATTTTGCCTAAAGTCCCCTAATACAATCTTACTCCATTAAATTTTTGCCTCTCTGTTGTAAAATACAATAGCGCTCGTTTTAACTGTGTTATTGAAGAATACATAACCCTGCATTGTCTTCAGTATACTGAGAGCACAAACTATATACACTCAAAAAATTTTGTAAAGCCCATGTTTGGTCAATACACATTTTTACCATGTCTGAGCAATGAATTATTTTACTCATTATTAGAAAAAAAAATTACTATCATATTTCTTAAAGAATACCCATTTAAAAACATACATTATAGGGGCGCCTGGGTGGCTCAGTCGGTTGAGCGTCTGACTTCAGCTCACGTCATGATTTCGCGGTCTGTGAGTTCAAGCCCTGCGTCCGGCTCTAGGCTGATGGCTCAGAGCCTGGAGCCTGTTTCAGATTCTGTGTCTCCCTCTCTCTCTGACCCTCCCCCATTTATGCTCTGTCTCTCTCTGTCTCAAAAATAAATAAACGTTAAATTTTTTTTAAAATAAATAAAAACATACATTATATAGAACAGGCTCCTCATCAAGGACAATTTAATGAGGTAATAGGTAAATAACCTCATGTAGTTCATGAATCAAGCTCAGAACATATATGTAATGTATTGAAAATAATCTCATCACATTAGATAAGTTAGTAAGTTTACAATTTTTGAAGCTCATGGTTATTTATCATAAAGCAAATCATTCTAGGGGCATCTGGGTGGCTCAGTCGATTGAGCATCTGACTTCAGCTCAGGTCATGATTTCACAGTTTATGGGTTCGAGCCCCTTGTCGGGCTCTGTGCTGACAGCTTCCTCTGAGCTTGGAGGCTGCTTAGGATTCTGTGTCTCTTTCTCTCTCTGCCCCTCCCTGCACACACTGTGTCTCCATCTGACTCTCAAAAATAAATAAGTGTTAAAAAAAAAAAAAAAAAGCAAATCATCCTAACATCTGCCAATTACACTGCTTAAGCAAGCAGTTTCTTTCCTTCCATCAAGAGAGTACAAAAAAAAAAAGAAATCAATGCATATCCTTTCCTTTATGCTACTGCATCACAGGGTCATCATACAGCTAAGCAGTTTAAAATACAGTGTAGTGACAAGATTCAGCTTTATGATATAACCTCTGATTTTGCCAGTGTGTGAGGCAAAAGACAGTCTTTTGAAGTCCAGGTAAATAATGAGTCACATTCAGTTTCCTCTCACACCTGTTTGCTCTGGGTGCAGTCTGTTAACTGAGCACAGGATGCTGTTTGATTATAACTCATTCAAAACATGAATTTCAAAGACTCATTTTGTCATTTTAGCTGAAAAAAATGGAAAAGGTGCTGGATGGAAGGTATCAGACTTTTACTTTACGGTGCTTCTCATTTCAAACCATTATTAGGGCAGCATGGTATCTATTTCCACAAGGCATCATTTGGAAAAAGGTGATATATTCAAGGTATTGAATTATTTTGACTTGCTAAACTGACTTAACATAGTAAGAATTCAATGTATGCTCCTATCATTAAGCAGTTTTTAATATCATTGGAAGACTCATTCTTAAATAAAATACAAAATTATGCTTTTCTAGCAGAACTTATCTCAGTTCCTGAGTGTTTACCTTTCTATATATGTTATTAGGTTGTGTTAAATACTTGGTAAGAAGAAAGTATTTCTGTTTTACCTGTAACAATCATAACCACATATTATGCATATTACAGAATAGACTTATGACTTTATTGTAAATGCCTGTTTCGATAAAATGTAATAGGACCACCTGGCTGGCTCAGTTAAGCAACCAACTTTTGGTTTTGGCTCAGGTCATGAACTCACAATGTGTGAGTTTGAGCTCCATGTCAGGCTCTGCAGTGACAGTGTAGAGCCTGGTTGGTTTCTCTCTCCCCCTCCCCCACTCTCTTTCTCTCTGAAAATACATAAACTTTAAAAAGTAATAATAGGGGCGCCTGGGTGGCTCAGTCGGTTGAGCGTCTGACTTCAGTTCAGGTCATGATCTCACACTCCGTGAGTTCAAGCCCCGCGTCGGGCTCTGTGCTGTCAGCTCAGAGCCTGGAGCCTGCTTCAGATTGTGTGTCTCCCTCTCTCTCTGTCCCTTCCCTGCTCATGCTCTAGCTCTCTCTGACTCAAAAATAAATTAATAAAAAAAAAAAACATTAAAAAAAGTAATAACATATTTAATATATTATTTCTCCTTCATTTTAAATATTTATTATTCAGTTATTTGATATTCTCTTAAACTGTGTTTGATTCATAGGCCAAAGACAAACTGGGTAGAAAACCACACATCAGGCATTATATGAAGTTGTATACCTACTTATCTAAATGTTCATCTTTAAATAATGAAGACATGAATTGTGGAATGTGACAAGCTAAAACATTTTTCTTTACATAAAGCATTTTCAGATCTATTACGACTGTGATTTTCTGCATACCCACGACAGATTACCAAATGCGTGCAATTCAGGTTGATTCAGAGTTAGGTTTCCATCACTTAAGTATCTTGCCTCTCACCCGTGATCTATTTGATCAGTTCTTGCTTTGCTGTAGAACTGTAGAAAGTTCTAACTCAGGGGACACTTGGAGCCTACCCAGGCATTGGGGACTCTGGGAGTCACTCCCTCTCCAGTTTTGCTCAGCTCTACTTCTTTCTTTGTGCTGGTCACGTGGTCGTACCAAAGGTAGAATCTCTTCATGTGACAGGAGGTGGTAATATTATGGGCACATCAGGTTCTAGACTGTCATTAGCAAAGCTAAGCGAACTCAAAAGAATGTGTTATGTTCCACACCAGCATCTGCATGTTAAATCCCAAAAAAGAGTTTGCTTTGTTGCCGTTACTGGGCCAATGACTGTGGCTAAAGTGATGGGCAGTACAAGTCAGACCCATGTGAAATAATTCTCCAGCTACAGAGAGAGAAAAAGGAAGGTGAGAGAACAGGCATGACACTGGTCACACACAAAAAAAAGGTCGCACTGGTCGCATCCTCAAGAAAGGATGGAATTGTCTGTTAATATATGAAATGCAGAGAAATAAGAGTGTTAAATTTAGTCCTTTGCATTTCATCTCTTCGCTGCCCAGTTGACACACATATATACAATTTGATGATTTACTTCAGCTAACCCAATTGTTTCACTTACAATAAAACTGTACTCATCCTCTCCCCAAAGGGCACAACCCAAAGATATATTAAGTCACTCTGTCCTAAGGCTGGCTTCTCTGGGTAAAACGATTTCTCTTAATCAAATCCGGATGTGAGTCGTCACAGTACTACAACAAAATTCTAATTATAAATGTAACCATTGCCATCTTACACAAGAGAAAATGTTTGGAAAACAACAGCACAATAAGTATTCCTGTTTGAAAAACAGAAAAGAGTAACCACAAGCTCAGACTTGTCTGCTAGGGGCACAAATTAATTGCTTTGACCCACTGTCAAAGCTGTGTCAAGGAGCGTCAAAGGAGTGTCAAGGGCACTCCTTTGTCCAGTGATCTCCATGACCACACTCAGGAGAGCACTGGGGACATGCCATCACTCCGCTCAAGGCTCTGCAACATGCCAGCACTTAGGACTGGTGCGAACCATGGTCCTGTAGGTTCTCAGGGCAATCACAGGTAGCTAATTTTCAAGCATGGATTTTCCTAACAGTCCAGTTCTCTCAAAATCCTAGTCATCCAACAGTTGAGTCATTTAGGGTAATTCTATTCACGAGTAATTACAAAGACAAATGTCATATTAGGCTTAAGTCTCTACCTTGCCCTTGCATTCTCTACCTCTTAACAAAAGTGGGTTTTTGGTCAAGTACCAATATGCCAGTGTAATGGCTTTTCCCTTGACTTCCCCTTTGGTCAATATGAATCTACAGACCAGGGTGGAGGAGACTGAGTCAAACGTTCACCTTCACGACTCTCAGCTGACTCCCTGGAGATGGTGTGTGTGTGTGTGTGTATGTGTGTGCATGTGCCCATGCACACACAATCTTATGGCATCTGTAATCAGGTAAAGGAAAGAACCGGGTATTTCAGAAGCCCTGGGTATGACTTTTCATGTTCCTCCAGGATTCCCATGTTATTTCTTGATCTGTTTCCTATCTCCCTTATCTGTGCAAAAAAATGTAGTGCTTTATACTTCCATGAGGGATGTGATTATCCTTCTCCGGGTGGCTCTGGGATCAACACTGAATTCCTTTGCAGACTAGAGGCTATAGGACACTAAGTTTATGTAACTATTCCCTTAAAAATGAAAAATGAGACGAAACAAAAGAGCACTTTAAAGAGGGAATCCATGTACATGGTAAAAATTTCAAATAATCCCAAAAATTATGCAGTACAAAGTAATATTCCCTATAAAGCTAACAGTCAAGTACTAGTTACTTAAGGGCAACCACTGAAGTTCTACGTCATATTGCCAGAAATGGCCAATGCATATAATAGCATGTGTATGTCACAGTGTGATACCACTGCATACCCACCAAGTGCCCATAATAAAAATAATCAGGGGTGCCTGGGTGGCTCAGTTGGTTAAGCAACCGACTTCAGCTCAGGTCATGATCTCACAGTTCATGGGTTTAAGCCCACGCTGGGCTCTGTGCTGACAGCTCAGAGCCTGGAGCCTACTTCAGATTTCTGTCTGCCTCTTTCTCGGCTCCTGCCCAGCTCATGCTCTCTCTCTCTCAAAAATAAATAAACATTAATTGTTTTTAAATAATAAAATGCCAAAGATGACACTGATGTGAATAAATTATTTATTTATACACTACTGACAAGATTGCAATTTAGTCCATGTGCTTTGGAAAATGATTTGTCAGGGTCCACTAAATATATAGTCTGAATAGAGACTATAATCTCTCTATATAAATATATATATAATATAAATTTATAGTCTGAATAGAGAATTCCACTCTCAGGTATAAAGCCAACAAAATGTGTACATACGTATGCCAAAAGACATGAATGAGACTGTCTAGAACAGCACGATTTGTAGTGGCCCCAAATTCAAGTCCCTAAATGCTCATCAAAGGGATAAAAAACAAATTATATTATGTGTTATATTCTCACAATGTGATATATAGCAATAAGAATGAAAAAGCTACCACTATATACAACAGCAGGGATAAAGACTGCAAACATAATACTGAATGAAATTAAACAGAAACACACACACAAATGTCATGTATGATTCTATTCACATGAAGTACAGAAAGAGGTAAAACTAATCTATGCTCTTAAAAGCCAGGATAGTGGTTACTTTGAGGGTTTACTGGAAAGGTTGACTAGTACATTCCCTTTTTTATGTGTGTATTAAACTTCAAAAGAGTTAAAAGAAAATATGGTAGTGAAAGCATTACATATAATCAAGAATTATCATATATTTAATTGACACTTAAAATGAATGAGGTAGAATTCCACTTATTGACACAAATATAAAACCAAAAGCGTGCTATCTTTAAAAAGAAAATAGCGGAATATCATTGAACACATAGTTCTACTTTTATATGTACATATACATTTAAAAGTTTGTTTAAAATAATCATTGGGATACATCTTGAACCAACTGGTAAGAGTGGTTATATCTTGGGAGGAATAATAATATTCTCTTAGTAAGGAATTAAGATGATACTTGGCTCTATTTTTAAAAGTATTTTCTGTGGGGGCTAAATTTTATATATATATATATATATATATACAAGTACTATATAAAAGTACATGTATATATAAAGTACTATATAAAAGTACATATATAAAGTACTATATAAAAGTATATATACACATATATATGTATATATATATATGTATATATACACATATATATACACATATATATACATATATATATATAAAGTACTTTACCATATATTTATACATACATTGGAGATATGTATATATATCTCCAACAGTTTCCAATTGGCAAGATGAAAAAGTTCTGGAAATCTGTTTCATAATGTAAATACACTTAACACTATTGAACTTTAAGTTTTATTTTATTTTATTTGAAAGAGACAGAGACAGTGCCAGTAAGGGAGGGGTAGAGAGGAAGCACTGCAACCACAGAGCCGGATGCGGGGCTCAAGCTCACGAAACATGAGATCATGACCTGAGCCAAAACCAAGACCTGGATACCTAACTGACTGAGCCACCCAGGTGCCCCAACACTATTGAACTTTATACTTTACAATGGCTAAGATGGTAAATTTCTATGTCATGTATGTTTCACAATTTAAAAAAATGAAATTACACCAATGTCCAGAATTTTTAAAAATATGATAGAATGATATACTCATTCTAAACTTTGCTCTATTTTCTTAACATGTCTTCAGATTTACTCACTTTATATAAAACTTTTTCAATTATTTAAAATAGTTGCAGTATATTCCATCGTATAGAAACACGACTAACTGTATGTCAGTTCTACTGATGGGCAGACTCCCAAACATTATTAGCAGCGAGGTAAATAGGGGAAAAATCCAAAAGAGAGTAATTTTGTACTTTCCATCAAAAATTTTTTCAGTGTATTTTCCCAGACCTTCTTATTCTACTTCCAGGAATGCATGCTACAGACGCAGCTGCCCATGTGAGCCAAGATGTATGTGCAAGGGTATTAATTCACTGCAGCATATTTATAATGGCCAGGGCTGTTCCTAAATAAAAGCAGAAAAATTGAGGTTGAATTCAACTGGAAAAACTGGTACCTTGCCCATATTTCTCATCAGAGAATGAGTTCCTGAATGGATATTATCCTGTTTTATCTTCCAAGAGATGTAAGATTGTGGAATCTTCAGTATCCTTGGCAGGAGAGGCATTCCCTACATTTTCACCTGGTTATAACGTTTCTTTCAGTCCAAGGAAAGCAGAGAATAATGGCAATGCTTTATGTTTGGGAACTCCAGGTTGAAGATGTGCCTAGTGCTTTGGAATTTAGCCACACAGCATGAAAGTAGCTGGAGTAAATATTTTCAAGAATATATCAAAGTTATTTGTGAGTTCACTTTATTTCTATAGGTCTCAATTACTCATCCGAAAAATGAAGAAATCGTTGTTAATTGATTCAAGGGATTTGACCCCTTATTCTAGTGCCATAACTTCTTCTAGAAGGTCTTGACCAGATTCCTTTTCAGTAGTAATGAAAACTGAAGTGAGGAAAGAGGTTGGAAAGCTCTGTTCATATTTCTTACAGCTCTATTGTCTAACAACAAGTGGACACAGACATTCAACAATGTCTTTGTGGTCGCTGGTGATGACATTTTTATTTCTATGTTCACAATAAGACAAGTAGAAATGAGTAGGAGTACACTAATTAGATGATAAAATATTTTATTAAAAGTACAAGAGTAGTGCTAGAAGCAGTCACAAAAATGTATGTATTTATAGTTTTCTCTATCAGAGACTCTGGCCCTTTAGGAGAATTACCCCTAAACACTTAAATCAGCCTTAGAGGATAGGGTCTGTATTTTTAAATAATGAAATCGGGGTTCAGACATTTGAGATGAGTTATCGAAGAACACACAGCTTCAGAGAGCAGCTGAAATATAAGTTCAGATCTCTCTGGCTTCGGTTTCTCTCTCACCATTATGTCACGATACTTTAGAAAAAGATAAGGCTCTGTACTTTCTAATTATATCTTCTTAAGGGATATCTAATCTCCAAGTAAACTTCTGCTGGTTTCCTCTGCAAATGAGTGAAAAACCCATCAACATAGCGTACAAGTCTTGCTTTTATTGAATATGCAGCTATTCGGTAAAAACTTGAAAAGCAAATTTCAAAATTTAAAACTTAGACTCCTAACTCAGTCAAAACTATACATCAGACACCAAATAACCCAATCTCCGGTCACAGAGATCATGTAAAGTTGAACTTTGAGTCAAGCATGTTTGCTTACCGAATTTGGTATATGTTAAGTGGTATATAGCTCCCATAAATATAGAGAGCACCGAAGGTCCTCCCCACATCAGAGTTTGGGTAACACTTCATTTCACCAAACACAAATATAATATAACTTCTCCATTCTATATTTATGGGGCAGGTGTTGACCATATAATAATAAGTTTACTAAAGTAATGTCAACTGGCAAAGTATACCCCATAAACAATATTGGTAAATACAGTAGGTTCATGAGGAAAACGCACTGTTTATTTCTGTTTTCCAAACGAGAGGGAAGGTTCCAGCACATAGCAATTACTCTGAGGCTTTTTGCTTCACAAAGGTGGCTTCCAATTTCATTACCACAACTCTGGAGAATGTAATCAGTGTGGTCAGAGTCTCAGCAGGCCCACCTTCATACTCACACTGCCAATCAGAGCAGAGCATCCTGTTGGGGGTGGGGAGTAGTTAGAGCTTGATGCTGGAGCTTTCAGAAAAAGGAGAAACTCTGGGCACCTGGATGGCTCAGTCGGTTGAGCATCCGACTTCGGCTCAAGTCATGATTTCGTGGTTCGTGGGTTCGAGCCCTGCTTCGGGCTCTGTGTTGATGGCTCAGAGGCTGGAGCCTGCTCCAGATTCTGAGTATCCCTCTCTCTCTGCCCCTCCCCCACTCTCTCTGTCTCCCAAAAATAAACATTAAAAAAAGAAAAAACACTATGATTGAATCCATTGTCAAAACATGGTATTCTCGTGACAAGATGTGGTAGCATTAAACTGTCATTGACGCCCCTTAACTGGAAAAATAAATAACCCTCTCCAAAAGAGAACCCTTTAACCTAAATGGAATTAACTGAGGTATTTTAACTCAAACAACATCAACTCAAATGAACAAATATTTACTGTTTGTGTAAAATGTACAAGTTGCCACGCTAATATTTTATGGACCATAATGTACAATATCACTACTTATTAAACACTTTATCAAATTCCGCTTAATAAGTTAATAACCCATTCAGATCAAATTTTAGTTGGTGACTGTACTGAATGTGTCTTAGTCACATCCTTGCATGATTCTGCAGCTTTGTTCTATACAAAACCTCACAGGGTTTAGAAAAATGATTTGGGTTCCTTTATTCATGTAATAGCTATTGAGTACCAACAATTTTTTTCTGTGTGTAATGTGTGACTGAGTGATATAGAAGTCAGGTTTCTCCAGAGAGACAGAACCATTAGGAGATATACATATATATGTATATATATTTTTTAATTCCAGTAAACATACAGTGTTATATTAGCTCCAGGTGTACAATATAGTGATTCAACAATTCCATACATTACTCAGTGTTCATCATGGTAGGTGTATGCTTGAACCCCTTTCACTTATTTCACCCATCCCCCCACCTACCTCCCCTTTGATAACCATCTCTATAATTAAGAGTTGTTTTTTGGTTTCTCCCCCCCACTTTGTTTTGTTTCTTAAATTCCGCATATGAGTGAAATCATATGGTATTTGTCTTTCTCTGACTTATTTCACTTAGTACTCTACTCTCTAGCTCCATCCACATTGTTGCAAATGGCAAGATTTCATTCTTTTATGACTGACTGAATAATATTTCATACACACACACACACACACACACACACACACACCACTTCTTTATCCATTCATCTATGGATGAACACGGGCTGTTTCCATAGTTTGGCTGTTGTAAATAAAGCCGTCATAAACATAGAGGTGTATATATCCTTTCAATTTAGTGTTTTTGTATTCTTCTGTGTTAGTAAATATCCAGTAGGCTGACTTCTGGATCGTGGGTAGTTCTACTTTTAACTTTTTGAGGAATCTCCATACTGTTTTCCACGGTGGCTGCACCAGTTTGCATTCCCACCAACAATGCAAAAGAGACCCTCTTTCTCCACATCCTTGCCAACACTTGCTGTTTATTGTGCTTTTGATTTTAACCATTCTGACAGGTGTGCAGTGATATCTCATTGTAGTTTTAATATGCGGATCCCTGATGATGAGTAATGTTGAGCATCCCTCTATGTATTTGTTTTCCATCTGTATGTCTTCTTTAAAGAAATGTCTGTTTATGTCTTCCGCCCATTTTTCTTTATTTTTAAGTAGGCTTCACACCCAGCATAGAGCTTAATGAGGGACTTCAACTCAAGACCCTGAGATCAAGACCTTAGGTCAGATCAAGAATTGGACGCTTAACCAACTGAGCCACCCAGGTGCCCCTTCTGCCCATTTTTAAAAAATTGGATTGTTTGTTGAGTGTTGAATTTTATAAGTTCTTTATGTATGTTAGATACTCTTTATCAGGTATTTCATTTGCACATATGTTCTCCCATTTAGTAGGCTGCCTTTTAGTTTTGCTGATTGTTTCCTTCACTGTGCAGAAGCTTATTATTTTTTTTTTTTATGTAATCCCAATAGTTTATGTTTGCTTTTATTTCCCTTGCCTCACTAAACATATCCAGAAAATGTTGCTATGGTTGATGTCAGAGAAGTCAATGCCTGTGCTCTCTTCTAGAATTTTTATGGCTTGAGGTCTCATATTTAGGTTTTCAATCCATTTTGAGTTTACTTTTTGTGTATGGTATACAAAAGTGGCTCAGTTTTCCCAGCTTCATTTATTGAAGATACAAGCTTTTTCTCATTGCATTATCTTGCCTTGTTTGTTGATTGACTATATAATTATAGGTTTATTTATGGGTTTTCTATTGTTTCATTGATCTGTGTTTATTTTTATGCCAGTACCATACTGTTTTTATTACTATAGCTTTGTAATATAACTTGAAATCTGGCATTATGATACCTCTAGCTTTGCATTTCTTTTTCAAGATTGTTTTGGCTATCCAGGGTCTTTGTGGTATATACACCTAATTTTAACCTAAAAGTTTTTTTTATCACTCCAAAATTGTTACATTTTATCTTTACTGATAATATGATTTAGATTTTATTTTTGAGAAAGAGAGAGAGGGCACAAGTGAGCAAGGGGCAGAGAGAGAAAAAAAGAAAGGAAGAGAGAAAAAGAGAAAGAGAGAGAGAGAGAAAGAGAGAGAGAGAAGGAGAGAGAATCAGGGCTCACCCAAAGCAGGGTTCCTGTTACATGAATCGGGACTCGTGCTCACCCAATGTGGGACTTGAACTCACAAACTGTGAGATCGTGACCTGAGCCAATGTCAGATACTTAACAACCAGGCCACCCAGGGACCCTAGAATTTTTGAAAATAATATGCAAATATATTTTAGAGTATCATTACAGAATGACGGTAAGAAAATACAAACATCAAACCTCTTTTATTTTCACCTGCACTAAAATGGAAAACAAAAATACTGTCAAGTAAGGGTCACTTACCTTCCCAGGGGAAAGGAAATAAAAATCAAGACGGTTATGTTGTTTTATTGTTATTTTTCCATCTTACATGGTAAGTCGACAACAATTTATGCTCACAGCTGTGAGTAGGTATTTAAAAGAATATTTCTTTCCTGTTTCTTTTGGTGACATGAGTCGCTTTGATTTCTTTGGGTATTGACACAAAGGGAAACTTTGTTTAGTTCGAACACTTCATACTATCCTAAAAAACTGCATTATCTTTGTGCATTTTTTTATAGAGTGAAGTTTAACAACAGAAAGCATGAAATTAAATAATTCTGAACATATGCGTGACATTGCTACAGTATTATGATGAACAATTTGGGTCATGTCTAGACTCATCTGAGGATGCCCAAAGTCCAATATAATATGAACTGCACTTCTATTCTGACTCTAGATGATTCCACGGCCATGGTTTCTATTCAACTATTTTTCAGATGATGATAAAATAAGATATTGAATTATTAAGATTTTTAACAGAACTTATTCTGTTTTTCCATTGAGTAGAATCTTTTAAACTTTTTTTAAATGTTTATTTTTTATTTTTGAGAGAGACAGAGCAGACGTGGGGGAGGCACAGAGAGAGAGGAAGACAAATAATCCAAAGCAGGCTCCAGGCTCTGAGCTGTTAGCACAGAGCCAGACCTGGGGATTGAACTCATGGACTGTGAGATCGTGACCTGACCCGAAGTCTGATGCCTATCTGACTGAGCCAACCAGGCACCCCTCCAGTGAGTAGAGCCTTGATAATAAAAATATAATAACTCTCAAAATAGTTAAAAGTATCATATAGATGTTAATATTGAGTGTTACACTTTGTGTTAAAACTATTATTGAAAATGCAGGTAAATTCCAAGTATTGTTTGGTTTAACAATGATGACAGTTAAAATAAACTTTGAGATCTGTTAATAAGAAGCACAGTATTTGTGAGAGCCTTTCTGGCTGCCATTAAAATGTATATATGTGTATGTATACTGTGTGTGTGTGTGTACACACACACACCAAGTTTCCCTCATCTCCTGTGATCACTGCAGCTGACAATGTGGGTTTTTCATGACTTGTGATGTTAAGGAACAGCAGAACGCATAGCTTGTTGTCAAGTTTTCACTTGGGCCAAAATCTACAGGAATAGGCATTCCTGGTTACACAAGATGCAGGGTGAGGCAAACAAAATTATGATGACATATCCTTTAGTTCTCCATGTAACCCATGGTATTTTTCTAGGAATAAAATAAGATCCATCTAGGCAAACTTTGTTTACAGGTAGAATAACTGCTTCAAGTAGTTTCCTCCCTATAATGTATCGCTTGCACGCATGCTTCTAATAAACATCCGCTTAGCAGTTTATCTGAACTGTCAGAGGATTTAGCGAAGTCCCATGGAGTGTGATGACTGGGTTTGCCCTTCTCACATATTTAAGGAATGTTTCGAGTTCAAGGAGGGGGAAACGACTCACATAAGATTACTGTAGTAAATTTTTCCAATGGTGTTTATTCTGAGCAGACACTGAAAGGTGCTTGAATAAAACAAGGATGACTAGACTTGCCTCAGTAGTGGGCAATGCAAGTTGTTTTTAGACTAGTGGAGGCTTGGAGACAGATGACTCTTTATTTTTTGACTTAACTCACTTCAGTGACATGAAAGGAAATTGTGGGCTGGTGACTAACACAAGTGGGAACAGGGGAAAGGCTGGAGAAAACCAAAATAGAGTTGGTGTTTAAGACATTTCCTTAATTGTTGTTTCTTGACTTAACTCCCCCTCTCTTTCCATCACACATCTTTGGATTGCCTTGGGTTTACTTTTTGAAACATTTGCTGCAGCAATGACTATTCTGCATGTAGCATACACAATTTTGGAGGGTCTGGTTTTGGAGACTTTAATATCTATTTTAGTGCTAATGTGAATTATTTACCGTGATCATTGGAAATATTAAAGTAAGGATCTATGAGAAGCCAAACTTTGTATGTTAATAAGACATAAAGTCAGGACCATATATATTGTTTCCAGGCCCTTCAAACTTGGCAATTTTCATTGGAAATGTTACTTTTGTAAATTGGTTCCTGTTATCTCTTCCACCATTTCTTTAAAGGAGCAAATAAAAATGTTCAAGGATGCTGACCACTGAAGAACACTCTTGATTTTATTACTTTCCTATATTCCCTGAAAACCATATTCTGACACCTCTACTGAATATTTATTGTTTATCCTTCCTTAGATATTTTTCTCTTCTATACATTTTGGACTTCTTCAGAATTTACTTCTTTGCCCTTTTCTCCCTCTATACTTTCTCAACCAGTTATGTGCCATAGAACTTTCTATACTAATAGGAACTTTCTGAAAGCTGCACAATCCAATATGGTAGCTTTCAGCTACATGTGGCTAATGAGCATTCATCGAAATTATGGTTAAGAGAATATTCAAGAATATCAGTGAAATATCCTTCTCTGATTATGTTATCCACTATTACCATCATCTGCATCTATTCCTTTACTTTCTCATTTTCTTTACCTTTTTGACCTGCTTTCTTTACTCTCAACTCACCTTCTCTGAAGCTCTCCCTTATACACACAGATTAATCTATCTCTTATTGCTGTTGGTCTCCAAGGTGCTACACATTCAGTGATATATTCACCATGTATTTAGTAAGCCATTCATAGGGCTTAGGTAATATACAAATGTGATTTAAGAACCAAGACTAACATCGAAGGGAAAATTATAAGTGTGATGACAATTTCAGCAAGTGAATATTTACCTACCAAACATTTTTATGAAGATATCTCATAAACCCATATAATTAAGCATGTTCAAAGGATTTTCAGGTAATTGTAATTTTTCTAAAACTGGAAATATAAATCCCAGCTCTCCTATGGTTCCTTTGTTTTGGGGGAGAAAATCAGATGAATGGCCAAATACAACAGTGATAGCAATAATGAAATTACCTTAACCTGAAACCAGAAATTACAGATTTTGGTACATTAATGTAAACTTTGTGCATTGTTTAGCGAGGTGCCTCCCTTTTATTTTATTTTCAATGTTTATTTACAGAGAGAGAGAGAGACAGAGAGAGAACAAATGGGGGAGGAACAGAGAGGGAGGGAGGGAGGGAGGGAGAGAGGGATAGAGAGAGAGAGAGAGAGAGAGAGAGAGAGAGAGAGAGAGAGAGAAGCCCAAGTAGGCTTCACACGGTCAGCATGGAGGCCAACTGATGTGGGGCTGGATCCCACAACCGTGAGATCATGACCTGAGCCAAAATCAAGAGGTGGACACTCAACTGACTGAGCCCCCCCGCCCCAGGAACCCGGGGCTTCTTCCTCCTAGAGACAGTGTGGGGAGGGGCAGGAAGAGTGAGAAAGCAGTCTTGGCTCTCTTAAGTGAAAGGACGATGTGCAAAACTCAATTGTGTTTGGGTGTGGTGGTGTGGCTACTGTTGCTGCAGCTTGATTGCTTAATGAGGGATTTTTGGTCCAGTTAGGGGAGAAGAGGAATATTGCTGCAGAATATATTGCAAAGGTTAAAATAGATACTACCTCCTACTTCATCACCAACTCTATATGTGTATAAATTCCAATTCCATAGACAGCTGAAAAGTACTCAAATGAATAATTTGAGTAAACCCTTCACCTAGATTCACCAAGTGTATGTATCTTTCATCATCACTTTATCTCTATCTACATTTGTATGCACTTTAACCAGTTTTAAGTAGGGTGCAAGTCTGATGAATCTTCATAAGTATGTCAGCATCACCTTCTAAAAATAAAGGAATTCTCCTGCATAACCATAATAACATTATCAAACCTAAAAATAATTTCATAAGGGGCTCCTGGGTGGCTCAGTCTGTTGAACATCTGGCTTCAGCTCAAGCCATGATCTTACAACTCGTGGGTTCAAGCCCCAGGTTGGGCTCTGTGCTGACAGCTCAAAGCCTGAAGCCTGCTTCAGATTCTGTGTCTCCATCTGTCTCTGCCCCTCCCCCACTCGTTCGTTCTCTCTCTCTCTTTCCTTCCCTCTCAAAAATAAGTAAACATTACATAAATAAAAACAAAAATAATCTCATAAAATAAATATATAGTCCACAATCATATTCCCCAATTGTCCCAAAAGTCTTTTATAGTTTTTTTCCTGATATAGACTCCAATCAAATTTCATGCATTGCATTTGATTGTTATAGCTCTTTAGTCTTAATATCCAGCCACTCCTATTGTTCTTTTGTCTTATTTTCATGACTTCACTGTTTTTTGTTTGCTTGCATTTTGTTTTGAGGAGTCTACACCATTTGTCTTGTAGAACGGTCCACTTTATGGATTTGCCCCATTTTATTTCCTTGTAATTGCATTCAGGTAAAATATGTTTAGCAATCAGGTAACTGTGAGTTTTTTACAGCATCACATTGAGAGGGAACATCGTATCAGGTTTTCTCCCTATTGGTGAGACAGCCTGATCATAGCGTTAAGGGTAGTGATAGTAACATGTCTCTATTGTGAAATTTTCCTTATATTTAGTAATTTGTGGGGTTATAAGTCACAGCCAAGCAAAATTGTCTTCCCTAACAATCTTTACACCAATGGTTTTAGCATCTATTTATAGTAATAGCCAAAATCAGTTATTACATTGGGAGCTACAAACTGGCTAGTTCACTAATTCCATCATTTCTTCCATATTTATTATGTGGCATTCTAATATAAAAAAAAAGGCCTCTCCTTTTTTTATGTATATATTTTTGGACTCACATTTTTGAGGGAATTGTAATCTAAGTCTGTCATTATCCTATTGGGTTCTCAAATTAACCAACAGAGTGAAAGTCCCTTTAGGTTGGTGTTGAGTCCTTTCTTTCCCCATAATTCTTTTAGTGTTTCAGCACTTTTTTTTTTTTTTTTTTTTTTTTTTTTTTTTGCTGCTGGAGTAATACATAGTCATTTCTTTTCATCAGTGATGGTATTCAGAAGCTAAGATCTCAATAAGAGGTATTTCACTGCTGCCTATTATCACCGATTCTTGACTTTTACAGAATTTAGACACAGCCTCTCTCCATGAGTATGTTTAACCAAGAGTTCAAACTTTTACATTTAACAAAAACTTAACATTAACAAGGGTTTTCCTACATTCTTTTATTTTATATTGGTACCTCATTTCTCTGTGAAAATCTTCCTTTTAATGACATTAACCTACTTATTTACTCTTGTCTACAACACACATAAAATAACACCAAAAATGTCCCAATGTCACTGCTATGACTACTACTAGTCTTATTAAAACAGCTTTAGATTTTTATTTCTACATTTTTGTAGGCTTAGATCTTATTAAGATTGGACAGTCAGAGCACTGTGTTCAAAAGTTACTTGAATAACTTTTTATGGCACAGTTATCTTATGAAAGTAATATTAGTTCATTTTTCTACTTTAAAATTTGCAGTTTGCTTCCTTTTACTTTTGATACTTTTTCTCGATACGTAAACATTTAACTATGTTAAAAATTTTACTAAAGGAACTCTTTCCTCTACCACATCCAGCTCCTCCCTTTTCCCTCCCATCCACTGTAAATAAGCATTTTCATTAGTTTCTGGTTCATCCTTCCCCTAGTTCCTTATGAGAAATGATCTGTTTTCACACGAGAGCATACGAAGTTATTAAAGGCACTCTTTAGACCTTGATTTTACCCATAAATTATGTGCTAGACACCAGACCTTTCTTACTTTAATATTTTTTCTCATTCTAATAGCTACTTGGTACTTATTTTTGTAGCTACACTTTGGCTTCACCATTTTTGCAACGAGCGAGAGTATTTCCCAAAACTCCAGTACAGAGTATGTGATCACGTTTTGAAATTTTCCAATCTGGTAAGTGACAAGTAGTAATCTCAGGATAGTGTTACTTTGCATTTTTATTAGGAGTAAAATGGTGCCGATTTTCATATGTTTTGTAAATTTTGTTTCTGTGCAAATGCCATTCACGTGTTTTGCCCATTTTTGACATGTTTTTTTTTTTCTCTTTCGTTAATATCCAGAGTCCTTTACATATCAGAGAGATTAGCTCAAGTGTACTTCTGTGAGATGCTTTGCAAAGTGTTTGTTTATGACGCCGGTGATAGAGAAGTTACTGTCATGAGAGCACGCCTTTTACCTGCCCCATTACAGAACAGCCAATTATCCTTACAGATTCAACATAAGATCCCCGTCTGGAAGAGAACCTTTCCTGACATCTTCCTCTTTGTTTTTCTCCCAAGAAGTCCCACTTCCTGCCCTCCATCCATTGGGAATAAAAGGAGAACAAGCGAGATAGAGCTGTTGTGGAGTTCTGGGGATGCAAACCTCTCAAGTGAAATGCAGAATTACAGAAGAACCGTGTGGAGAAAATGATTGGCAGCTAAGGAAGAAAACACAGATGGAAACTCAGGAACACCGTCCTCATTTTCCATGCGGTAATGGAGTCTCTGGCCGATAGCCTTTCCACCACCTGTGCTAGTGGAGCACGTTACCGAATGGCTTTCAGGACCAACTTCTCTTCGCACACCAAAGTCCCTTTCTGAACCTGTCTGAAATAAGTAATGGAGAGGAAATGACAGGCCGAAAAACTGTCTAGAAGTCACAATTTTAGGATATGATGATTGATTGCTTTGGACAAGGATTTGTAGAAAATCAGGAAATTATGTGTCAACTGTGGTACACATCAAAATCCCTCAGAGAGCCTTTTCAAAGTTAACTTTCCAAGGCCCCACCCAACCCCGGTGAATCAGAAGCTCTGTGACTGTATCCAAGTCTGCTGGCATCCAT
Organism: Panthera onca; assembly: GCF_046562875.1. Taxonomy (NCBI): domain Eukaryota; kingdom Metazoa; phylum Chordata; class Mammalia; order Carnivora; family Felidae; genus Panthera; species Panthera onca. Next base: position 89,409,309 of record NC_138340.1, on the reverse strand, counting down.
GCACTTGTGGAAAGACGAGGATATTGAATATGAGGTGTGAAATCGTATCTCTGCATCTCCTCAGAAGGAACATTTTTCACGTAGGCTCATTGGCCATTTGAGCTTATGCGTTTTTCTTCATGTATGTTTAAAATTTATCATTGCCTTTTTAAAAAAAATTCTTTATGTATTCTGATAATAAGCCTTTGTCAGCTATACATATGGCAGATAATGTTCTCAGATTATAGCTAGTCCTTGCATTTTGTTTAAAGCATCTTTTAACTGAAATTTTTAAATTTAATACAATTAAATGTATCCATCTTACTTTTATTGGGGGTGGGGGTACACCTCTTTCACGCAGTATTTCTCTGACCTGAAGTCATTTGTCTCTATTGTCTTCTATAACTTCTTAAAACTTTTATAGTTTCACCTTTCCCATTTCAGTCTTGAATCCTTCAAAAGTACTTAATAGTATTAATTAGAAATTTCATTTCTCACTTTCTATACGTGTTCATGTGTATATATATTTTTCCAGCATGTTTTGATAATTCTGTGCCTTTTATTCAGTCATTTCAAAACTATTTGTTGAATTCCCAGCACTATTCGTTAGCAGTTAGACTATCATTTCTCAGTCTGCCTGTGAAGTAAAGACCAGAGTAGTGAATGCAATGGGGGAGGCAGATGGAGAAGGGATTGAAAGATTTCAGTCTATATGTTCAGGGAACATTCTAGGCATGGGGCTGGCTGTACAGGTGGATGGCCAGTGCAGTTGCACAGGGCTTTATGCCTAGAAGGCCGAGTTTAGTTTAATGGTCTACTCTTACCACACTGCAATTATAATATTTGCACACGCAACTCCACTTTTTAATTTTGTACCGGGTATATGAGACCGTACAAATTATGTCCAGAGAAATTGTCTGGAAACATTTGTCTTTAGCTTACTTTTGCTATTTTCTACCTTCCATTGGTTGGGGTCTTACAGATTTAAGGATATTTATCTACTCTTGTGTTTAAGAATAGATTTTACATTTTGCTTTCTCTTCCAATATGAAAAACTTTCAGTCGTTCAGATAAAAGGATCAAAAATAATTCATATGTTGGCTTTAGTGAAAGATAATAGATTACTGTGTGCTTTTACAAAAAAAAAAAAAAGTGATAAAAACAATGAACACTCAATTTGCCTAACAAAAGGGTGGTATAAGAGAGTACATATGGTGACTATCAAACAGAAAGATTATGGTCACTCAGGTATTTTCTCAGCCCACACTAAATTTCTTTTTCTCTCTACTGAAATCCACCAGTTAGAAATATATTTAATTTTATAAACTTCTAAACCACATAAGCCTTCCTACAGAGACTTATGACCCTGTACTTTGTTTCCTATCTACACCTAGCTGAGATCAATAAACACTGAGTACTTGAGGGGTGCCTGGGTGGCTTAGTCTGTTAAATGTCTGACTTCGGCTCAGGTCATAATCTCACAGTTCATGGGTTCGAGCCCTGCAACAGTCTCTGTGCTAACAGCTCAGAGCCTGGAACCTGCTTCGGATTCTGTGTCTCCCTCTCTCTCTCTGCTCCTCCCCCATTCATGCTCTGTCTCTCCTTGTCTCTCAAAAATAAATAAAAGTTTTTAATTTTTTTTTTTTAAAGTAAACACTGAGTACCTGAGAATTCAGGTTGGTGAGGAGCAAAGGAGAAAGTAAGGGGAGGTTATTTAGATCCCAAGAGAAGGAAACTCAGGTCAGATTCCAAACAGTGAAATTCTTTGGACAATATGAAAGCATCTCCATCTGATGGACGGCAACCCTGTAAATAATGACGGAAACCACGTGATTTCAAAAACTTACCCCCCACTTAATTGGATATGCCTGGCCAGGGTGGATACCTTCTGGTTTGAAAGTAGCAATACTCCATCCCTCATCAAGGTGCAAGTAGTAAGTGGGAGTAATGACAGATTGCACAGCCTGGTGTGCGAAACACAAAGAGTAGAAGCAGGGGACGTTCAGAGCCATGAGGCTATCTACATTAGAGCAGACAATGGAGGCAGAAAGGTAAGATCTGCCCTTCCCTGAGCCATGGCTCTGGGAAGGAGGAAGAGACTGGGCTTCAGGTTATGTATGCAAGATAACCTGACTTGTTTCTCACCAAGTACAAGTCTGAAAATTCTAAGTTATTTATTTTTTAAAGTATTTTTAATGGTTACTTATTTTTGAGAGAGACAGAGCATGAACGGTAGAGGGGCAGAGACAGAGTGAGACACAGAATCCAAAGCAGGCTCCAGGCTCTGAGCTGTCAGCACAGAGACCAACATGGGGCTCAAACTCATGAACTTCGAGATCATGATCTGATCCAAAGTCAGGCGCTCAACCGACTGAGCCACCCGGGCATGCCCTAAGTTATTTATTTAATTTAAATATCCAATATTCATCTGGAAAAGTGACAAAAAGGCATTCATGGGCAAAAGTTAGTTAATAAAATCTTTATGATTTTCTTCGACCAGTAGAGGGACCCATTTCTTATGGTAATGTTTTTTTTCATTTCTTCCCTTCTGGAAGTCATTCTTCCTTTCCATAGGTAATCCCAGGCATTCTAAATCATTCCTATTGTTGTTTGGGGCCCCACAGGATGACAAAGATATGGGCCTTGATAAGGAGTGGTGTCCAGGAGCAGGGGAGTGGGGCACAGTTACTGGAATATAAACATGAGGCTAGGAAAGAAAATAGCATGAGTAGCTACAAGTAGGTATATGTTTGTAGCAGGGTCTGAGGGGCACAGAGTGACAAGAGATAGTACTTTGAAAAAGATGAAATAAACTATAAATCAATTTAGGAATTATTGGTAATAAATAAGCAATCAATAAAAGGAGATCAAAGAATAGAAGACTCATGAGATGGCTGCAGTCAAGAAACTGAAGTCCATGGAGACAAAATCTCATCTTCACAGGGAGGTCAGAATAGAGATACCTGCTTTGCTAGAAGGGCATAGAAAGGTGAGAAAGAATTACAACAATATTTCACATCTTAAGCTGTGAATTATTTTCTTCCTTCTAGCGAAGAATGGAATTTTTTCATCAGTTGGCCAAAATTCAATAGTAAATATGAAATCAACTTTGTAACTGAGGGACCAACATTAAGAGACTGTAATGGAAAGGAATAGATGGGGAACAAAATAGAATTGACTGTTAGTACATGATTTATGAATCAGGCATAATATATTTAGGTCATTGGCTCTGAAGACAGGGAGAGATTATTTCAGGAGACTGAAATAAACCAAATGATTTCAAAAACACACTTTACATACACAAGATTAAAAAAGTGTGCTGTAGTCACATTGAACTTTCTATGTGTTTCAAAAAAACTTTTCAAGCACTGTTTTTACTGAATGTGATCAGGATATACACTTATTTCAATATTACTTCAACTTTCAGGATTCATTTGTTAAGATAGGCATATCGAATGGAGAAAAGGGATAAATAAAATAAGGTAAAATTTAAAAGTTATTTTGCTCAATTCATTCCATGGAGCAACTACCTATTATATGTACTAATCATAGAATTTCTAAGAATCCACTTTTCTTAGTGCACTCCTAGCATCCATCAAATTGGACTTCTAAGAGAATAACAAAGGGCTGCTTGCTCAACCAAAAATTTGTATAAGTGGTAAAACTAAATAATCTTTTGCTAAAATATTATATACAATTCATGACCATTTATGTTTCACTATACGAATGTTAATCCTTAACTCAGACACTGTCTCACTGAAAGAGGGAATACTGAAGCCTGTTAAAACCCAGACAGTGCAGCTGAACCAGGGAAATAGGGGAAAGTATAAACAAATCAAAGGCTTAACCTTGCAAGAAAGACGTGTCAATCTAAACAAAACTGTACTTCTCATTTTCCTCACATGTGATTTTGGCAACACAAGGACAACATTATTGGCAACACTAGCTTTGCACTGTGAACTAAGCAGTGACATTCATTGTCTTTCCGAAAGAGAGTCTTTCCTAGAATAACCAACTAGAGTGAACGGTCATATGTTTACATTCCTCGGTATTTTTTTTTTTTTATTCTAGAAAGCACCCACGAGGTTTTCTGAAAGATCAGTATCTGCCACAATAATAACAAAGGAAAACTAGGGAATGTATCAATTAGCTTTTGCAGTGTAAAAAGCTACTTTAAAACTTAATGGCTTAAAACAGCAAGCATTTATCATTGCTCAGATTTTTTTTTATTTCTTTGTCAGTTCTTCCTCTCTAGGTAGGCTTGACTAAGACTTGATGCTTGAGAATGGTCTCACTCACATGTACGACAGTTACTAAGATGATTGATCTACAGATTCCTTGCTCAGGAAGGTCTCTCATCCTCCAGACGACCTGAATTTCCAAACATAACAGCATCAGGGTTCCACAGACAAACAAGACAGCAAAATCCAACGGGTAGTTTTTAAGTCTTTGCATTACAATTGCTAAGTTGCCATTGCTCAAAGCAAGTTATATAAACAAGAATCAAGGAAAAGAAAATGGACTCTATCTCTTGATGGAAGAGTTGCGAGTTAAAAAAGATGTCAAGTCAAACTTCATTTTGAGTTGTTTTTTTTTTGTGTAGGGTGTAACATAAGGGTCCAATTTTATTCTTTTCCATTTATCCAGTTTTCCCAGCACCATTTGTTAAAGAGACTATGCTTTCCCTGATGTGTATTTTTGGCATCTCTTTTGAAGATTAGTGGTATATGTATAGATTTATTTCTGGATTCTCTGTTCTGTTCCATTGTCCTATAGGTCTGTCTTTAGGCCTGTACAATACCGTTTTGATTATGAAGCTTTGTAATATATTTTGAAATCATTCTGATGTCTCCAGCTTTGTTTGTATTTCTCCAGGTTGTTTTGTTTTTGCTATTTGGGACCTTGTGTGGTTCCATATGAATTCTAGGGTTTTTTTTTTCTTTTTTTCCTTCCTATTTCTATAAAAAATACCATTGGGGTTTTGACAGGGATAGCATTGAATCTGTAGATCACTTTGGGTAGTAGGGACATTTAACAATATTAAGTCTTATATTTCACAAACACAGGATGTCTTTCTATGAGTTTGTGTCTTCTTAAATTTCTTTTTATTTTTTTTTTTTTTAATTTCTTTCATCAATATTTTATAGTTCTCAGTGTACAAGTAGTTAACCTCTTTGGTTAAGACCTTATACTGTGAAACTCCTAAAAGAAAACATACAGGAAACACTTTTTGACATTGGTCTTGGCAATAATTTCTTGGCTACCACACCAAAAGCACAGCCACCAGGGCGCCAGGGTGGCTCAGTCGGTTAAGGGTCCAACTTCAGCCCAGGTCATGATCTCGCAGTTCATGAGTTTGAGCCCCATATCGGCCTCTGTGCTGACAGCTCAGAGCCTGGAGCCTGCTTCAGATTCTGTGTCTCCCTCTCTCTCTGCTCCCCCCACTCATACTCTGTCACTCTCAAAAATAAATAAACATTAAAAAAAATTACAAAAAAAGAAAAACACAAGCATCAAAACCAAAAATCAACAAGAGGGACTACATTCAATTAAAAAGCTTCTGCACAGTGAAGGACACCACAAAATGCAAAAACTATCTAGAACGAGAGAAAATACCTGCAAACTCTGTATCTAATACATGGTTAATCTCCAATATATATGTATAGAACATCTGCAAGTCAATAGCAATAATAATAATAATGATAGCAATAATAACAACCATTTTCTAAAAAGGGCAAAGGACTTGAGTGCACATTTTTCCAAAGAAGACATACACATGGCCAATGGATACATTAAAAAAGGTGCTCAATATCACTAATCATCAGGGAAAAGCACATAAAAACTAACAAAATATCAATTCACACCTATTAGGATAGCTATTATAAATACACACACAACAATAACAAAGTATTAGTGAGTATGTGAAGAAATTAAAATGCATACACGCTGTTGGTAAGAATGTAAATTGGTACAGTGATTATGGAAAACAGTATAGAGTTTCTTCAAACAATTAAAATAGAGGGACACCTGAGTGGCTCAGTCAGTTGGTCACGATCTCACGGCTTGTGAGTTCAAACCCCAAATCTGAGCCCTGGCTTGGGATTCTCTCTCTTCCCCCCTCTCTCTCCATCCCTCCCCCATGTTCACTCACTCACTGGCTCTTGTGCTCTCTCTCTCTGTCTCTCAAGATAAATAAATAGACTTAAAAAATTAAAATAGAATATATGATCCAGCAATCCCACTTCTGGGTCTATATCGAAAAGAGTTGAAATGAGGATCTCAAAGACATATTGGTACTACCACATTTATTGCAGCATTATTCACAATACTCAAGATACAGAAACAACCTACATGTCCATCATAGATAAATGGATAAAGAGAATGTGACACACACACACACACACACACACACACACACACTGTATACAATGTTTTTGTATGTTATATAATAAAATACTACCTGACCTTAAAACAAAGGAAATCTTGCCATATGCAATGACATGGGCGAACCTGGAGTACAGTCTACTAAGTGAAATTAAGCCAGTCACTTCGGAAGGACAACCACTACATGATTCTATTTTATAAGATATCTAAGCTAGTCAAACTTCTCAAAGCAGAGAGTAGTGGGAATTGCTAGAGGCCTGGGGCAGAATATTTGGGGAGCCATTGTTCAATGGCTATAAAGATGACTAAGTTCTAAAGATCTGATCTACACCATAGTATCTATAGCTAACAACACTTTATTGCACAATTAAAAATTTGTTAAAAGAGTAGAAGTATATTAAATGTTTTTACCACAAATTAAGAAAAAAAGTTATATTGCAAAGGTAAATGTATACAGAGAGTGAGATTTGTGTCCATTTTTTTTTAATTTACCATAGAATGAATTAACATGGGTAGAATTGTTGGAAGAAAATCAAAACAAAAATAGGATTAATAATAATAGGAAAAAATGTATTTTTTTACTCTTCTTTTGAATTCCAACCAAAATCTCATCACTGAAATTTGAACATCACTTCTAAAATAGTATCTAAAAAATAAGAGTCAGATATTTAAGGATCCATACAGTTACTGTTATACAAATCTAGAATAATATTGGTGAAAGAATGTCTTTTTCTAAGCCCTGAGATCATTTAGAGTTTTAGAGGAACATAGTTTTATGTTTGCTTTTTTATAATCTTTCTTCAGTGAGAGACTGCCTTGTCCTAGGCTATGTGGATAGGGGTAGATCAAGCATTAGTTCAAGTTCCAAACCTACAGTCGCCTCCTAAGTAGTAACTCCTTCCCCATTGGGGAATTTTTCATGTTTAGTGCCTTCCTATAGTTCAGATTTTAGTGATGAGTACGTAAGGTGTCCACGGTAGGGGGGGGGGGGGGGGCAGAGAAGAAGCGAAGAGGGAAAGGTGATGCAGAATATCTCTGTTGGTGCCTCTGAAATCAATCACAAAGATAGGAAATTCTGATTTTTCCTGTGAATAGGAACTACCTCGGACTACGTTTCATCAGTACATGGAACAACCTATGAGCTTTTTAGCAAATAGAAACTCAAGATCTCTATGTGTGAAGCCATGGTCTTCACTGAGCTCTATATTGATAATGATATGACATATGCAAATATTCATAATTTAGAGAATATAGTCTCATAAAATGGGCCTTTCACTTTTTAGGAAAGTTCCAACAAGCATAGAGGAAGGAGATCAAAAAGAGGTTCTGGTCTTTAAAAAAAATGGGGCACCTGGGTGGTGCAGTCGGTTGAGCATCTAGCTTTGGCTCAGATCATGATCTCACAATTCGTGAGTTCAAGCCCTGCAGTGGGCTCTGTGCTGACAGCTCAGAGCCTGGAACCTGCTTCAGGTTCTGTGTCTCCCTCTCTCTCTGCTCCTCACCTGCTCTCACTCTGTCTCCTTCTCCCTCAAAATAAATAAACATAAGAAAAAAAAAGAGGCCCTGGTCATACTCATATTCAGGTCCAGAGAAGCATTTCTGACTGTGCATATTTAAAAAAATAATTATTAGGTTGTATCTCCTAATACAGCCAAATGATTCAGTGTACAATATAGCAAATCAAAACGCTGTATGATCACACCTGACTCTGGATTCCAGTTTTGCCATTTGTAAACTGGGTCACCCTGGGCAACTAATTGTTCAACTACTCTAAGCCTAAACTTTCTGATCAGTAAAACTGTAATAATAACAACAATAATAATAATAATAATAATATCTGTGTGATTTACAAAAGTTTAACTTTTTTTAAAAATTTTTTTAACGTTTATTTTTGAGACAGAGAGAGACAGAGCATGAATGGGGGAGGGTCAGAGAGAGAGGGAGACACAGAATCTGAAACAGGCTCCAGGCTCTGAGCGGTCAGCACAGAGCCCGACGCAGGGCTCGAACTCACGGACCGCGAGATCGTGACCTGAGCCGAAATCGGACGCTTAACCGACTGAGCCACCCAGGCGCCCCTACAAAAGTTTAATGTACATCATGCAACAGCGTATTTTATTAGCTATTGTCTGTGGTTAATTTTATACTGAAAGACAATGGAACAGTTATTCCTCTTACCTTTCAGTGAACGTGAACAACCTTAACAGCAGCTAACAGGAAGATACAGATGAATCTCAAGGCTAAATATATTCCCACACCTCTAAAAAAATCACAAATATGCCTAACATTTAAAGGAATTCCAAAGACTACTTTGAAAGAACAAGAGTTCTCCAAACTCTCCCTAACTTATCCATGCACTGTGACTTCCAATTATAATGATCTGGTAGCTCTTAGGGTATCTGGTCTAAGGATTGGTGACTAACCCTATTCTTTAATTAATCAAGCCAGAATCTGGAGGATCATCTTCCATAAAGTCCAGATGGTAAAGCAGGAAAACTAGTAAATGCACATCTACCCTGGCAGTCTAAAAATGAATTCTTTTCAAGTCACCATACTTCATGTTTACTGTCCCAAAGAATTGACCAGGTGTTCATGGAAGCCAACTTTGAGGTTTCTAAATTCTTTCCATCCTCTCTATGCCCTGGGGGCAATACTCACCTCAGTGAAAGATCAAATTCCCTCAGCACACAGGAAGAGAGTTGTTTATTATAAGCACTAAGTGCCAAACGCATTATTGGAAAACCAGCCAAGATTATTGCACCCTACTCCACGTGAATACCAGAGCTTTTTGCTGGGGTTGTTGGAGTTTATCTGATTGTATTTAAGAAGACTGTAACGTAATACTGCAAATTTAACATGAATAGAAAAATCACAGTGAACAAAAGCCACTTTTTCTAGAGTAGCTACCTATTCTGACTAGGAAAGTCAACAAAGAATAAAATATTGCAGTATAGCACTTTCAGAAATAGGACATTAGCCAAGGCCTGCTAGAAGTCCAATGTTCCGAGTTCACCTGGTATATCACATTGCCAACATACACGGTCAGGAGAAAACATTTTCAAACAGCCTTAATCCTATTACAATGAAAGCAATTGAAAGCCATTCAAGGTTGAAGAAATAAAGATGTAAAACAGAATTCTTTTTCTGAAAACAGAAAATCTTGATACTATGTTTATAGATGTTAACTTATTATAAAGATATTAATTATATTAATATTAATATTAAGATATATTATAAATATATAAAGATAAAGTACATTTTTATATACAGAAATATTCATATTTAACTACAGCTTTCCATTTAGACTTCTTTTTTTTTTTAATTTTTTTTTTAACATTTTATTTATTTTTGAGACAGGGAGAGACAGAGCATGAACAGGGGAGGGTCAGAGAGAGGGAGACACAGAATCTGAAACAGGCTCCAGGCTCTGAGCTGTCAGCACAGAGCCTGACGCGGGGCTCGAACTCACGGACTGCGAGATCATGACCTGAGCCGAAGTCGGCCGCTTAACCGACTGAGCCACCCAGGCGCCCCCATTTAGACTTCTTTAAATCTTAATGTTTTCAACAATATTATCAATCTTAATACATCTCTAATAGTATCAATGGATGTGAGCAGAGATAATGAAGTCCTCAAACTCGGTTGAGATCATGACCCTTTTTAAGGTAACTGAAATGTATGTTATTTTTTCTTCATCTAATTTCTTTCAGTGCTTATGACAGGGGTGGGTGATTTTAACATTATTAAGAAATGTTTTTTTGTTTTGTTTTGTTTGCTTTGTTTTTAAGGTAGAACTATCTTGAGGTTTATAAAAGAATGTCTTTAAAGTTTATCTTTACTTACAGTGAAATAGAAAAACTAAACACATCTCCCATAACATATTTTGTTAAGGACATAAATTATTAAGCAGAAGCTACCAAATTTTTAGGTGGGGCAGAAGCAGGCTAATTTAGTAAAATTATACTGATATAAGCTCATGTTTTCCTTATAAAAATTAGCTAGAAAATTATAAAGAATTAAGGTTTTCCTTTTTTTTTTTTTTTAACATTCGTTTTTGAGAGACAGAGAAAGAGCATGAGTGGGGGAGGGGCAGAGAGAGAGACACAGAATCTAAAGCAGGGTCCAGGCTCTGAGCTGTCAGCAATGAGCCCGACTCGCGGCTCAAACTCACATACTGTGAGATCATGACCTGAGCTGAAGTTGGACCCTCAACTGACTGAGCCACCCAAGTGCCTCCAAGAATTAAGTTTATTTTTATTTTAAGTTTGCCTTTCTTATGATAGAAGATAAATTTCAGAAACTCATCCCTTTGTTGTTTTAATACCTTAGCTTTTATCTTTAAAGAAAATAATATGTCAAGAGCTAAGTGTAAACGGTTTTATAGAATTCAGTGACATTAGCCTTTTGCACATAAACAGATTAAAAATTTTAGAAGGACGGCAAAAACTTCACCTCATAGATAAGAGAGTCACGATTCCTACTATGTAACTCTTGTCAACTATAATCTACTTGATTTTGTGATGAGAAAAACTGAAAAAAACTGAGTATTTTAGCAGTTGTTACTCTTATCACTATGTAAAATATAAGTAAAATAAAAATTTATAAAATACATATAAATATATATCACAGTGATAATTTTCGACATCTTCTGATATGTTGTATTATAAAAGAGTTACAATAACTCTGTGAGGGTCTAAATGGTTATGTTCAGGTGACTGGATATACTTAGTAGCATTGGTATTTTATAATCAACAACGACAGTGTATTTTTCCAATTCAGCTTTAAGAAACTGGCAAAGAGATTTCAAATGCTAGCCTTGTTCTATAATGGAGATTAGCCCACACCCTCTGACTAAAGCATATGGAGCTGTATGTCCTAAGAAAAGATAACAGAATGATATTTACATTTTGCAATTCAAGTCAATTCATTAACATTTAAGAGATTTTGTTTTGTTTTTTCCCTTGTTGAATACTGGAGTTTTCTTATCGTATCAATTAGACAACAACTAAACATTAATATATCAATTTAATCGGAGAAATATCCTAAAACAAAGAATGGGAATGTTATTTTCATGACATAATGCAAGGTCTCCTGTGATTGATTTAAACAGTGGCTCCAATTGGACTTCTAATTGCTAAGGCACAGAAGAAAAAGCAGTTGCTTCTATGATGAGGTATAGTTTATCTTCCTCCTGCTTGGTTCTAAGTTGGTCTTGTGACTTGCTTTGATCTGTAGAATGTGGCCGAAGTAGCACAGTGGCAATTACAAGCCAAAGCCTCAGAGATATATACTATGCCTTGGCTTCTCTTGGACTCTTGTCAACTCCATCTGCATAAGCACAAACTACCTTGCTAGAGAATTAGAGTTCCTGCGGGGAAGAGTTGAGATAGCTCAACCAATCACCAGCCATCCCCAGTCACAGAGCTGCCTAACTGACTTAAGCGTCTCGCTGATGGGTGAGCGTGACCAGCCAGATCAGGAACACTGGGCTGCTGAGCCAGCCTTCACACAGAGCGATGGAAACAAATGTTTACTCCTGTTCAGTGCATTGTCACTGTCAATGGCATTATTGTGCTAATAGCTTATGGATACCCCATTTCTAGGTCTTGTTTTATTGCTTATCTCCAAATTTCTTCACATTGCTCTCCTATTCCTAAGGAAACTGGATTATGTGGAAAAGCAGTACTAGAGAGGAAAATACAGAATCAGGACTGGCCCCTAAGTCGCCTATCTGTGTGATCAAAAAATACTTATTCCAACTCCCAGGGTTTCCCTTTCCTCATCTGTAATAATGCATGCATGTCATGTGTTGTGTGTGACATAATGTGCTCTCAGGAGTCTATTGTTGCTCTGAAATTCTGTGGTTCTGTGATCTTATGCTCAAACAAGTTATATACTTTTCATGCAACCTTTCCATTTATATTTTCACAAATTAATCTGACAAACCAAAGCAAGCCATTGTTAAAGGTGAGTGATAACATACTCTATCAATCCTTCTGGACAACAGGAGTACTAATGAAATTGTTTGTTGAGACTCTCTATACCAAGTAATGCTAAGTGGTTCCATTCGTCATCTTAAGGAATCCTTTCAACAAAAGTATAATGTAGTTACTACCATCCTCATTTTACAAATGAAGAAACAATCTCAAGATGGTTTTCTTCTTTAAATTCAAATAAATTGCAAAGTTGTATTCCCAATGCACGCCTAGACATAATGACTATCTATCCACCTATCCTTCAACAGGGGTTTTTGAGGTCTGTCTTAAATGCCTGATATCTTGCCAGCTATTGAAAAATGTCATTTTTTAAGGACTCTAGAAGCTACATATTTAAATTTGTGTAAACATCCCCCACCAGGCCGTAATTAAACATCTACTGAGTCAAAGCTCATTCTTTGGTGAGAAAAGACAATTTCTAAACCAGACTGCATAAAGGATGCGACAGAAGAGGTGATACTTGTTTGCTCTAATTTTGACTTAAATCAGTTTCTTGGGTGAAAATTGTAGTAAAAAAGGTTACCCAAGAAAAAGATAAAAAACTTAAACAACAAGCACTTACTTTTTAAAACAATATTACACAGCACAGAATTGCTTTTGTGATGATAAAGAAAAGTGTTTATTCAACAGCTGCTCTATGTTGTGTAAAGGAGTATAAAGGATTCTAACACATACGTCTATCCTCAAGGTTGTTATCATTTCAAAGATGAGCAGCCCTTTAGATACCACACTGGTTCTACCAGTGAGCTCGCCACAGCAATGCAGAGAAGTCAGTGCCTCATGGTAACACGGGCCGTGGAACAAACATGGCCCTCTAGTCTTGGCGGGAGACTGTGGGTAGGGTTTAGAATCACTGTGTCAGGAGAGAACTCTATACACCAGAATCTCAACTTGCCCTCTCCATACAGGAAAGGCAATTAGTGCCCCTGCAGTATGAAGGCAGAACAAAAGTAACAGCAGACCAAAGACCAACTCTATCAATAAAAGGGCAGCAAAAAATTATCAGCTTCTTGACAAATTAAGCAACAAACAATGAATTCCAAAAATGCCTGGGCTCGTAAAAACTGTGTGCGTGTGTGTGTGTGTGTGTGTGCAGCTATATAGCATATATGAATAAAGAAAACAGGTGTATACACTGATGCTTTACTGGAGCTCAGGATGGAGGCATTAAGTATTTTTTTTCTCATTGCCTCTTTTTTTTTTTTTTCCCAGGAAGAAAAAGTTATTCGAAATACAAAGATAATCAAAAACTAAAGAGCTCTGAGTGGATAATTAGTGACACTAATCTATGTTCCCATTTAAGAATTTTCAGTTGACCTCTACAAAGTTTTGTTTCCTCAGGGACACCTACAGATCCTTCAGTAGTCATGGAAAGAATTATATATTTAAATTTGAGGGGTGCTTGGGTGGCTCAGATGGTTAAGCCACCATCTCTTGATTTCAGCTCAGGTCATGATCTCACAGTTGGTGGATTCAAACCCCCCATTGGGTTCTGCACTGGGCAAGCAAGGAGACTGCTTGGTTTTGTTTTTTTTTTTCCTCTCTCTCTCTCCCCTGCTCCCCTGTTTGTGTTCTCACTCTCTCTCAAAAATAAATAAATATTAAAAGAATTTTAAAAAACTAAACTTAACTTGATACGAAAACACTTGAAGAGATCATGAGTTACTTTACTTTGCAATAAGATGAATGTAAAAAATTCCTGATTTTACCAATAAAATCTTTCTCATTCCAATCAAATAAATAAGCTAACTCACAAATGCTATGATGATAGTGAATCAATATTACACAATCAAGGCACATCGAATCGGATCCTTTTTTTTTTTTTTTTTTTTTTGTCCATTCTGCCTTTTCTATAGTTTCTTTTTCACTAAGTCTAAGGGTTTCTGCCATCCTGATGAGGTATTAGATCAAAACCTTTCTAGAGTTTACTGTATAATGTCTAAGAAGTCACTGTTTAAGGAACCAAACTATACTTGCTTTGGCAGATGTTTGTTTTAAAATATACCTTTATTTTATTAGTTTGTAATGTGAACTATATTCTAAGAGTGAATCATCTTTGTGCTTCAGGTAGTTTCTTATTCATGCTTTTTTTGAATAGTGGTGAAGAGCACATATATAAAATTTACTTTTTTTTTTTTTTTGAGGGGGGGACATACACATGAGCAAGGGAGGGGCAGAAGGAAAAGGAGAGAAAATCTTGAGCAGACGCCACACCCAATGTGGACAAAAGGCTTGATCTCATGACCCTTAGAAATTGACCTGAGCTGAAATCAAGAGTTGGATGCTTAACTGACTGAGCCACACAGGCGCCCTGGTAGTTAAGTGTTTAAATACAATGCCAGCACATGGAGAGAAGTCACACAAATACAATGATCTGAGAACATTTCATCAATCAGTACTTTGTAAATACTTTTTTAAAAAGTGACACTCTGGTATTCTAAGAATTGATTAGTGAAACTTTAGAGATGAAAAAGTCATTTACCAGAGCTAAATAGACTACATAAAAATAAGCTAATTTCACAAGTAGACATTATAGAGGTGTCTGGGTGGCTCAGTCGGTTAAGCATCTGTCTTGATCCTCAGCTCAGGGTCTTGATCTCAGGGTCATGAGTTCAGACCCCAGATTAGGCTCCACACTCAGTGTGTGTGTGCAAGGTGAACATGATATGTAAAATCAATATTGACTTAAGTTGATTTACAATAAATGGATCTATATTCATAGTTCATTTTTATGTAAAAAATGCCTACTCTTCAAGAATGCCTAATTGATGCAAAATGCCTCTTTTATCTCTTAAAAGGACAATTGTTATTCGATTTAGAGCACATTTGGATAATCCACCAACATTCTTCGGGGTAAACTTCTTATGCTCTGAATGTCTTTATCAGTGAGCTAACTGGGTGGATAGAATACATTTTTGTATTTAGGCCACAAAACCAAATCAAAACATTATGTATTAAAAGCAAAAATATGGTTAAACAATTGCAAAAAAAAAAAAAAAAAAGGAAGAAATGTGAATTCAGGGGAGTGTATACATTATTTTATAAATATATTTTTAATTATATATTTGTGTGTGTGTGTGTGTATATATATATATTTTAAATAATTAAATATACATAGAGCCAGACCTGAAATTGTGGGTGGCTATTTTTAAGAGAAAGTTTTAAGGTTGGTTTAACTTGACAGGTTTTCAGAGAAAACTTAACATAAACACAAGCTGCAATCAGCAGAAATTTTTTGTTTGCTTTTATTTGCATCCACAATTTTTTTTTCTTACACCTGTTAAATTAATCTGCTAAAGTAATGGCACAGTCAGGCAACTGAAAGCATTTAATTTTCCATGCAGTTTTAGTTGGGAAATTTCTTTGCATAATTCCAATTCCACTGAAACCTGAAAGATGGAAATGTAGAACTGGATTTTCTGTCTCCAGCATAAGCCAGATATTCTTTGGTGTTAGGAAGAAAAAAACAGACCTGAAGAATCCACACTATTCATTACTGATATATTTGTTTATCCTCCTGGGTGGCCCATTTGATTTTTCAGAGACTCAAATTCCTTTCTTAGTATTCTTATTCAAAAGAAGATGAAAGCATCTTTGTGGAATATCACTTTGAATTCTATCACCTGTTTTTTTTCCTCAATTCATCCAATAGGACAACTTAGCCCATTAATTCTGGAGCCACAGGGTCAGAAATCCCAGGTCTACCATGTGTGTGGTATGGGACCTTCAACCAGTGATGTAATCTGCACTCCACTTCTCTCTATTGTCCTAGCACTGACTTTTTAGGGTGTTGTGATAATTAAATTAGTAGCGGAAAACATGAAGAGTAGAAACTTTAATTCGTAATTTGTGATACTGGATACATCAACTGTAATTGAAGACATCAATTACAAAAAAATGCACAGCCACCTTCTGTATTCTTTTCCTAGGGCTGTCGTAACAAATGACCGAAAGACACTGGCTCAGAACAACATAAAGTACTCTCAGACCGTCCCGGAGGCCAAAAGCCCACCATCGAGGTGCGGTTAGTGCCAAGCGGTCTCTGAAACCTCTATGCTCCTGGAGGCAGTGACCTGGAGTATAAGAAGGACCAGATCTTCAGCCAGCAGATAGATCCTTAGAACACACACAGTGACCAGTGGTCACTTCGTAATTTCAACTTGTTTACTGACCCACATGAATCTGGAATGGCTGCCCATAACGAGAGAATATATTTATTTGGTGGATATTCAATTTGGACACATGAGACGCCGGTGTGTGTCCAGGTATTGGGTGTAAGCAGAAAGGGCAAACAGGAATTCTAGGGGCCTCACTCCCTTTTGCTTCTAAAGGAATAGCACTGCTTCCTTTCAGCAGCAGAGTCCTCATGCCATAGGCTTCAGACTCTCTAAAGGCCTCATTACAGGAATGACACTATCTGAAAAGCCTATATACTCCGTTAATGATCATTATGAACAGAAAGAGGAAAGCCCTGACTTTCAGACATGGGGCTTGAAAAGACTCACTGCTCAATGTTTCCTTGTTCTGTTTCTAGGTCTTATATAAAGATAAACATGACGAAAAAATGGACAATTTTCTCCAGTACATTAACTGAAAACTTTTGCCTCCTTCTTCTGTGCATCAAAGTGCAATACAATATGTATGACTTTAAACCAAATATGTTTTGGGACACCTGAGTGGTTCAGTCAGTTAAGTGTCCAACTTCAACTCATGTCATGATCCCATGGCTGGTGGGTTCGAGCCCTGTGTCGGGGCTCTGTGCTGACAGCTCAGAGCCTGGAGCCTGCTTCGGATTCTGCATCTCCCTCTCTCTCTCTATCCCTCCCCTGCTTGTACTGTATCTCTCTCCCTAAAAAATAAACAGCAAAAAAACCATATTTTTTAAATAAACAAATAAATATGGGAATGTAAGCTGGTGCAGCCACTCTGGAAAATAGTCTGGAGGTTCCTCAAAAAACTAAAAATAGAACTACCCTACGACCCAGCAATTGCGCTACTAGGCATTTATCCAAGATACAGGTGTGCTGTTTTGAAGGGACACATGCACCCCCATGTTTATAGCAGCACTATCAACAATAGCCAAAGTATGGAAAGAGCCCAAATGTCCATCGATGGATGAATGAATAAAGACTATGTGGTCTTTATATATACAATGGAGTATTACTCGGCAATCACAAAGAATGAAATCTTGCCATTTGCAACTATGTGCATGGAACTGGAGGCTATTAGGCTAAGTGAAATTAGAGAAAGACAAATATCATATAACTTCACTCATATGAGGACTTCAAGAAACAAAACAGATGAACATAAGGGAAGGGAAACAAAAATAATATAAAAAACAGGGAGGGGGACAAAGCATAAGAGACTCATAAATACGGAGAACAAACAGAGGTTTACTGGAGGGGTTGTGGGAGGGGGAATGGGCTAAATGGGTAAGGGGCATTAAGGAATCTACTCTTGAAATCATTGTTGCGCTATATGCTAATTTGGATGTAAATTTTTAAAAATTAAATAAATACATACATACATACATAAAATCTTTCTTTGCTTCCTTCTGGCTTCTGGTGGTTCCAGTTATTCTTTTGTTAAGTAACTAACTCCAGTCTCTGAGTTTATTTTTACAAGGCTTCTACTCTATTTATTTTCATCTTTTGTCCCTTATAACATCAACTGTCATTGGATTTAGGGTCCACCTGGATAGTCCAGTATAGTATCATTCAAGATATTTTAATTACATCTGCCAAGACTCTATTTTACAAATGAGGTCACATTCGCAGGTTCCAAGGGGCAGAATGTGGACTTATGTTTTTGAAGGACATCATTCAACACACTACACCTTCTTTCCCAGATATTTGATTTTTATTTATCAGATCTCTTTTAATTTTTTTTAATGTTCATTTATTTTTGAGGGACAGAGAGACAGGGCACGAGTAGGAGAAGGGCAGAGAGAGAAGGAGACACAGAATCCAAAGCAGGCTCCGGGCTGTGAGTTGTCAGCACAGAGCCCAAGATGGGTCTCACTCACCAACCGCGAGATCATGACCTGAGCCAAAGTCAGACACTTAACCGACTGAGCCACCCAGTCGCCCCAGATCTCTTCTCTTTAAAATTAAATTAATATCCTTATATAATAGAAATGATCAATTTTAATATTTTAATAATTAATGGTTTATTAATAAATTTTTAAAGCTACAGCTTTTAAAATAACATTCAACTTAGAGGTTAGTTTTAATATTTTGCAGTAAACTAATTACCTGATTTTGTTTGATGAAAAGAAACTTGTTACGCCTGAATTTTTATTCAAATCTTTGTACTAGACATATACTACAACTTATAGAGCCAATTTTCCTATTATTCACGGTTCCATGTTTCCACAATTTGTCTTTCAATTTCCTAATTATGTTATCAGCTTCTCTACTTGCATACTGTCTAATGTTAGTCTCTGTTGACATTGTCACCATTCTCTGTTCACACCCTCCTATATAGAATGTGCAGTTGAGTACCAGATGGAAAGGCAGACGATAAAAAATCAAAACATGCAATTAATTGCTTCCTGTCTCTAGGGAACGATTTGGCCAAAACGTAGAAGGTTTGGAAGAAAAGAGGACAACTTTCATTTAATTTAGTCATATCCTTGGCTTTTGATCAAGAGGTAGTTCTCTCTTTTTTCATCATAGAGGGGAGGCAGAAAAGAATTTAGGCAGGAAAATTAAAGAAAAGCTCTATAAGCTCAAGGACCCGTCTCAACTGTGCCTGGAGTTCATCCTACAGCTGTGATACTTAGATGAAATGTTTGCAGATAACCACCTCTACACTTACTGTAAAAATGTGTTGTTTGTAATAGTATGGGTTGCTGGAAATTGTCTGTTAATATTAAATTTTTCAATTCATATTTTGTCCAATAGAAATTGTATTTACAAATGAAAAGGATAATGGATCCTACCTGGAGGCTCTCTATAGTACAAGATCTACTTTTACCTGGTCAAGCAGGAAAAGTGAATTGTATTTATGTCTAATATGGAAAGGAAAAGTTTCATAAAGCTTTCTATGTCATTTAAGGTTCTGAAGAATAAGACGCTACTTTAAAAACGTTATTTCTAAGAACAGAGACAGAACGTTAAAAAGGCAAAGTGTTTTCAAGGGGTATTTTGACTTCATAAAGTAATATGTCAACAGGAATACAGATTTCTCATTATAAATTAGGAAAGGAGAAATTTTCTAGAATATTAATTTCATTTGTCTATGAGATAATTATAATTATAGAACAATTTCACCATGTATGACTATTTTTAAATAAAATGTTATTAAATTACCTATCTCTATGTCTATTTAGGATTGTACCAAATCAATCACATTTCTGACAATTTATTCCCCCCTCTCCTTCATTTCCCTACCTCTCATTTTCTTTTGTTACCTTAACTACACAAAAAAACAAATTTAAATAATTGAGTAATTGTTTGATATGTTTTGCCTTTGTTATTTACTTTATTTTTATTTTTGTCTCAAAAATCCTATTCAAGATTTTTTTTACTGAAAAAAACTCCCCAGGAATTTAACTGAGGGGGAAAAAATTCCCCAGGTATTATATTAATATATTTTCACTACCAAAAGAAAAAAAAAAAACAGTAATGTGAATTCTAGAATTTGAATATTTTCTAATTTCTCAGGTGCTAGTACTTCTTAAAAACACTTTGCTACAGCACCATTTCACTCAGCTTCTTACCAACTATAACAGGATGGCTTACTCTGTTCCTATCTTAAAGTAAATGGGAAGTGCTCTAAATGGAAAAGAACAAGAGAGAAAGAGAGAAAGGAGAATCAGACAGCAAATAGTCTATCTAAAGTTGTGATCTTTTAAAAAACAAAATTAGAAAACAAGTATTCACTTAAACAAATCATGTCAGGCACAAAGGACATAATGGGTTTGGCATGTGGTCCACTGGGAAGGTCATCCTCACATTCTTGGCAACAATCATGTAGGTTGTAGTTAATGTTGAGAGAATTGGTCAACTTTCTTTCTTTCTTTCTTTCTTTCTTTCTATCAAATACTAAATAACAAAGCAACATTTGTTTGTACCACCAAAACCGAAAACTGGGGACAAATGGAAACAACTTTTATTTCATTTTTATATCTAGAGTCTCCTTGCTGGCAGGAGTGGGTCCCATGGTATTGAATCATATATTTTAGTTTATCAAAATAGGACTTTGAGACTTTTTCACGTTTAAGAGCTCTCGTGAATCTTTGGTTAATGGTATTAGAAAAGGTGTACATATTTCTTCATAGAAATGAGAAGCCAAGCTGTTTTAGTTTGTGATCCCATTATAAGACAAGGATTCATATGCATATGGTCCATTTGGAGGTGATCTTAGGAAACACAGGAGTGGGGGAGGGGTATGAGGGACACGGGGAAAGGGCAAAAAGCAGGAATACCTCTATTAAGAAGAGGGTTTGTGCTGGGGCAAATGATGCTCCATTTAGTTGACTCCCTCCTGAGAATGTGTGGAGCATGCCTCCAAATTGTCATCTACCAACTCTCACCCATCAGGTCTTCCACTGGTTAAGGATGACCCTGGAGATGTGAAATCCTGTGGACTTTACTGTTGTGGAGCCAGAGTGGGTCTCAGAGCAGCAAACAGATGCAGGCATTTGCACTGGGGCTTTGTCATGAGGCTAAAACTTGTTCACCTCAGCTACAATGAATAGAGAGGAGACATTCAAGAATTTTCTTCCAAGGTTTGGCCAAAATTTAATCCCCCAAATTATTTATGCTTGGATCAAAACACAGAGCCCATGAAATTTTTGGTAATACTGAGCATGAACCAGTGATCCACGTTATAAAGCTAGGAAGAAAATTCCTCTAAAAAAAAGACATTTTTCTGAATGTTTCTGAAAAATCCATTCTAGTTCCCATAAATGTAGTCTTCATGTTTCAAATGCATCTTTTCTTTCATTTACCAACTAAATGAGGAACTTTAATAGCTCTTTAAAAGTATCTTCAACTGAAAGTCAAGTCAGTGACTGGAAAATAAATTCCTTTGATATCTAAGATGTTTTAGCCCTGTTACAAAAAAAAAAAAAAAAAAAAAAAAAAAAAAGGATGGTAAGTTTGTTTTTAAAACCACTACTTACAGGGTAAAATGTTTATCCTATTTATAACTCCTAAAACATTAAGAGGTAAGACATTGATGAACTGCTTACAGCATGTTAAATTTCAATATTTCTTGAGGTGCCTAGGTGGCTCAGGCAGTGGGGCATCTAACTTCAGCTTAGGTCATGATCTCACAGTACATGAGTTCGAGCCCCGTGTCAGGTTCTGTGCCGACACCTTGGAGCCTGGAGTCTGCTTCAGGTTTCTGTGTCTCCCTTTCTCTCTGTTGCTCCTCTGCTCGCATTCTGTCTCTTTCTCTCTCAAAAATAAATAAAGATTAAAAAATAAATTTCAGTATTTCTTTTTTTTTTTAAGAGTACTTTATTTTTTTTTTTTAGCATTTATTATTTTTGAGAGACAGAGAGAGATAGAGCACAAGTGAGGGAGGAGCAGAGAGACAGGAAGACACAGAATCCAAAGCAGGCTCCAGGCTCTGAGCCATCAGCACAGAGCCCAATGCGGGGCTCAAACTCACAAACCCTAAGATCACAACCTGAGCTGAAGTCAGACACCCAACCGACTGCGCCACCCAGGTGCCCCTGATTTCAGTATTTCTTTTACCAGATCTAGAATACCAGATAAAAATCAAGTATTTCATTTCACAGAGATGATATGACTGATTTTTTTTTTTTTTTAAGTAACTAGCATCTTAGAAAAGATCTGGGAAATGTAGGCTGTGAAGAATGGCATGTCAAGAACTACCTGCAATGGTTGAGGCATTTGGTCACTGTTATTTATTTATGTGATAATATGAAAACCATATTATCTCAGTATCTTTATCTCTTTTGCTCTTTTTTTTTCCTTTTTATTTAAAAGCTTTCAGTAGCAGTTCCATGTATGTAATTACATTTGATTCATTTTATTTTCATTCTTTGGTAGTGTTACCTACCACATATCTTACATGTAACATGACCTCAAAAATATCACAAATTCGGAACAACTCCATCTCTTTTGCTTAGCAATCCTTTGCTTCACCAACGGAAATCTATTTTCTGTGAACGGACTTTGCAATTTGGGCCAATATTTTGGAAACACAAAGTCTAGCCATTGTGTCTCTAAGATGGCTTGTTTATATGCTCGCACAGTTTATTAGTAAACACAGCTGAATAACTAAAATTCAAAGCAGATTCTTGAGCAAGCAAATTTGACCTTAGTTATCATGACACTATGTTTACCCTCCAAAAGACCCGTTTTCCTTCTCACCCAGCAAAGTGAGGGCTAACCTGAGTGACAATGTATTTTATTAAGGTCCCTTTTATACAGAACAACCATACCTGCAAAGAAAACTACTGACTGATGATTAACCTTTGACCTTTAGAAACACAGAATTTTGGCTTCTTTATCACTGATTCAGATTCTGAGGGGAAGTATTCAATTAATACTGTCAAGCTACATGGTACAGAAAAAACATTTTGTTGACTCAAAGTTAAATCATGTCAAAAAAAAAAAAAAAAACCAGCAGGAAATTGTCACAGACCAATCTGGACTGCCTCAACTCTGGCTTCCTGGTAACAGAATCATTTTCTAATAATGTATAAACTGAGCGCGGCTGGCAAATCAGTTGCATCCATGACCATTGTGCCTGAAAATATGTCTACTGTAGCATATTTCTTTCGTATCTTCTCCTGCTCTATTTCATGTTCAAGTAATAACTCATTTGTACGAATGGATAAAAACAGCAAATCTAAAAAAGGGAGTAATAGTAGGAGGTTGTTTAGGAATCAAAACACTTTAAAATAGCGCAGCTGTTCTGATATTGTTATCATGCCAGCTGTTTCTGATAGTTAGGTGATGGTAAGAGGCAGAGAAAACGTTTAATGCAACTATTTTGCAAACCATGTTTCAGCCATCGTGGTATGCACTTATCTTTCAATGTGATGCTCCCCATATGTACACACTGAAAAGATGCCAATAAAACACATGTGCTCTTCATAAGATCTAAACTTATGAATGCAATTCTTGGTACTTCCTACCCATGGGGCAGAGGCTGAACACCAGGGAGGAGTCCTCACTCAAAGAAGTGAATTCTGCATTTCATACAGGATAGCTTACATTCATTTCCTAAAGCGTCCAGAATAAATGGTGTGATTCATAGGGTCTCAGGAACAGCCTGGGATTACCTGGCCATTTGCTTCTCCCCTCAACCCTACAGCCAAAATTTCCACCTAGAAGCTCGTATCTGAGACTTTCAACCCTGAACATTTATCCTTGAAGTGGACATGGTTACGTACAGCATCCTTACCGGAAGGAGACACACAGGTAGAGAATGAGAATATGGGCTTTTGATGTAAACCACTTTGTGTGATTATTCCTGGCTAGATAACTCACTTCACTTTTCATGTCTGTTTCTTCGCTATTTCTTCATCTATACTATGTGTACTGTAATGGTCTCTGAGGGGTTAATGCTAAGGACTACGTAAATGAATGAAGATTAATGCCTGGCCTCTAGTAAGCATACCATAAATTTAGTTATCATTGACATGAAACATTTCCATTTAACCATCGCTGGTCTTATATGTAGATACACTTGTTTGTCACCTACTTAGCGTAAATTAAAGGGCTAATGTGATAGCCTAGCTTACCACCAAAACATTTTCCCACTTTGGCAGTATTAAACATTAAAAATATTACCAATTTTTAGGAACGGCAATGTAAATTGCATAAATTCATTGTTAAAATCTCTGCATAAATCTATTCTAGTCTTGCACAGTCAAAAACGGACTAAAGCATAGTTAACAAAAAGCAATCTAGCCAAATTTAATATTTTCTTTAAATCCTTATTGTACTAATCCTTCTATTATATCTGTTTATAAATTTTCTCTTAACAAAAACTCTAATGGTGTAGGAGCTATATGTAAGTCATCCTTGAATATTTGTACTTCATACATAACTACTCAATAAGTATTTAATGAATTAAATATAAGGCAAGTTATATTTTAAAGGAAAAATAGAAATATAGAACTACAGGACACAGGTGCTATAGAGAGACAAAAACATCTCTAAGATTCTTAGAAAAGGGAGGGACCAGGGCAGAGAAAGAATGTCTGAGGTACTTAGGTCTAAAAACATAAATGCTGACAGGAACGAGTTAGGAGCTAAGAGACATAGATAAGTGTATTCACTTCATCAGTGGGAGTGTTGGCCTTAATGTGTTGCATTTTTTTCCCACAGGAATTAATGTGATGTCATTCATAAACTTCTAAAACCATTAAGCCTAGAAAAAGAAAAATTCAGTATTTAACATGATTACCTCACCCCAAATGAAGTGATAAAAAAACACACACACACAAAGTTTTTTATGGAAAGGAACATATGACCATGAATCATCTGTCAATTAAGAAAAACTGTTTTTTTTTCAGTGTTTTTCAGATAGCAAGACTTAGCAATTGCCCTTTTGCTAAACATTATACAAGATCTTAAATCAAGTTTAAGTGCATTCAAAGAATATACAATTATTTGTGTTCAACATGAATTGTTCTCAAGTTGATAGTTAAAACCTTTCATAATCCTAAAATATTTCCCATCCACTTGTGAAAAAATATTCTCTCCCCCCAAAGGGATATGACCTCATGAGTATACTTGCAGAAAATGTGTGGATTTACCTATATATAAGAGGGGACATGAAAACAAAAGACGACAGAGGATACACTATAGGATGGTAAATCTGAAGAATCCGAGTCAGCATTAAAAGCAACAACACATTTCAAAAGAGAATCACGTTATAATGTAGCAGGGGTCCTCGAGATTTCACCACCAATGCTCTCAGGTTTGATGATAAAATCGAGGTCCCTCAAGGGAAATAAATTATATAAGGTTCTAAGCGAGGTGATGAAACTAGTCCTGGGAATCTAACACTGGTCTCAGGTCCAGTTCCATCCACTACAATATGCTATAAAGACTGGAAAGAAAACAATGAGAAATAAAAGAAATGGCTTTAGTGCTCCAGAGACCAAATGAAAGGGTAGAACTAAAGTAAGTTGTTTAGATGGAAAAAATAAAATGAGATACACCAGCCTCAATAATCATGTGGATAAGATCCTGGAAAGAAACTGGTAGGTGACAAGAAATTATCAACCAGAATTCACTCAAAGGAAAATTCACGTATTTAAGCCTGAATCAGATGACTTTTACTGATTTTACATAAATCGTACAGTAGTAACATTACTTGGATAGCTGAAGCATCCCTAAAGTGTAGTCGACTACGTAAGAGGAGAAAGCTACTAGAAAACATAGCAGTTGAGAGCGGGAGAGAAAACGTGAGTTTCAAGAGCTTGGGTTTACTTTTCGTGATAGCACGATAAATGAATCCTAAGACATGTTTCAATTTCCCCATTTTGTCAAATGTCTACTGGAGACATACCTTTACACAGATCAATGAGGTAAAAACTATTTTGTGTGTTGATTTGAGACAGGCCAGGATATAGTCTACTTAAATATACAGAAGGGGGCTTAAGGAGTAGAATTGGCCTAGAACTAACCTTATAAATTGAGTGGGATGAACAGTTGGTTGATGAAGCAAGCTGTGAGCTCTGCATGAACTTGTGAGTAAAAGACAAAAAACATGGTCTCCTGATAATATATAGCAAGGCAAATAAAAACTGGCATGCATTAGTGTAATGGTGAATGGGGGTTGCACATGGGGGTGGGGGTACAGAATATATCCTAAAATAACAGGTTGCGTTCTGTTATTTTAGATTATATTCTGATTAGTCAGTTGAACATAAAAATGGGGACCAATGAATAGATGATCATTTATAATGTATAATTTATAATGTAGGAAATTAAATATAACATGGGAATTAGAGCAATTATGGAATTAGGTAACCACCTATCTTTTTAAATTTTGTATTCAATATATTTTACTTTAATAAAAAATTCAATTCACCCATTTGTCCCATCCCCCTACTCCACAGGTCTTGCAACACCCATCTGTTCTATATACCTATGAGCTTTTGTTTTTAAGATCTCACATATAAGAGAGATTATAGGGAATATGTCTGACTTACTTCATTTAGCATAATGTTGTCAAGATCCATTCATGTTTTCACAAATGGCACAGTTTCATTCTTCTATGACTGAATAATATTCTATATGTATATAACTACTTATCTATTGATGGACACTAGGTTGCCTCCATATCTTGGCTATTGTAAATAATGTTGCAATGAATATGGTGGGGGTGCATATACCTTTTCTAGTTAGTGTTTTTATTCTCTTCAGATAAATACCCAGAAGTGGAATTGCTGGATCTTATGGTAGTTCTATTTTTAATTTTTTATAAAAAATTATTGAGGACTCTCCATGCTGTTTGCCATAGTGGTTGTACCAATTTATATTTCCACCAACAGTGTACAAGAATTCCTTTTTCCCTACATCTTTGCCAACCCTTGTGTTTTTTCTTTTTTTATAATAGCTTTTCTAACATGTGTGAGATGATACCTCATTGTGTTTTTGATTTGCATTTCCCTATTCATTAATGATGTTGAGCATCTTTTCATGTACTTGTCTTCTGTCAAAAAATGGCTCTTCAGATCTTCTGCCCATTTTTTTTTGTCCGTTTTTTAAATGGATCTTTTTTTGCCATTGAATTGTAGGAGTTCTTTGTATATTCTCGATATCAGGCTCTTATCAGATATATGGTTTGCAATTCTTTTCTCCTGTTCATTAGGTTGCCTTTTCATTTTGTTGATGGTTTCCTTTGCTGTGCAGAAGCTTTTTAGTTTGGTGTAGTCCTACTTACTTATTTTTGCTTTTGCTGTCAATTTAAAAACATCGTTGCTAAGATTTTATCAAGGAGCTTACCACCTATGTTTTCTTCTAGGATTTTTAGGGCTTCATGTCTTAACACTGAAGCCCTTAATACATTTTGAGTTCAATTTGTGTATAGTATAGTATAGTGGCCCAGGTTCATTCCTTTGCATGTGACTGTCCAAATTTGTCAGCACCATTTATTGCCAACTGACCTTTCCCCATTGTATATGGTTGGCTCCTCTGTCATAAATAAAGTGACCATATGTGCATGCTTTATTACTATAGTTTTCAAAGAGAGTTTGAAATCAGAGATCGTATGTCTAGCTTTATTCTTTTTTCTCAATATTGCTTTGGCTATTCAGGGTCCTTTGTTTTATTTCTGTGAAAAATACCATTGGAATTTTGATAGGGATTGCATTGAATCTATGCATTGCTTTGGGCAGTGTGGACATTTTGACAATGTTAATTCTTCCAACCCATGAGTATAGAGTAGTTTTCCATGTCTTTGTGTCTTCTTGTATTTTTTCATCAATGTCTTATAGTTTTCAATATACAGATCACTCAGCTCCTTGGGTAAATTCATTTCTATATATTTGTTTTTGATGCAAAGGGGATTTTCTTAATTTCTCTAATAGTTCATTAGTGAAAGAAAGACAACAGGAGCATCTGGGTGGCTCATTTCATTAAGTGTCTGAGGTCAGGATCTCATACATTACATGTATCCGAGCCCCACGTCAGGCTCTGCGCGGGCCTCTGCAGGGCCTGCTTGGGGATTCTCTGTCTCCCTCTCACTCTCTGCCCCTCCCCTGCTCTCTTTTTCTCTCTGAAACAAATAAATGAATAAATGAATGAACAATAAAAATTAAACAGATTTTTTCACATTACTTTTATATCCTGCAACTATACTCAATTTGTTTATTAGTTCTACCAGTTTTTAAATGGAGTCTTTAGGGTTTTCTCTACATAATAGGTTTTCATTTCCAGGTAGTTACAGTTTAACTTCTTCCTTTCCAATTTGGATGCCTTTTAAATTTTTTTCTTTTAATTTTTGGCTTAAGTACTCTGGTTAGGACTTCCAATACTATATCAAATAAGTATACTAAGAGTGGACATCTTTGTCTTGTTAGTGATCTTAATGGAAAAGCATTGAGCATTTCACCATTTAGTATGATGCTAGCTGTGGGTTTGTCACATATGGCCTTTATTAGGTTGAAATACATTCTCGCTATACTTTGTTTAGAGTTTTTATGATAAATGGATGCTGAAATTTGTAAAATGTTTTCTGCATCTATTGAGATGAACATATGACTTTTATTCTCCATTTTGTTAACACTGTGCAGCACACTGACTGATTGGCAGATGTTGAAACATCGTTGCATCCCTGAAATAAATCTCATTTGATCAAGGTGTATGATCTATTTAATCCATTATTGAATTTAGTTTGCTTTTATTTTGTTGAGCATTTTTGCATGCATGTTCATCAGACATTATGGCCTGTATTTTTTTGTTTGTTCATTCGTTCGTTCGTTCATTCATTCATTCATTCAGATGCCAACCTTGCCTGGTTTTACTACCAGGGGTAATGGAGGCCTTATGAAATGTGTTTGCAAGAGTTCCCTCCTCTTACATTTTTAGGAAGAGCTTGAGAAGAATTGGTATTATCCTTTTTTGAATGTTTGTTAGAATTCAGCAGTGAGGCTATCCGTCTCTAGACTTTTGTTTGTTGGGAGATTTTTGATTACTGAAGCAATTTCCTGCTAGTAATTAGTCTGCTCAGATCTCCTATTTCATTATGATTCAGTCTTTATGTTTCTAGGAATTGTTCCATTTCTTTTAGGTCCAGTTTGTTGGTGTGTAAATGTCCATAGTGGTCTCTTATGATCCTTTGTTCTGTGTTATCAGTGGTAAATCTCTTTCATTTATGATGTGAATCATGCTTCTTGTTGAAAGTAACTGAGGATTTCTCAATTTTGTTTATCTTTTCCAAGAACCAGTTCTTAATTTCATTGATCTTTTCTTTCATCTTTTTAGTCCCTATTTCACTTATTTCTAGTATAACTTTGATATTTCTTTTTCTGTTTTTCTTTTTAAATGTTTTTATTTATTTTTGAGAGACACAGAGACAGAATGCGGGTGGGGGAGGGGCAGAGAGAGCGGGAGACACAGAATAGGAAGCAGGCTCCAGGCTCTGAGCGTCAGCACAGAGCCAGACCGGGGCTCCAACTCACGAGCTGTGAGATCATGACCTGAACCGAAATTGGACGCTCAACCGACTGAGCCATCCAGGCGCGCCTCTTTTTCTCTTTTTTTACTGACTTGGGGTTTTCTTTTTCTTTTTCTCATTGCTTCAAGTATACATTTAGATTGACATTTTTTCTTGTTTCTTGAGGTAGTCATTTATTGCTATGAACTTCCCTCTTAAAGTTGCTCTTGCTGCATCCCATAAATGTTGGTCTATTACATTTCCATTTGTCTTAAGGGGTTTTTTTTTAAATTTTCTTTGACCCCCTCCCCTTTGTGATTCAGTGGCATGTTTAATCTGCACATATTTGTAGATTCTCCAGTTTTTCTTCATGTAATTAATTTATAGTTTCAAATCACTGTGGTCAGAAAAGATTCTTTTTACCATTTTAGGTCCTCTTCAATTTACTGAGACTTGGTTTGTGGTTTAACACAGGATCTATTTTCAAAAAGATTTTACGTGCACTTGAGAAGAATGTGCATTCTGTTGCTTTTGGATGGAGTGTTCTGTATCTAAATGTGAAGCCTATCTGATCTAACATGTCATTTAAGGCTGACGTTTCCTTACACATTTTTCTCTCTGAATGATCTATCCACTGATGTAACTGAAGTGTTAAAGTCTCCTACTATTAGTGTATTGCTATCTATTTTTTTCCCCTTTAGGTCTCTTAATATTTATTTATATATTTAGGTGCCATATACAATAATGACAATAGGTAATCCTATCTTAATAATCAGTTTTAGGTTCAGGAGAATGAAATCTGTCTCTGGGCGAATGACAGGAAAGAGAGACAATTTATTCATCAGGGATTTGTGAATGAGCCCTTACTATATTTCAGGCAATAGTATGAACAAGGATAGTTAAGGTTTCAATGCTAATTCAACAGGGAGAACAAAAGATTCTTTAAACAGGGACCTGGGGATGATGGACTCAAAAACTGCCTAGTAACCGGTGCCAAAGCAGAAACTCCCACCGGTATCAGTGCTGATGTTCAGAGTATTAGGCCACACCACCTTATTACGATGTTGCTTGACTATGATTTCCATTCTTTCATCATTTTTTGAATTCTTAATTTCTTGTAGAGAAAGTACTATAAACTATTATACATTTTTATCTTATACTTTCAACCATGTTTTTTTTCTGTGTTTTGTTTTTGTTTTTTAATGTGTACTTCATACCTCCTTGGAAATAATATAAGAAAAAAAAAAACAACAAATTCTGGATATAGAGTTAAACCATCTGGATAAAGCCACAGTTCTGAAATTTACTATTTGGTTTTGGAGAAGGCTTTGAGACTTTCTGAACTTCCATTTTCTTCACTATAAAATGGATATAATAATTCCCACCTCCTACGTGTTTTCTAAGAATTGAATGTGCCAATACAAGTGGTAATTTATCATAAAATCAAGTTATCAGTGTTTTTTTTTAAGTGGCAATTCAAACTTTTCTCCCAAATGAAATTTCTAGCAGAATCTCACTAACAAAACCAGTAATATTCAAATGCATTTTTATCAAGTATTTCCTGAGCTAAAGCATGTAATAGTTTTTATTAAAAGTTTGTTGACAAGAACATTTATATTTCAGGTTCCAATTTACTATATATTTGTTGCATAGAATCAAGAACATTAGGATTCCCACAATGAAGAAGTTGCAAATGACATCTCAAAAAAACAATTCCTAATTAAAACATTTACCACATTTTTTGTACAATTAATTTAAAAAGTTACAGATGGCACATAGTAAAATTTTTAAACAATAACTATGTTGTAAAGGAGAATGCAATAGAATAAAACTAAAAGGAAATTAATCTTTACTGCCACCCAGAATTGAGGATCTCTTACATACAGAATCTTACACACAGATCTTTTACATACAGAATAACTCTGGTAACAGTTTTCTGTATGTATCATCCAGAAATAGTCTCTGAATTTGAAGTATAGTAACCAGACATTGTTTAATTGTTTGATTGTTTGCAATACCATATGCTGTTAAACGAAGTTGATCTAGAAACTTTAAAGAGAAATAAATATTATGTGAAAATTTAATCAATTGCTCTCAATTCTTAAAATATCAAAATGATATAATACACAATATTTATTTAAAATTTTTAAATGTTAAAATGATCCAATGATATCACAATACAGTGATACTGAAATCAACAATTGGATGCTTAACCAACTGAGCCACCCAGGTTCCCTATTCACATAACTTTTAAACATAAGAATTGAAGTGTTGGGATTTTGAGCGTCTATGGATATGTTAATTTTAAAGAAAATTTAGAGGGGTCCCTGAGGGGCTCAATCAATTGAGCAACTGACTCCTAATTTTGGCTCAGGTGATGATGTCAGGGTCATGAGATAGAGCCCCACCTCTGTGCTGGGCTTGGAGCCTGCTTAAGATATTCATTCTCTCTCTCTCTGTCTCTCTCTCTCTGTCTCTCTCTCTCTCTTCCTCTCCCTCTCCCTCTCCCTCCCCCTCTCTTTCCCCTACCCCCAACCCCACTCCTGTGTGTGCTTAATAATAATGATACTAATAATAATATATTGAATAACAATATGATTATTATTATATTATTATTATATTATAGTAAAGGAAAACTTTAAAAAATACTGTCAAAAAATCTGGAATTTCAGACAGCTGTAATTGACAATTGGTACAGTCTGGCTTTATTTAAGTGATTCAAGATTCAGTAATTACAAAAATGAAAAACATGTCTATAAATGCATAAATCACTGTGAGAATGAATAAATCCTAGCTACTAATGCAGTATTCATTGTTTGGTAGATAGATCAGAATGGAGATTAACCCCAAAGACCTCGTGTGTGGGCCCTCCTTCCTTGCACGTATACATAACTCAACATCTTGCATCAGCTGACAGATGGAAACTTCAAGAAAAAGGCCCTGAGACATCATTCTGTGTATGTAAATTGATACTTCCTTGTTCCTAGACCACCTAGGTCCTTCCAGAGGACCACCCCACAGCTGGAGCTAATGCCTTCCTTATATTGATTCCATTGTGACATGTAATTAGTATGCATACATGCATTAGTATGAAAAGTCTACATATCTCACTCCGAGTACAAAAAATTAGGTAACAAATAACATGTTGGAACTGTACTTTTGAATTAAGAACTGTTATTTTCCTCCTTCTTATCCATGTATTGGCAATACTCAATAATTAGCACCACCAAGTATACTGTTTCAAGAATCTGAACTTAGAAATCAACTGAATCACAATACCTAGTTCAGAACATATGAAATAAAAAGTTTGCTGTATGTATATGTGTATATGTATACATAGGCAATTTTCAAATTACTGAATTTTTATATCAGGCTATACATTTTAGATGCCCAGAGTGCTTCCATGTATTATTTAGATTCTTACTTACTAAGATATGATTGGAGAAAGTAGTGGTGCATAGTGAGCTTGCTCACCAAAAATCAGAAACAAAAGTAAACTAGAATAAATCAAATGGTGAAATAACTTACATAAAACCTTGGTTTGTGAATATAATTTGTTCCGGAAACATGCTTGTAATCCAAAGCATTCATATATCAAACTCAGTTTCGAGAACCTTTGGTTCAGTTGTGATCATGTGACATTCAGCCTCACATACTACTCGTGTTGCAAGACATTGCTCCTTTATCAAGTTAAAATTTATTAGAGATGTTTGCTAAAATAAATAATCCTAATAAAAATTTTTTAAAAAAAGAAATGCTGGCTTCTTTTGCAGAACACTCACAGCACAAATTACTCACAAACCAAGGTTTTACTGTGTATGCATTAATTCACACAAATCCTATCTCAAAGTGATAAAAAATCATTTGAGTCTCTAATAATATAACTGAATCTCAAGTGGAATTTAGGTCAGTCTAGACAAATCTGTGAGCTCGGCATGAGCAATGTATAGACCATTAAACTTCTTTGCCTAATGTTAACTATTTCTTGTTTTCTTGGAAGCACTTTTGTTTTATGATACTCAGATATATATCTAACTTTTTAAATACTGACTACTTGACTTAGAGGCAAAGGAGGTAGAAGAGAAAGAGAGCTAGGCAGAGCAAAAAAGAGAGTGAGAGCATCGATGGAGATACAAAAACAGAAAGAGAGATTAGACACCTAATGACATCATTTGAGCAAGGGATCTTGTCACCCTTCCAATTTGGTGAACCAGAGAAGTCTCACTTTTCATAAGCCAGCAAGTGAGGGTTCTCTTACTTGTGTTTAGAAGAGTCTGAGAGTCACTGAGGGGTTTTAACCAAGAACAGAATCAGATCTCTATTTAGAATGACAATTTCTACAGCAGGGAGGAAGATGGATTGAAGATAGGGAGGAGGTTTTTTACAACAATCACAGTGAGCAAAACTATTGGCTCAATGAAGACATTGGTTCTGAGGAGGTAAAAGTGACAGTTTAATGAATCATCATTTAGGGGATCAGAGGAGAAGTAGAAGAAGAAATATTAAATAACCCTCAGGATCTTGCCTTGAGAGATCGGTTTATAACACCATTTGAAAAGATGATGAGTAAAGGAAGCATAATAGCTTTGAGGAGGGCTAATGATAGTTTATTGCCAGGAAATGTTGACTATCTGTAGACTAGTCAAGGGAAAGTGCAATAGAGAGGTGAGGTAAATATCCAGAGCCCAGGAAAGAAAATTCTGCTGAACATAAAGTATATTAAGATGACACCAAATGGTAATATATGCTACAGAATGAAACTCAAGGGCATCAGAAACCAACACCAAAGTGGAACCGAATCATGATGACTGATGACATGAAAATATACCTATGATATTAAATGAAAAAAGTATTACATCTCAGCTCTGGTAACAATGCAAACATTTATGTATGGAATATATCTGAATGATAACACATAAAGAAAATGTTAATTGCTGAGTATCTGAGTTCTTCTTTTTTTAGAACTTTTGTTTCTTCTCCTGCTATATTGTTGTCTTTTTGTTAAAGTAGATGCACAAAAACATTCAATAAAAGTGACTCCCCAGGCAATCATTACCATGTAAATAACCACATGAAACCTATTAGCATCTATGAAGTTATTTCTATTATATTCAGACACATGACCTCTTAGTTATTCCTTCCAGATTGTGAGCCCTAATTATTTAAGTGTATCTTTATAGAAACCTTGCCAATCCTTTGATCAGTCTAATTGGGTCTTTAAAACTTTCTTCTCCATTATAACAGTATTGAAGTGTAACAGCCAGTTATCATACAACCCATGTTTGGTGCTCAGAAGCCTCCATCCCCCAAGTCTTGTATCTAGGTAATAGCGAAACCTGCCACTAACCACTGTTCATTAAATGTTGGTTTAATAGATAAATAAGCACTTAATTTCTTTAATTTTTTTTAATGTTTATTTATTTTTGAAAGAGAGAGCACGAGTGAGGTGGAGGCAGAGAGAGAGGGAGACACAGAATCAGAAGCAGGTTCCAGGCTCTGAGCTGTCAGCACAGAGCCCGATGTGGGGCTCGAACTCCTGAACTGCGAGATCATGACCTGAGCCAAAGCCGGATGCCCAATCAACTGAGCCACCCAGGTACCTCTATAAGCACTTAATTTCTAATAGAAATCCTCATTATGACAGCCCATCAAAGTCTTTTGTATGTCATTGTCTTATATTGGTCTAATGCTGTCAGAAAACTATCCAGAATTTTATCATTGTTTTGGGGTTTTGTTTTTGTTTTTGTTTTTTTACTATATGTCAGAGATTGGCAAATTATGCATTTTGTAAATTAAGTTTTATTACAAAACTGCCACACTCATCATGCAGTCTTAGTGCTTACTTTTTCACTAAAATGGCAAGACTGAGTAGTTTCAACAGAAAACATATGGCCCACAAAGCTTGAAATATTTACTCTCTGGCCCTTTTCAGAATGTTTACCTATTTCAGATATATAACATAAATGATATCTAGAGTTTATCATTTTTGTGTTTAATGACTATATATATATAATCTTTGTCCGAAGAAACATTTTCTCTTCTTTCTGTTCATAACTTCATGAATACTCCATAGTATTACCCTATTTATAACCCAAACGAAGTTGCATCATTCTCAAATTAAAAAAAAAAAAAATGACTGGGGTGCCTGGGTGGCACAGTCGGTTAGGCATCTGACTCTTGATCTCGGCCCAGGTCCTGATCTCACAGTTCATGAGTTCAAGCCCCACATCAGTCTCTGCGCTGATGGTGCAGAGCCTGCTTAGGATTCTGTCTCTCCCTGTCTCTGCCCCTCCCCTGCTTGTTCTCTTTTTCTCTCAAAATAAATAAACTTAAAAAATTATAAGAAATGAAAAATTAAAAAATAAATGGCTGAATAACTCTTTTACAGGTCACTGATAGAAATTGTGGATAAATGTCAGTAAGGCGGCAATTCTCAAGGGCTTTACCAGGATTCGTTCAGTTTCTACTGAAAACAAGTAATTGTGTAACTTTGTAATTTATACAGAGTGCTGATCACTTATTACCTCACTTGTCACAAAATTCCCATGATTAAAAATTTATTATTACTACCTCAAAAAGAGGTAATACAAGGTAATTGTCCCATTAACATTACTTCCCCGAGAATACACAGCCAGAGAATTATGAATTACCCCTAATTTTAATTAAATCAACAGACTTCTCCTATCTCCAAACTGTCCCAGTACCATATTATCTCAACATTAAAGTAAACATTGGGTAAGAAGTGTGAGAAAAGCTTTTTCATTGACAAAATCAGGTAAATACATTGGGTTATCTCTTCCCCATGTAACACCCAATAAGGGTAGAATAGTCTCTACATTTTTTTTTCCCTGAGGGTGAACATTGTACTTTTTGTATAAATGTGAAAAAATCTTATCTGCTAATAATACAAATGAAGCAAATAATGTGCATGTATATTCTGCAGGTGTTCTACATATGACACCGTTTGTTTGTGTGATCCGTCCCAGCCAAGTCACACGATAGTGGACAATGGTGAGTCCAGACTGCGTCTCCTAGATGGTGAGTGGCAGCTATTAATAATAGCAGTAAGTCCGCTGTTGATGGATTATATCAACTGAAAAGCTGAAAGTCAGAGTAAGTTAGTTTCAGAGTAATAAACACCGAGGCAAATTCAACATTAGGTTACTTCTTTGACCCAATCCATACCAGAATGGGAGGGAAATATCATTATGCTAGCAGTAACAAATGCTGTTAGCCACTTTAGCCCCCACCTGCAAATTTCCAGAAGTCCATCCACCTCAGCTGTCCCCCAGATGAATCAAAGGGTTATAAGTGCTCTGAAACACAGATCCCTCAGCTTCCCTCTGAGGTTTACTTTCCTTCACCTCCTGTTCCTGTTGCTCTTTCATGGCCTGAAGTGCCCGCCCCCCCCAGACAAGATGCCTTCTGTTAGTTCTCCAACTGGACTTAGATTAGTGTCACTAAATGATCAAGACATCACCATCCTTTCTCAGGCCAAGTCCTCAACCAGATGGCCATTTTATGATACAGTTTTCAATGAACTCCAACACACGCACACGTTGACTGAGACAATACTCTCTACCTCTTTTACACTGCATTGGGTTTGAAGATTCTAAGGCAACACTGCCTACGCCCTACACGTCTGATTGTGTATGTGCATGTGTGCATGTATACATGCATGCATGTTTGTGATCCATCTCGTTTTTTTCTTTCACTTCTTATCCCCAGAGTTTTCTACCAAACTTAGTGTCAAAGACAGTCTAAGCCTCAATAATTATACCCTGTTCTACTCACACATTTCTCTTCTCCTTGATCTTCCAAGTTTTATTCTGTGTCATTCCTTCTTAGGATCAGTTCTGTACCAAAAATTTCCTTTGATCTTCATACCCATGGGCCTCTGGTAAGCCCATGTGATGAGCCAGCCTTCCTTTTAATCTGCTAGCCCAAGTCTGATTTTTGCAGCGAATACAAACTTTGACTAACTTCAAGTCCTCCACTTGTTTTCTTGTAGATTAAGAATATCTCGCTTACATTTCATCTCCCGTGGCCGTTCTTTTCTTTGATTTTTATACTAATTCAAATTTGGAACATAACTCTTTTTTTTTCCTTAATTCCTTACAGAAACCACCAAAACATGCTTGGATGTATCACTTTCCTAAGATTTTGGGTGTTCTCGCAAGTCGGTTGACCACTGTGTGTCTTAGAAACTCTGTTCCCACCATCCTTTGCTGACTCTAGCCTCTCTCTCTCTGTGCCTCAGTCCTATTTTTAAACTTTCTCATCCTAACTCTCTGATTTTCCATTTCTCAGGAAATTTTACCTTCAGGTGCTGTTGAAAACACATTTAGCATCATATTTTCACATAGGGCTGTTTATATATTCCATTCTTCAGCTTCAGCTTTTGGATTGATATAAAAGATGACTGCTTTGTTTTTAGAGCACAGAAAGAATTAGGAAAGGCTCTTAAATTCCCGTGTTTGCTTTTGTTCTTCCCCTTCCAGTTTCTGTAAGCATAAGGAAAGGGTATAGGTGTCAGTTCGCGTAAATACCCACGAAGGTATATATGTTATCCCTTTTGAAGGTAGAAGTAACTCCAGACTTCTTTGAAGTAATATTTTTACTTTTCCCTCTCTCTGAGAGGGCTTATCTTCCTTTCCGAGAGAAGGAACATCAAAACAATAGTTGGTGTGAAAATTCAAAAATTGTCTTTATCTCCTATCTGCAAAATTCAAACTACAAATCTAATTTATTTGTAAGAAATAGGGTTAACAAAAGAGTAGTCTTCTATTCTATGCAAGTCATAGCCTCAGTTTCTGGCTATTTCCACTTAGGATTCTCAGTAACTTTTGAACGTCTGTAAAACACTCCATTCACGCTGTCGGCACACTAGC
The DNA here is from genome assembly GCF_046562875.1 of Panthera onca. Classification (NCBI taxonomy): domain Eukaryota; kingdom Metazoa; phylum Chordata; class Mammalia; order Carnivora; family Felidae; genus Panthera; species Panthera onca. The sequence goes on along the minus strand of NC_138340.1, from coordinate 89,370,956 downwards.
TCTTATTAGTACACATCTTTAATCTCACGATGAAAACCAAAGTCTGAAATTTGAATTCACGGGCATTCTACCCAAGCTTTGCTTTTCGACTTCTCTAAATGTCTAATTTGCCTCCTGCGGCTGAAAATGACGTTTGCTACCAATGAGTATTTTGCAGGCAATAATCAAGGGTAAATATATGGAAGGGAGGAAACATTTGCAACTAAAATACAGGTATGATTCCAGTCTTTTGGAGATCAAAAACGAGTACTGAACCCCTTGCATTTTTCTTTTTGTAAAGTGCTACTTCCTGCTTTTCTTCTTTGTTTTGCGCTCATCTTTTCCTTTTTGATAAACTGATGTTTGTTACATGTTAAAATAGATGTTTGCTAGATGGTGCATCTTTCTGAGCATCACGTGAAAAAATAAAATCTGTGTGTGTTTGGCTTAGAAACAAAAGACGATGCATGAGAAAAAGCTTTCTTACCTTTGAACCTACTTAAGAAAGCCAGAATCTTCCTCCAAAGCACTGAGTGGCATAAAAAAGTTAAAGCCTAATAATAAACTCTACTAATTGGGGATTCACAGTGGATTCTGAACTCTTTCGTGGACGGTGGAGCCCTTTAAATTTTTTTTGATTTGATTCTAAGAAGTTTGTTTGACGTTAGAGTAAACCTCTTTGGACCAACTAAAGCAACCTCAGTTGCATTTCAGAGAGTTCAACTTTGGGGAAACTTAAAATGCTTTAAACACATGGTTGGGTTGGTTGGTTACAAAAACCACTTTTGCATGGGGGCTCCCTCAGTGTCATTCTCTGGGTAATATGGTTTACAGGAGCCACATACTAAGTAAATTCTGTCTGCTCCTTCTTCCTTTCCGTAGATTTTAATTTCTTTCTGGGGAGAGAAAAACCTGTTCCATATGTCTGGATAATGCTGCTTTAGAGGCATTCACATAGAGATAATAGGCATAGATTCTTGGCATCCTCAGTAGTCCTCAGTAACTTTTATAATTCTCAGTAACTTTTAAACATCTGTACAACACCCATTCTCACTGTTTCCAGGCCCCACATTAGCTCTCATTTGTCCTCAGCTTTAATCTCAAGATTCAAACAATAATGTGATTGAAATTTGATTTCAAAGACATTCTTCCCTGCTTTGCTTTGTCCTCGTCCTTGCAGTCTGTCCCGGGTACAAAGCACAATAATTAAAGACAAAGTTCCTCAGGATAGTTACAGTGTGTTGATGAAAATAAGAAACAAATGGAGTGGTTTTAGTCTCGTGGAGAATGTACATTTCAGTAGAGGAAAAAAAGCTAACCCATTGATAACTGACTTTGCTAAAAATAAACTGGGCCCATTCTTACTGTGTGATGTTGCAGAAATGAAATAAAGACATTTCCTATCTTTTCACGTCAACTCTTGTTCAAATTTCCATGTCCTCACATGGGAAGATTACCCCTGAAAACAGAGGAGCCTAAGCAAAAGAAAAGGCCAAAGCTAAGATAACCCTAATTATCACATTTAAATAAAATTTCCACAAATACGTTATAAGTTTTGTAAGTTTTATAAGTTTTGTAAGAACAAAAACCAACATTCATTGTCATGTTTCCAACATTCAATGGTGACTGACTTATAGAAAAGTAAGAATAATCACTTCTTTGGGTGATAGTGTCAGTCACGGTTCTACAAAGTACATACGTATCCATTTGTCGACTGGTAATCCTCAAAATGATATTGGGTCATAAGTTCTTTCATCATGCACACTTTTCAAATGAGGAAACTGACGTTAATATAAGTAATTTACCCAATATTTTCCATCTACTACATTGCAGTCCATTTCATTTCCTTCTGATTATCAAATTCACCTCCATCTAACTGTGTACCAAATGTTCTCATCTGTAAGTCTCCATCACAGAGATAGTGAGAGAGAAATGAGGTGAATTGAGATAGTAAAAGGCCAAAAGATAAGCAAATAAACAAAACCAGAATGTGTTGACCGAGTAGTCATGGGAGTTTTATTACGGGAGAAGAAAGATTAAAGGGGGATGTCCTGGTTTTTGGCTTGGTTTGTTGATTAGGTGGTGATCCTTCTCAATGAGGGAATGTAAAGGAAGGACAGTATTTTAGAGAGAAGGGAAAAGGATGGTAGTGGTGGGAGAGACAATTCAATATTCAACATCTGGGGTTTAATTTTCCTTTTAAGCATCCAAGAAGAGACACCATTAGGCATGAAGAGGTGTGGTCTGGGAATCACTGTAGGAGTATGGTCTGGTGAGACAGATTTTTGCATCATCTGCATATGCAGTTGATTCTTGTTGTTCCTGGTAGTTAGGTTCTAGACCATTACCAACAACACTGATTTAGCAAATTCCGAGCCACTGCTCCCAGGAAATAAAGAGCTAGACTCCTATTTTAGTCAACCCATGAATACATAACCTTGTTTGTGCATCTGTGTTTACAGACACCTTAGTCAATATTTATTTCTTATAAATTATTAGCTATGTTAAATACTAGCCAAGAAAGGTCTAACACATTTTCCTGACTCTGGGTCATGTTACCATATGTTTCTTTGGCTTTTGGCCTCAAAACAATACTGTCTACTATGCCTTTTTTTTTAACTGGTTTTTTTTCAATGGTTAATTTTATGTCTCAAGTTGGATGAACCATGATGCCCAGCGCCCAGATATTAGGTCAAATACTATTATGTAGGTTTTTAGGCATGTGTTTTTTTAAATGAGATTAAAACTCCAATAGCTGAACTCTGAGTAAAGCAGATTACTCTCCGTAATGTGGACCAGTTTCATCCATCAGCTGAAGACCTTAGTAAAACAAGACTGACCTCTCCCCCAACTCAAAGTATTCTCCCAGCAGTTTATTATTCAACTAGAATGGCAATTCTTCAGAGTCTCCAGCTTCTCAATTGTGCCATCAGATTTTGGACTCACCAAGCCTCCAAAATCACAGAAGTCAATTCCTTAAAATAAATCTATATATGTACGCACCCTATTGATTCTATTACTCCAAAGAGTTTTCATCTTATGAATCCAGATTTAGCTACTTCCCATCACTTTCTTTCCTATTACAGATTTTACTTCAGCACTTTTCAGAACTCCCTCACACACAGTCTGGTGAATTTCCTCTTACTTATCCAAGTGGTACCATATTATTGATTCATTACCATTGAAGTCATAGCCAATAAGACTGTAACTCATGATGAACAAATCTTACCTACGACATGTGTTTTCTCCATAAAGCACATCGCAGATTTCTTGCACTTACAACACGAGATAACTCATCACCACTATTCTTTGCTGATTTTAAGCAGCAAAATCACCAACAAAAAGCACACCAAAAAAAATGTGGAAAATGTGGCACTTAGATGCTGAAAAGGATACCTATTTACAGTAGGAAAGGTGAAGCAATAAGTCATACTATCATCCTTTTTCAATCTCATGTGGAAACACGTACATCAGGAATTCCTCTCAAGTATTTCATACTCTACACATGTTGTGAATGACAAGGAAAGCGTCAAGTATGGATTGGGCATCAGAGGTAACTTTTAGCGCGTAGGTCAGTTTGCAAATGCCAAATCCACAAATGCTGAGGTCCAACTATATGCAAGGTTTTTAACTTATACCTTTCCTTATTAGCTCATTATACACAAAGTGATTTTAGAGGTCTTTTGATAAAATAGATTAAAAAGTTAGAAACCATATAACACATAATGGGCAAAAGAGTTACACTCAAGGAGAAACCAGAAGACATTCACACCACAGGACTTCATGGTGTTATTAAAGCCAGGTCCCCCATTTGGCACTGAGTTTCTGGATGTGAAAACTCAGATGATTCAAGGGTCAATCACATTATGAGAAATACGGACATTGAAGAGACATATCAAGAGAGCATTCATACGAAGCCAGTTGCATCAGAAGTGATCTTTTCACCTCCTTACTTGTTACCACTGTCCTGACCAATGCAAGATATAGGCTTGGTATAAAATTTTCTCAAGCAAATACATACATGATATTAGAACATTTTGCAAATGAATCCTTTCTCTTAGTGCCAAGAGGACACTTAGCAACTCAATTATCTATCAAATTTGCTGTCTTAGTAACTGAATGTAGTGAAAACGAGTGCTACAGACAATGATTATTTCATCCTAGCAAAATACAAATCACAAAATAGTGCAGAAATCGTATCCGTGCACTAGGTTTTGGTGCTAGACCTAACAGTAAGATATTCCAGGTATAGGAAGTAAAGAAGCGTGAGCTAAAATTAGTGCCTGCTGGAGGAGACATACCTCTGTTCTTGAGAGCTCATTGTGTGGTGCACATCTCTTCCCAACACAATGACAGGTGCTGTGCTAATATTCTACAGCTGGCAATGTTGGGAGTCTACACCATAGAAATCGGCAAATGATCAGGAATGTTTCACCCCCCAAAACTCAGTCGTTAAACATTCACCATCATAACTCTCACTAAAACTTACAGTTGAATACCTTATCTGTTTCCTGTAGAATATAGTCTATTTTTTTACTAATAATTATTGATTTATACTTTATATTATCATCTTTTAACACATACTATAGTTGTAGACCTAAGGAGATGCAAAGAACTCAAGGCCACTGACATCCTCTGTTATTAGCTATTTTAGATTCAGGCTTCTACTTTCAAAACACAACTTTCTTTCTTCTATATAGAGTGTTGAAACATGTCAACAACTCCGGGCCCTGAATTGTTAGTAGCTTTATTAAATGCTGACAGATGGAAAAAGTCCTTACTCTGTTTTAACTATGAACTGACCTAATTGTTATCCCCTACAACATTCATTACCTTCTTGAGCAGGACTGACACCATAAAACATCAATGAGCTAGGCCTACTCCTAAAAGATACAAAAGAAAAAGACAAGTCTAAAATGTAACGGTGCATATGCTGTCCTTCCCTCTATTTAAATTTCATCCCATTATTAATTCCTGTCTAATAAAAAAAAAGTTACTTTAAAAGAACTTTTCCTATTTATTTTCTTAATTTCCATCATCAGAGCATTATCCATCTGGTACGGTCTTTTCTTTAGTATTCTCGTAATTTTTTAATTTTATATTTTCTTACCCTTGACAGTCTTTGCTTTCTTCTTAAAAATGTAAAAACTTCTTTTTCGAAAAATATAGTTGAAATATTGTAAACATGTCATGTTTTCCAAGAAGTGACAGTAAGTGACATCAGATGTATTTTATCTTCTTTAATAGATGTGTCTCTTACATTTTTTTTTTTTTAATTTTTTTTTTTTCAACGTTTATTTATTTTTGGGACAGAGAGAGACAGAGCATGAACGGGGGAGGGACAGAGAGAGAGGGAGACACAGAATCGGAAACAGGCTCCAGGCTCTGAGCCATCAGCCCAGAGCCTGACGCGGGGCTCGAACTCACGGACCGTGAGATCGTGACCTGGCTGAAGTCGGACGCTTAACCGACTGCGCCACCCAGGCGCCCCATTTTTATTTAAATCCAATCCCATTCTTACAGTAACACATAATTTTAGGAGTTTTACCCTCATTTCTTTTGGACAACATTTGGCAACAAATTCTAACTTCTTTCTTTCTCTGGAATTTCTTGTCAATAAGTTACTGATCTGTAATGTCTGTTTAAATTAACACAAGTAATTAGGAGTTAAGAAGTTGACCCCTAAGGTTAAAACATTCTGAATGTAAAGAGTGACAATATTAAGTAGTGACCAGGCCATTGCAAATTTTTATTGTTATATTTGTGTTCTCAAATTACATTATGTAAGAATATTTTCTCCAAATTAGAGAATTATTTGGAGTTTAAACCTGGCTATTATTTATTGCTGGCCCTATTGTGTTCAGATGCCACCATGAGGTGCCCAATATAGCTGGTGACAGTGATTCTCTGTGTCTTTTATTCCCAAATGTGTCAGCAGAGGCAGGAAAGTGCCAGGAAAGATCTAAGTCTGGAGGTAAGATTTCTACCTAGCTACTGGTTCCTCTCTGGCTTCAATGACCAGACTATAACTTCTTTCCTCCACTATAAAATGAAGAAATTAACTCAATGAGTCCTAAACTTCCTTTTTTGGCTCCTCTGGTTCCACATTTTGAAATCTAAAAAAAAAGGGGGGGGGGTGCATATAGCAGTCATACCTGGCTCTTCTTTCCAGCTCTTTTTATTCTCAATGTGAAAAAGTGTGTATGTGTGTGTGTTTAAGTTATGGAAAAGGAAACTATTTCAAACCAAGTATCAAAGTGTGATTTTCCTCCAAGTAGGTGCAATACAATGTTTTTAAGAATGTAAATAAATACTTTGGAAGTTGGCTATGGCTCATGGTAAAGTGAAAAAGCAGTCCTACTCTTTAAAACAGGTTTTTTTCTTTTCTAATGCAAACCCAAAAAAGCCCAGTCTTGTAAGATAAGTGGCACCACAGGATGAATGAGATTATTCTAGATAAGACCCTATATAGCTTCCATTCAAGCAGGGAAAGAACATCTCCTAATTGAATATTTTTTCATGCATATTTGAAATTTCTAAAATAGTTGCTTCAACAAAATGATTTTTATTTAAATTGGAGAGAACATTTAGTTTTTACATGATTTGATTTTCCATACTTCACCACTTCTTATCAATTAATTCTATTCTCTATATGCCCAGAAAGAAATAGAACCTTCCTACCAGACTTTGGCCTCCATCGTGATTTCCATTGAGCCCACCCATGATCAGAGACTGAGAGCCTCCCTTTTGCAGAGGCTACTCTTCGAGAAGTATTTAGGGTGGTTAGCACACTGGTCCTGCTACACCTTGAGCAGAAGCCAAGAGCAAAGGACGCTTAATCACTTTCCTAGTGTGATGCCATTTTCTCATTCTGCATCCCGACAATTATCCAGGCACCAACAGAAATTCCAGTTATCTCTTTCTCTTTTCAAGGTAACTGATTTACTTAGCACACACTTACTGACCTATCCATTTTCTTCCATCTCAGACTCCAAGAGATTCTTATTTTGAGTTAAATAATGTCCATATTAATAAATGTCTTAGCAAATCCTTTTGCCGTACCCAACAACTACACAACAAAAGCCAAGAAAGAGTGGGGGAGGAAAGGGAGAGAAAATTTAAAGGCATAAGTTTGAAATAACACTGGATTGTGGATCTGAATAACCATACACTGTAACCTACTCTTCCACGTCTCCTTATTTCTCTGGAATAAAAATTTTGAGAAAACTTGTCTTTACACACATTTATCACAATGCTGAAACATATGGTCTTTTTACAATGACTTTCTCCAGTTCCCTTATCAGAAAATCACAATGAGATTTCACATTAAGATCTCAAAAGAATATAAGATTCTTCCTTTATATGATAGAAATTGAAGCTAAGAAAAGAATATACACTTAAATATATCAACATTATGTATAGCTATTTTGAAAGACTGAAGAATTACAGGCATAATTTGTCCTTGTCCGAACAAACAAAAAACATTAACAACAACAGGTTATAGGAATCCTAAATTCATTAATTTCAAGCCAATCAGGTCTGGCTGGCAAACTTTATAAACTGATGCAACTTTTATATGAAAACTTGTGCTATAATCTGGCTCAGAAAATCATGGTGCTCTATTTATGAACAGCTGGACTTGTTAATGTTTGAGAAGGAGTAACCACTGGAGTGGTTTTGTAACACAAATTGATTACTAAATGATGATATAAACTGATGTCAGCTAGGCATTGTTACTTTAAGTATTTGTAAGTGTTCATTTATCTTTGAGAGAGAAAGAGGGAGGGAGAGGGGCAGAGACAGAGAGACAGAAACAGAAAATCAGGAGTGGGCTTTGCGCTGACAGCAGAGAGCCTGACGTGAGGATCAGACTCACGAACCGTGTGATCATGATCTGAGCCAAGACTGGATGCCTAACCCACTGAGCCACCCAGGCGCCCTATGCATTGTTGTTTTTTGTTTTGTTTTGTTTTGGTTTTTTATCCAGCTCTCTCTTTTTTAATTACCTCTTTTTTAATATTACCACTTTGCTAGCTTGATAATTTGCTAAGTTACACCGCATTTTTAGAAATGTAATTATAAAGATTGGTAAGAGATTACTAAACCTATTTTTAAGAAATCGGGCAAGACAGTAATGGTCTCACATTCTTGATTTCCTGATGTAAGAAATAAAACATGGACCTTAAAATGTCTAAGATCTCCTTCAGCTGTAAAATTCTCTGAATCTTCTGCTATACACATAATCCCAGTTTCCTCTACATTTCTTAATAAGTCTTGAAGTTGTGCAGTAAACCGTGGATTTCATTCAGAACAGGAAACTACAGTGAAATGATTCACAGTGTCTCTAATCACCGCATATATACTTATGTATCACTGAAATTAAAAGCTATTTTTTATATTACTATGAAATACTCATCTTACTGTATTTATTTTATGATGAAATAATACAACTCTAAGACTGTCTGTAATTACACACCTGTTTCGATCCAGCTACATACCTGCTAAAACTGGCAATAATGTACCTGTACAGGGTACAGGAAAACAGTATTTCACTGAAATCTATTCCTCAGGAATAAAAGAGGTGCAACCCTTTAATCAAAAATAAGCATCGACTGCCAAATCTGGGCAAAATATTTTGCTGACTGCTCTATCTAGCACACAGCACAAAATCTAAGCTACCAAGGACTTAAAAAGTGGAATAAACCTAGCATCTCTTCATTTCTTCCTTCCTTTTCACTCAACATTTCTTGATTCTTTATTATTTACTATTGTGCATGGAACTTGCATTCCAGGGAGAGGTACTCAAAAGAACCCAACAACCAAAACTGAGTATATGACAAACGCTAGGCAAATAGGCCAAAATCTGTGATGTGATCAGTAGGTTCAAGATTGTTTCTTTAGAATGACTGGTTAAGCAAAGCCCTCTGGGAGAGGTATCATTTATGCTCAGATTTCCTTTCCTAAAGGAAATAGGTCTTTGAAGAAAGGAAAGGAACATATAAGGGAAACAAAAGTTCTCCAGTAGAATTAAAATTATCTAGAGTTTGTAACATGTCTGAGAAACAGAGGACTCATGTTCTCATGAACATGAACAAGGTAGGCAGGAGACAGGGTAGTGATTCCTAAATGTCAATATTTGGAATGTATTTTCAACACTTAATTAAAACCGCTGAGATATTTAAGGAGGTAAGTGCCATGACTTATATATTGCAAGTATCACTCAGGTTTTTCTGTGGAGGATGAATTGATGGAAAGGAGTCTTATGAGAGGGTTGTTTAGTAAGCTAGAAAGAGAAGGTAAAATGATTTAATAATAATGATAATGATCAAACAAGAATGATGCATTGACAGCTTTGGAGGTTGTTAATGGACCTAAAGCACAGGGGCCAGGCTTGGTATAAATTTTGAAAGTCATTTTGATGATACTTGTTTGGATGTTGAGGTTGAGAAGAGAGAAGGAAAGAGAAGGAGGCTAACTCCTGGAAGGTGGCTGAGCAAATATGTAGAAGATGAGGACTTTTAGTGAGACAAGGACCCAGGGAGGCCAGGTTTGGGGATTCTGTTTTAACCCTAGTAATTCAGAGCTTGACGGCTAGACATCTGTGTGAAGTCATTGAGAAGGCAGAAACACAATCCCGGAGTTCAGACAAATTAGCACAAGTTTCACTATCTAGATAAGTAAATTTAATGTCCTAAACACCATGTTAAAATACAACAAATAGATAAAGTTAAAAAAAAAAAAAGCTATACTTTCTGTTTTCTATTCTCACTGTTTTTTAACTGTCTGGCCCTTAAGAAGGAAGGAGGGAGGGAAATAGGTAGGGCTTCACTCTAAATGATGCCATGCATTTCAGAATGAAAACTGCTCAGGTTTTGCAAGTCTCCCGAGCCCATTGACTTATTTGGAGCTAAAGGAAAGAAGCTTTTGTTTAATGTCTGAAGTGCTGGTATGTAGCAGATGATAGTCCATTTTATCTCTTTAATATTTGGGGAAGTTTTTCAATGCATTTATGGTTTGCAACTTTATGGAGGAAGAAACTAGGACCAGAGAGATCACAGTTTGTTGAAGGACATCCAGATAGAACTGGTAGAGTGCTTAGAGCTTGGCCCCATATTCTTCTCCTACTCCACCCCAGAATTTTGTCTGCTACCTCTTTTATTTATTTACTTACTTACTTTTGAGAGAAAGAGAGAGAGAGAGAGCAGGGGAAAGGGACCTGGGGGGGGGGGGGGGCGGGGAGGAGGTGGGAAACAGAAAGAAAAAGAAAGAGAGAGGGAGAAAGAGGGAGAGACAGAGAGAGAAAGAATATTAAGCAGGCTCCATGACCAGTGCACAGCCCAATGTGTGGCTCAATCTCACAACCCCGGGATCATGACCTGAAAAGTGAACTTAAGAGTTGGATGCTCAACAACTGAGCCACCCAGGCACCCTGAGTCTGCAAGCTTCTTCATACCAGCTGCCCACCATTTGAATTGAGACTTCTTTTCAGGAGACTACTTGACAAACAAAGCAGTTTGTGATTTTGTCATTTGTTTCCCCATTTGATTTCACTGAAAGAAGGAAGAAACAGCAAGTTGCTTCATACAATTTTCTTCAACTGAATGTACCATTAGTTTAAAATGAGTAGAAGGGATATTTTTAAAGAAAAAAAAAGCACTGACATGCATTTCATCACAAGACATTCTAATAAACAGTAGAGCTGGTTTTGAGCATAAATATGTAATATCCTGGGGTTATAATTCGATATTCCTTACTGTTAAACACAGATGGACAATTTACCTTTACTCCTTCAAAAAAAGAAAGGAAAGGAAACCATTCTCTGTCCTTGCAAAATATTTTTTTTTGTTATGTTGGATAAATTAAATAATCAGCAAGTATTTTAGTGCCCACTTTGTGTCTAGTGAATCACATAATATACATATGGCGCATGCTACGTAAATATTATTCTTTTCAAAGCATTTCTTCAGTAAGGGCCGCGACTTGCTTCCAACTTTTTACAACTATTTTTTTAAGATAGATTGTCTGATAGAGTTGGTATGCCTTGCAAAACCAACTATTTTAAACAATGTATTTAAACAAAGTTTCCTGAATATTGGCTTGATGCAGTGTCTTATCTTACCTTAGCTAAAATGAGCGGAATGAGTCAAGGTTGCTGGTACTTACTCCTCAACTTTGGAGCCATATAAGGCTATTTCTATTAAAACATTTTATGAAAATATGTATGATCAGTTTATATACATTTATATATTTGGAAGGATTTTGGTAACAGTTACTATCAATGGAAAATATAACCTCAAGGAGTCTACGCCAAAAACTTTATTAAAATTTGGAGTACAAATATTAATGGAGAGTCAAAAGTTTTTCTTAGAGTCAGTTTTAGTAAAATAAGATTTTTCTGAAACTTGTCTTTGAGGGAAATGACCTTCAGGCGAAGTTACCCATAATCAGTTTGGGGCCAGTGGTTAAAACTGAATTGCATGGAACTCGGTAGATTTTTACACACAACCATAAATAACTATGATCAATTGATTTTCAAGCTTTTTTAGATCATGACAAACTTGAATCAATTCTTGAATTAAATCATTTGGTTATCTCTTTAGGGGCACACTGAACTTAGCCTAGAAACCAATTTGCATTTGGATGAAATCTCCAATTTCTTAGACATACCTGGGCACACTACATAATGATCCCTTCAATTCCCCCACACATTCTCACACACACATTTTTCTAGAGAGGAAATGTTATTCTTCTGGCGTACACATAGCTTTCCTCTATTTTATCTAACGCTACAAAAAATCCTTAAGTATCATAGTTCTGACCCAAGAATACCCAGAAAATTGCACAAACTCTGTTCTACTAAGAGTAAAGCTGATATAATCCCAAAATTTCCAGAATAATAAGCACTTAAAAAAATTGAACTTTGAATACTGGCCACATCTAGCTCCTATATTCATATGAAAATTTTATTCAGTAACTATCTATTAAGGGCTTTCTCTGTGCTGGGCTCCTGGAATAGGGATTAAGTATGCCCTGATTAACAAATTAGATTCATCCCTGTCTTCATAGAATTTAGACTAATGACAAAGGCAAAAGATTAAAAAGAAAATTATGTATACGGATATAGTGAAAAACTGGGATAAATGACAAGAGAATCCATAAAGTGTTATGCAAGCCAATAACAAAAAGGAAAATGTGCTGTTTAAGACTGGCTAGTCAAAAAAGTCCTTTATGAGACAATGATACTTAAACTAAGACTTCAGGGATAAAAACAATCTACACCTTCAAATATGTTTGGTGGGTAGCTGGGGAGAAGAGGTGGGTGGACAATCTTACAGAAAGAGTTAATGCATAAGCAAAAAAACCCACCTACGTTGCAGGGGGAGGGGAGAGCTTTGTGTTTTTAATAAATTGAAAGGAGGTGAGCGTGGCCAGGGCCTAGTAATCAAGGTGACATATATATGACCCTTGGCAATTATTGGTAGAATCAGAAGACAACAGATATCACGAGAGCTCACTGGAGGACTTTCCATAGGGCAGTGGCATAACCCCGAATGCTGGTGTCACTTAGAGCGATCAGTTTCATTGAAATGATTCAATATGGTGTCCGTTCTAGGTAGGAAAAAGTTGTGAAAGATGAAGGGTGCTGGCGGACTGGTGTTCTGAGGACATATGGACCATGCAGACACTCAGCGATACACTCAGTGATTCACTCAGGGGACTCACAGAACTTGTATTCACTGCAACACATGCAGCATACACAGCAGGACTGCACTAAGGGAAAAGGAAACCGGCAGAGTCTAGAGGTCTGCATGTATAACCTTCCTACACTCTCCCTCTGGAAAGAGGCCACACCAAGAGAGCCCTACCTTCAGCAGTGAAAGGCTTGTGTCTTTTCACTGAGCAATGTGTCTGCCTAGGAAACCTGTTTGAGATTCAGGGTGTAAGGTTTTTATTGGAAGATGGTCACATAGGCACAGCAATAAACCGTAACTAATGATACTCCATACTCCCAGAAGCAAACAGGTGTCGAGTGCCCTAGTCTAATACAACAACCTTATCGGTCTATTAAACATGTCAAAGGCCGAACTTCCAGACACCAGCCAAGGGCCAAACCTCCAAGTAGGGCTTCCAGATAAGGGCCTCAGGCCTGATGTGGTCAGTCTTCTCTGCATGGCTATAGCCGCTGAAGTAGGAACGGGTCTAAAGCATCAGGAAGAAGGACATTTCAGAAGTGAGCAAGTTGATTCCCCAAAACCTGGAAGTGCCTTTTCCCACCAAAGTCTAGTGAGAGTTCAAATCTATCTCAAATTTTACCTGCTCTCCATAATCACCTCTCATTCTCTGCCTCCATTCTACCATTGAACTTCCTCTTCCGTCAAACTCCACAGCTGGTATTTGTCTCATTCTTCCGTTGTCTTATGCATTATCACGTGTTATACTTCTCAACTGTCCTAATTCCTTTTTTATCCTAGATTGTCAACCTTTACATGGAAAACATGAGTTTTGATGACAGCTTTGCAGTTCCCTCACTCTCTTTTAGAGCAAAGGCCAGGGAAGGAATTGTAGGATGAATGAGTACAAGAAATGAGATCAATGTACACAACAAATGAGAGGAAATTTGCATTCCTTTTGCATTTTTATGTAGATTTCTGTTTAGAATACATCAATGCATAAATCTGCAAAAGAAACAAAACCATACTGATAGAAATCATTATTGTGGTCTGTATTACCCAATATCACAGCATATGCATAACATCTGTACACACTACCATTTTCATTTTTGCAATGTCTTCTATTTTTTTTTTCAAAAACATGTAGCTATTTCAACAATAAAAGAGTTAAATTTACTTCTGAAGGAAAAATAAATAACCATGTGGAGAAACATGTTTAATTGTGTAGTCAGTTTTGTTATTATTTTATCTCCTAGTAGCAATGTGAGCATATTTATTATTGTTTTAAACTTCACCAGCCACCCTAATGGTTTCCTATGTTTGTTTATTTTGGGTTGCGGTTATGATTCCTACATAAATGTTTACAGACCTCTTCAAGTTTCAGAATACTTTGAGAAAGGCTGTAGCCTCTAAAGGTAAGAATTGACAGTCCTATGAGCCTATTCATAAAGTAGAGTAGCATATTTAACATGAAAAGTGACGGAAACAGATTTTGTTGCAATAGAATTACTCTCTATCTATCCTGATTTTGCTGAATAGGTAAATACCAAGCCAGAAAAAAAGTAGTGCCTCTTTGTAGCATACCAGACCTTGGAATGACCACGAAGACAGTAACAATAGCAGTGGGTGGACACATGACAATTAGGAAGTGGATTTCAACCACTAACCCATTCACAAATGCTACACAAAATGCTTTCAGACACAAATCATCGGCTTCTACCATTGAAGACTGAATGCACAGCACCCAAGTCAGGCAGCACTTTCCTATTCTGTGATGGGCAAAGAGAATTTGAAAACTGAGTCAATGCATCCATCTGGTCAATTTAGATACCTTTATAAATAACTTAAGCACAATGTCTCCTTTTCCTTTAATTGCTAACTTTTTTTCTATTTGATATTATGAAAATAATTTCAAACGCTCTCCCTTCCTGCATGTAAGTTGCATCTACAGGGCAGATGAATAGTTTAATTGCTAAGAACTTGGTAAAATCGGGAAAACTTTGTTTCAAATCCTTACTCCTCTCCTTAGCAATTTCACAAATTTGGTAATCTCCCTAAATCTCAGTTTCCTCTTTAAAATGGCAAAATCATACCCTTCCCAACAGGTTCTGTAAGAATAAAAAATACCATATATAAAACATGTAGCACAGTAAGCTCTAGCTAAGCATTTTAGAAAGCAACTATTTGGAGTAGTTGTACTAGTATATATTTTAGTATTGAACTGGCTAGGTCTCTGACAAGTTGCAACTTAGTTATCTTATTTCAGAGGTAAGAATTTGCCACTCCGGGGCTGACTTCAGGGCCACATTTGAGTTAGTGTCTTGAAGTTGCCTTGGTACAGCTCCAGCCAATGTGTCAGCTTTGTAAGTTGACCGAAGAGCAGTGTGGAAGGGCGGTATGAATCCCAACTATCCCTTCAATCAAGAAAGCCAGTGATTTCTTGAAGCCTTCTGTGATCAATGGACACCCATAAAAGCAAGCAAGGCTGAGGATGAACTTTTGGATTTCCAAACTTCGCAGTGAACACACCAAGTGGAAAAGGAATTGAGAATGGCTTCTAGCTACCTAGACAGATAGTGTTTCCTCAGTTTCAAGTACCATTGTAACAACTTTACTTACATTAACCTATTTAATCCCCTCAGCAACCAAATGTGACCCCCAAGTGTTAGACACTACCTAGCATTCATTTTATACTGCAGCACGCAGAGGCTAAACAAGATTTCCAAGGTCACACGGCTTGTATGCAATGGAGTTCAAATCCAGTTAGTCTGACTTTAGACTCTGTATCCTTAATTCCCATGTGCTATCCCCTCTCAGTGACACTGTGTGCCACGTAGTTACAGCAGAAGAATCATGCCTGCACAGAGGGTCAGAGGGACACAAACTTAAGCAATTCCAACAGAATAATGATTGCTGTGATAAGGAGATCTTATAAGCAGAGATTCCCAGCTTTTCAAATTTCTGGAAATTGAACGCTCACTTTCTCCTGTGGTTCCAGGATGGTTGCTGGAAATACATCTTTAGCATATAACTTGCCCTACAAAATATTTCATTTTTTGAAGGTGGGGGGGAAGAAGGCAGATGTACATTCCAAAATTGTCATAAAAAATTTGAAATTTAGGAGACAAAAATGTTAGATAACTACATTGGTGCTTACAATCCTTTTAGTATAAAAAAAAGCAACAAGTCAAGGAGGCAGAAAATTCGAAGGACAAAGTTGTCTTGTAAGGAATCATCAACCAAACAGATCTGACTGACGTTGATAGAATACTTCAACCAACAGAGCAGAATACTTTCTTCTCAAGCTCAAATCAAAAAATCACTAATATAAATCATGTTCTCAGCCATCAAACACACCTCAACAAACTTCAAAGAAGTAAAACAGTAAGGAATAGAGCCAGAACTCATGAACAGAAATATAGCGAGAAAAATCCTACCATGCTTAGAGATTAAACAATATGATTCTAATGAACACATGGGTCAAAGAAGCCTCTAGAAATCAACAAGTATTTTGAACTAAGTGTAAGAGAAAATACAACTCATCAAAATGTGTGGAATATAGTGAAAGTAGTGCTTAGGGGGACATTTGTGGTATGGAAGGTTACAGCTCATGAAATTCAACAATAAAACAGCAAACAACCCAGCTGAAAAGAGGACAAGAGATCAGAACAGAACCTGTCTAAACAGGATAGGTGGATTGCAAAGAAACAGAGGAAAACATACTCAACATCACTAGGGGAATGCAAATTAAGGGACACACACACACATTAGAAGCACTAAAAGCCGAAAGGCTGACAATACCAAATGCTTATGAACTTGGGGAGCACCAGCAACTCTCCTTCAAGATGGGAAGGGAAAATGGAGCAGCCACTTTGGAAGATAATGTGGCCATTTTTTTCACGTTTATTTATTTATTTTGAGAGAGAGAGAGTGAGTGCATGAGGGAGTGGTAAAGAGGGAGAGAGAGAATCCCAAGCAGCCTCCACGATATCAGTGCAGGGACTGACACAGGGCTCAAACCCATGAACTATGAGATCATGACCTGAGCCACAATCGAGAGCCAGATGCCCAACCGAATGAGCCACGCAGGCATCCCTGGTCATTTTTTCACAAAGCAAAATTAGTCCTTCCTATATGATGCAGCAATTCTGCTCCTAGGTTCTTAGCCAACTGAGTTGAAAGCTTACATTCATGTAAAAACTTGTACAGGGATGTTTACAGCAGCTCTATTCATTGTCACCCCAAATTGGAGCCATCCCAGATTGAAGAGATAAACTTGTGGTACACCAGACAATGGAATATTATTCCACAATAAAAATAGATGAACTATCAAATCACAAGACATGGAGGAACCTTAAATACATATTACTAAGAGAAAGAAGACAATGTGAGAAGGTTACATACTATATGGTTCTAATTGTATGACATTCTAGAAAAGGCAAAACTACAGATGCTGTAAACAGATCAGGGGTTGCAGGTATTCATGGCGAGACAAGACAAAAAGGTGAAGCAGAGGAGAGGTTTAGGGTTATGAAGCTCTTCTGTGGGATATTGTAATGGTACATACATAGCATCACGCATTTTCAAAATGCAAAGAACCTTGTAAGACAAAGAATAAACTTTAACCCACGCAAATTAATAAAAAGTCACTTATAAGAAGTCAGGAGATCCCAGAAAAGAATGAAGGCCATGGCAAAAACAAGTAAATAAACCCAAAAACCTAGCTGTATTATGAACATATAAAATAACTTTGCTGAAAAGGGGAATGGGAAAAACATAAAATCATATAAAATTAGATGTAATTATCTCTGGCAAACTCTGGGCAGACTTGTGGTATATGGGACTTTAAAATAGCCCAAGTACAAGGTGGCCATGACCTCTGAACGAGTTGGGGTGAAGTGTTCTTCCCACCAGTCCCCAAGCTGGGATTCACTGAATTCTGTCATCTGAAGTCTGTATGTTTTCAGCTTCAAATATGAGAAAGGAAGTCAAACTAAATCAATGCCTGTGTACTATTCCATCTAGAAAATGGTGATAATGTAGTTCCGGCTCAAGGACTCTATGTGACCTATCATGTCCACAATAGGCCTTTTGTAAGGAGTCACCAGAATGGTGGTGGGTATTCGGATCACTGCTAAGGTGGGGCAGCGCTCTCATTTTCCACCACTCCAAGACTTACTTTTTCAATTCTGTTAAGCAAGAGCAGAGGTTCAGGATGTAAAGTTTCCAAAGTCTATTATTCTTTCTTCTCCATTGGACCCATCCTCACTTCCAAACATTAGCCCAAAATATAGAGGAGAATCGTATACATCAATTCCAGGGTAATAATTACATAGGCAAACCTGCGTAGTAATAGAGGGCACAATTAGCTATGGTTCTCAGGGAGTTGCTCATTGTGCCTGCCTTGGGAGTCCTGATATAAAGAGGAAATACGTATAGCATCAAGCAGCATCCTCTTAAGAATCCACCATTTCTTTGGGGGCACCTGAGTGGCTCAGTCGGTTGAGCGTCCGACTTCAGCTCAGGTCATGACCTCACAGTCTGTGAGTTCAAGCCCCGCATCGGGCTCTGTGCTGATGGCTCAGAGCCTGCAGCCTGCTTCCGATTCTGTGTCTCCCTCTCTCTCTGCCCCTTCCCTGCTCATGCTCTGTCTTTCTCTGTCTCCAAAATAAATAAAAACATTAAGAAAAAAAAATAAATTAAAAAAAATAAAAATAAAAATAAATAAAAAAAAAAAAAGAAGAATCCACCATCTCTCCTACCGCGTGTATGTTCCTATCAGAGTGTCACCAAAATAAGATTTTTTTAACCATCAGATAAATACTGTAAGAAGCAAGAATTCCCCAAAGAAGTATTAGCAACTGGACAAAAAAAACTATGATGGCTATCAGCGGACACAATCTTCTAATGATTAAAAGAGGAGTCTGCAAGGCCATTTTTACAATGGTGTCTGAATCTTCCTTTCGTTAGAAATAGATCGCAAAATATATTGATTGGCTTATACACCTTTTTGCTCTACCAGCAATTTCTTTGTATAACTTACTAAAAGTAATATAAGTTGTTTCACCTCATTTATAAATTGAGCTACATCAGAATCACAGTTTTTTTTCCATTATGAACTAAAGTGATTAAAATTATAGGGAGAAGAAGTCCCATAAGGTCATGAGTTGCTATGCCTTCCTAATATTAATACGTGGCCCCCTCTTTTTTGGTAGATTAAAATAGGGGTGCCTGGGTGGCTCAGTTGGTTAAGCCTCTGACTCTTGATTTCAGCTCAAATCATGATCTCATGGTTTTTGCGATCAAGACCCAGTTTGGGCTTTCCACTGACAGGACGGTGCCTGCTTGGGATTCTCTTTCTTCCCCTCCCTCTGTCCCTCCCCCTGCTTGCACATGGTGTCTGTCTCTGTCTCTCTCTCTCTCTCTCTCTCTCAAAATAAATAAATATTAAAAATAAAATTAAAACATTGCATAAAAACATTTAGAAGCCTTAGGTGTTTAAAAATGGTGTTTCTAAGATGGGTGCTGTTATTACTAAGTCAAAACCTATTCCACCCAGAAATTATTTGATTTAATCCCTAGAGTTTGAGAAATTCTTAGTGTCATCTTGTAAAGACTCTGCTTATGAATAAAGATTTTTCTTCAGTTTATTCCTTTCCATTTTGTACTTCATCCCCGTTGCTGCCTAATGAATATTTTAAGATACTGACAAAACATGAACAAGATTTTTAAAAATGATTATTCTGAATTAAAATTCTTGAAATCAAAGGTAAATGAGAAGTTGTTTTTCTCCTTAAGCAAAAGCAGTATCGAAGACATTTATTGCAGATGGAGAGAGCAACATACTATCATTTAAAAATGAAATAGGGGCGCCTAGGTGGCTCAGTTGATTAAGCAGTGACTGTTGATTTCAACTCAGGTCATTATCTCCTGGTCATGAAATCAAGCCCCGTGTCAGGCTCCCATGCTGAGTGCAGAACTTCGTTGGGATTCTCTCTCTCCCTGTGTCCCTGCCCCTCCCCCACTTGTGCTCTCTCAAAAATAAACATAAAAAATGAAAATACATAAAATATACAACTTCCTGAAACTTCTGCTTTATACAGGATCTAGGCAATTTACAGAAATGTCACAAAGTTCACCTCTTCTGTCCTATTTTGCAGATCTCTAGAATATTATTTCTGAAGGCATACATTACAAGGAAGAATGTTTTCACAGCCCCTTTCAATCCTAAGGCCCCAGTTAAGATCAACTTTTTAGGAACGTGGCAAAATGTGTTTTAGCTCAAATTCTTCTATATCATGCCAACTGGTATATGTAAGAGAAAAGCTAAAAACATAAATCCTTCATGTAGAATTAGCCTAAAAACCACTCTTGGCATAGAAAAGTCTTAATGAAATATGTTTACAGAATTACCCTCTCATACACCTTTATGTTAATTGCCTCCCATTGAGATTTCAAACTAAATATGCAGGGATTGACCTGGTCTCTGTACCTCAGGATGTATTTTTAGAAAATGTCATTTCCCTGGAGTGCCTGGGTGGCTCAGTCTGGTAAGCATCTGACTTTGGCTCAGGTCATGATCTCATGGTTTGTGAGTTCAAGGCCCACATCAGATTTTCTACTGTCAGCACAAAATCCGCATCACACCTTTGATTCCCCCTTTCTCTCTGTCCCTTCCCCGCTCACATGTGCACAAGTGCTCTTTCACTCTCTCTCAGAAATAAATACACTTTTTAAAAAAAGAAAAAGAAAGAAAGAAAATGTCTTGTTTTATATGCCTGGCTAGATTTTAGATCTGTTTTCTGTCCAAAAGAAGTTCCAGGAACACTTATATATGTGAAAATATTTTTTTCCACCCAGGCCAAACCAGAGTGCAAGATATAAACATGGCTCCATTAAAAGTAATAAACTACAGTTCCCTACTTATATATTCAATGTTAGAGAAATTATAGCTCCCAATGAAGTTTCACTAAAGTTTTTGTTTTGTTTTGTTTTGTTTTGTTTTTCTGGTAATATGTCGTTATGTCACATCTATTATCAAATGGCCACTATCATTTTCTTCTTCCTCTAATTCACTGGTCTTTGGGAAGATTTCCCCTGGATGCCTTTGTTCCCTGAAAGTCTATTTTATTTTTCCATTTAAGTACGCATTCCACAAATATTTAATCTTCTTCTAGGTCAGAAACGTTTTGTACCTTGTGTGGATAGCATTGAATAAAGCCAAAATCCCTGCCCTCATGCATCATACATTCTAGCAGGAAGAAATTAATGATTAGCAAAGTAAGTTTTATATATTAGATAAACACACACACACACACACACAATCAATGATTATGGAGAAAAGAAACAGAAAAGAGGAAAGAGGGGGAGTAGATATGATAGTGAACTGTATCATTTGTTGTTTCTTTGGATGTCAAAGATGGTAATATTTATTTTTCTGCCACTAGATTATAAATTCCATAAGGTAGAAACTTTTTTGTTTCATTAACTACAGTCAACATATGTATAATCATGCTGGACGTATCTTACATATATAACAGACATATAGATTGAATGAACAAACTAATGGTAAGGGTCTTAACTACAAAAAGTGACATTTGTCTTTTTCGACAGATTCTACCTTAAAGTATTCCTGCTATTTCCATCACCACAGATTTCATCATGTAGCATAAACACCAGTAATAGTAATGGATCATCAAGATGTCAAAATAGAATTAAATTTTCTAGAATTACTTGTTCAGAATAGTAGATAAGTTTAGTGAGGATACAGAAGACTAGCCATGGGTTACCCCCAAAACCAAGATGACTAGATTTCTTCCTCTGGGGTATTACCAACTAGAACTGCTGAATTTTACTCAAAATGGAACAGAATCATATCCAAAAAAAATGTTCCATGTGAGCAACTGTTGGGATACAATTCTATGCAGGTCTCCTATATGCCTATACATTTTACCATCAGAAGCAGTGATAGCCTGTGTTCCGGGCTATCTTTTCAAGGATGTTTGTACTACGAGCAAGCTTAAAAGAGGAAGAGTATGTCTCTCTTGAGCAGAGAGGGTTTGTCTGTTTGTTTTGTTTGTATTTTGAAACCTAATAAAGATAATGTCTCTCCTCTCCATCCAACACTAAGTTCAGGGAGGTTTATACTCTATTATAAAAGATTCAGTTTCCCTAATCTTGGGACTCCTCAGCTGTGATGCAAAACTACAGCATGTGAAGCATCTACCTGGGCCCATTTGTATCACTCATATGTGATGTGAGAGCAAGGGACACTAACACAAATAACAAGCTGCTGTTGCCGGCTGTACTGAGTAACACATTTCTTTGTCTCTGGTCTAGGAGTCTTGTGTCTTCTGCCAGCATCTATTAAATTATGACTTACTAACTTAATAGATTTTCAAACATGGTAAATGCTCAGACACTTCACAGTTCTTGACACCAGCACTCATTTAAAAAGAATTTAAGTCAACTATTTTCATGTATGTGTAGTAGTGGTAAAATTAAGTTTCAAAATGATCGACTTGTGTGGTCAGTAAATGATATTTCAAATTGTCCTAAAGACTACACACAAATAATTACTTTCAAAAAGCCATTTAAAAGACATTCTTTGTATTAACTGCAGCAAAATTTTGTCCCTGTAATAGGTATCTTATGGAAAGTCATGTAGCTCATACAAAAACAGTTGTTGACCCTTTAACAACATGGGGCTTAAGAGCACTGACCTCTATTTGCAATCAAAAATCCATGTGTAACTTTTGTCTCCCCCAAAACTGAATTGTTAATAGCCTACTGTTGATCAGAAGCCTTAGTGATGTAAGCAGTCAACAACATATATTGTATATGTCATATGTATTACATACAGTATTCTCACAATAATGCTAAAGAAAATGTTAATGAATTCTCAAGAAGAGAAAATACATTTATAGTACTGTGCTGTATTGTTAAAAGAAATCAACATATATGTAGTCCCAATTCATGTTGTTCAAAAGTTAAATTCACAGTTCATTCATGTAATTTAATTATACAGTTCACATTACTTTAATGTCATGTCAAAATAATATTCATTTTTTTAAGTTTATTTATTCATTTGGAGAGAGAGGATCCCAAGCAGGTTCCATGCTGACAGCACAGAGCCCCACACAGGACTCCAATAAATCCACCAAGTGTGAGATCATGACCTGAGCCAAAACCAACAGTTGGACACTCAACAGACTAAGCCATCCAGGTGGCCCCAAATAATGTTAATTTTAATATCCCCAAGACCTAATAATATTGTAAATATACTCATTGTAGTGTTTTGGTGAATATGCAAATTTGGGAGTAGGAAATAGAAAGGAATCCAATGGGATATAAAGACGACACAGGTGCAGCACAGGAACAGCATTATTAGCTAGTGATAATACTACAGACAGCATGTGCCTTGTTCATTTGAACAACCCTAAGAGCAACAGGTCTTTAATATGAGATACACCAAAATGGGAATCCTACCTGTGTGAACCTCAGCTACAAATCAAGGTGGAATTGACAAATGCTGGGGGCTAGGCCAAGTGCTTCATCTCTATTTCTTACAATATTAGTATAAGGTAGATCACAGTAGTTAGTAGTTATTAGCAAGGCACTTCAATAGAAATCATGGGCATCGCTAGATCATAACCATTCCTATAAAGAGCTTAGGGGGCGCCTGGGTGGCGCAGTCGGTTAAGCGTCCGACTTCAGCCAGGTCACGATCTCGCGGTCTGTGAGTTTGAGCCCCGCGTCAGGCTCTGGGCTGATGGCTCGGAGCCTGGAGCCTGTTTCCGATTCTGTGTCTCCCTCTCTCTCTGCCCCTCCCCCGTTCATGCTCTCTCTCTGTCCCAAAAATAAATAAAAAACGTTGAAAAAAAAAAAAAAAAAAGAGCTTAGTACAGTGGTAGTCTATAGATTCAATATTCAATTCATGTAGCACACTCATCTACATAATTTCCTTCTCTCTATAAGCAACTCTCTAGATCCAATATCAGATTATAAATTATTATTTCTATCTTCATTTTTAAATGAAGAAAATAGTACTCAGTGAGGGTAAGTAATTTGCCTAAGCCAAACACCTGTTAAATATCAGAATGAAGCATTGAACTCATGTCTGTGATTCCGTTATACCACCGACAGTCCAGCAAGGCATACAGAGCCTAAATTTGGATAGAATACTAACTGGCAATATTAGGTGGAAATTCATCCAGAGACAACTGGTAAGATTGTCAACAGGTGATCAGGGAAACTTGACAGAGTATCAGAACACTTTGAAGACCCAGACAAGGGGTGACCACCATCAATGGACCTAATAGCAGGTAACAAGATCTCAATGATGTGATAGGATTTTCAGGACAAATTTCTAAGGTTCCACAGAATACTGATATGGATAGGATGAGGTTCACATTTCAGAGGAACCAGTGCGCCAAGTCAAGGAGGTGATAGAGGCAAGGACTAATAACACAATGAGCATGAAGCCTAGGAAAGGGAGTTGTTTGTTGTTTTGGAGGCTTGATGATGATGATGATGATTATAGAGAGGACAAGCAGGGGAAAGGATCAGAGGGGGAAAGGATCAGAGGGGGAGAGGGAGGGGAGGGGAGGGGGGGGGAGAGAGAGAGAGAGAGAGAGAGAGAGAGAGAAGGGAGGAGGGAGAGATGGAGGGAGGCAGAAAATCTCAAGCAGCCTTCACACTCATCATGGAGCCCCACACAGGTTTCCATCCCACCACCCTTGGATCATGATCTGAGCTGAAATCAAGAGTCAGACACTCCACTGACTGAGCCACCCAGGTGCTCTGGAAAAGGAGTTTTAAGGCAAGTATTTGATCACTGGAACAAGGTAGGACCTAGATATTCAGGCAGATTTACAAATTAAGATTATCTGCAAAGTGATCCTGAGAAGCCTCACTACTGAAACAGAATTATTTCCATCTTAAAAGATACAGAAGAAAAGATAGAAAAGTTCTGAGTTAAAACATATGTCCATGGTATAATTTAAATATAAAGATTAGCAATCAGATAACACACTATGGTTATGGTTATATTTACTCACTATAATTTTCAAAACCATCTAAAACTTAATGTTTTAATATAGATTGGCAGATTTTGTTTGGCAAGGAAAATATATTCATGGAATATGATTCTGAGATTTATGACCCTATATTTTATGTTATCCATTGTTTTAGATTCCTCCTACTGAAAAAAAGAGTGAAAATCAAAACTTTAACTGTACTTCTGTTGAAGGCTATGTCCAAGGCAAATTCACGGTTTATTGTAAGGCTTCTACCTTGTTGACCTGTTCATTAAAATAATGAAAAGTTATTTTGATTTTTTTTTCTTAACATTACCTTAAAGATTTCATGCTCCCTTTTGCTAATACGCAAGTCTTCACAAAAGTCTCTTTCAAGAAATAGGCTCAAAATAAGGCATTCTGATATATAATGATGCCCTACCCAATCTTAGCACTCTTGGCCAAAAGACAGATGAGAAGCTCCATTTCTGCCAAAAATTAATTAAGAGGCAATCCCAAGTCTCATGTCTAGATATTTTTCACTCAGATATTATTCATTATGTCATAGACAAATAATTAGCAATCTGCCAATCCTCCATACCTCATTCCAGGTAAGAGAGGGAAAAAAAATCCCCTAAAATACTCTACTTGATTTAAAAAAGATATCGCTAATCCAAAGTGATTAGACTTCTCAGTTTTTGGGTTTTTCAAATGTTGCTAAATCCTATTACATGTCTTTTTTGAATGCAAAGAAAATACTAGATAGTGTTTCTCATGAATACTTGCATGTTTTTCTTTCATGAAGATCTCGTGTTGTCTTTGATATGGACAGGACTCACCTAAATGTATATCCTAGCTTCTTCACTTACAAGTCATCTTTTGTAAAGAATATAATTTCTCTATGTCCATTTACTAATGTTTAAAGTGACAATAATACTACAACTTCACTCAGGAATGTTATAAACATATGCCTTAATCCGTGTAAAATGCTAAATAGTAAGTCTTCAGTTTTAGGTACAAATATCATTACTATCAAGTAGCTCCGTTTTCTCAAGACAATGTTACTCTTCCTCCCAGGTTGATTTGTTAAAAGTGACCCAAATTTACCAGCCCCTGCTTGTTAATTCTCTTTTAAGTACCTGTCATGTTTTTCAATTTTCAATAAAGTGCCTTCACCAACCATTTAGAAGATAGGCCACAATAGGGGTGCCTTTGTGGCTCAGTCAGTTAAGCGTCAGACTTGGTTTCAGTTCAGGTCATGATGTCACAGTTTCTTAAGTTTGAGCCCTGCATCTGACTCCATGCTGACAGTGCAGAGCCTGCATGGGATTCTCTGTCTCCTTGTCCCGCTGGCCCTTCCCCACCTGCACTGTGTCTATCTCTCAAAACTGAAATAAAACTGGGGGGGGGGGGGGGGGGAAGGGCCAAAATAAACTATCTATAGTAAGTTTCCTGAAGAGTATTTATCCATCCACTTCTTTTAAGACAACATTGTACCTACTTGTACATATGATTTTATAGATGGTACATTAAGAAGGGAAAACATAACCAAATATTTTAAGAAATATTGATTTAATTGAACTTTAATTTAATTTTCCCACAGCAAAGCTACTCACTCACAGCAAGCTACTTTTATACAAAGGTCTCCAAAATGTTACTTCATCTGAGACCTCCACTATGAATTCTACATATTCAAAATCCATGATGGAGCCTGAATTTATGAACTACCTCTAACTGGTTAACTCTCCCATAAGAGTTGCTCAGTTTAAGAGTTATCCTTGATGATTCTTACTTCTTCCTCTCCCACATCCAATTTGATACTTTTTTTCTTATTTTTGATACCTTTCTTACTTTTGTGATACTTTTTTCTCTCCCCCACATTCCATTGATACTTTTGTCCTGAACACGTGTACATCTTTTCATTTTCACCATTTCGATTTTATTTCAGGCAACATTTATCTTTCCCCCTGATTATGTTAATATTCCACTAATTGGTCTTCCTGTAACCTACTGTCATCTTCCTCTTATTCATTTGTCACACTACAGGGAGAGGAGTCTTGTCAGAACATATATTCAGTCACGTCATTTTTAACAACCTTCAACTGCCTAGTTTCTCTAAGAATGAGGACCAACATTCTTCATGTAACCTAATTTTGTTTCCATTTTAAATTTGATCAACTCTCTGATTAAAACAACCTTTGCTCTTCCGCTTTCTTCCATTTTCCTCTTCCAGGTTTTTTCTTCGTTACATAAATGTCTTCTTCCTATTTTTTTTTTTTTCCGTTCCTTCCTTTTGTGAGGAGATGTGAAGGGCAGAGTTGATTCACCTATTACATATTTCATGAAATATCATCATCATCTCTGTGTACACAATTGTGACAGATTTTATTTTCCAAAGATGACCTCAACAATCTCTCCAAAACCACATGCTTTTCTTGATACTTTTCCACTCAGAGATGTGTGTATATCCCCACCTCTCATATTAGTGTGGGGTTGTGGCTTGTTAGGCCAACAAAGTGTAGTAGAATTGACACTATGTGATTTCTGGGACTAGACCATTCAAGACCATGCACCTTCCACTTGGTTCTCTTGGAACACCCATTCAGGGGCAGCCACTCTTGGAACACACCCCCTCAGAACTTAGCCATCGGGCTGGGAGAAGCTTCAGCCACCTAGAGAGGCCACGTGTCAGAGTTGTTTGATGAATAGTTAAAGTTGGGCCAGGCATTAAGTCATCTCATCTTCGATTCCAAACTCGTGAGTGAAGACATCATCTTGGAAATAAATCATCCAGCTCCAGATGTTTATGTCCCCAGACCTTTAAATCTTGTTAGCTGAATCTTTAGACATACTGTAGCCTTTCTGGATTCCTAACTCTCAAATCTGTGAGCAAATAAATAGATAAATAGAATAGTTTTCTCACGTTTCTCCAAAATATTGCTTGAGTTCTTTTAGGATTATTTTGAAGTCACAGATAAATTTGAGCATTAACATCTTTACAACTAGATATCTCATTCAAGAATATTTTTTCTCTTTCCATTTGTTTAATTCTTGTATTATGACCTACCTTTTAACCAAGAGAACAAAGTGGAAGGTGCATGGTCTTCTAAATTGTTTACAGATGATTCCTAGATAGTCTATAGAGTTTTTTTTTTTTTGGGGGGGGGGGATGTTTTGCTATTTTGATCAGTATCTGATCATTCTAGGCTTACTTTCTGGTTGTTTTACATCACTAAATTTGGAGAGGATGTGTTACATAGCAGTAATAACCAGGACAATCACCCATTCTTGTTTCATTTTATTTCATTATTCATGCTTGTTACTCTTTGAGTCGTGATTCCCACTTCTGTTTCCTTCTGTTCTTCCACGGGTGGCTGCATTCATTTTGATTTATGACCGTGGATAAGTACCTATCGACAAGGACTATTAACAGTTATTTTTTTTCTATCTCTTTTTTTCTTTGAAACAAATCTGGCACTAAGAAATGTTGCTCCCATTTTCACTCAGCAGTGCTTCACAATCCCTTGGGGTTGTATATGCCTGTCAAATTCAATGCTTCCAAATGCTTTGCACCATGCCATGGTGAACACCCATCACACTTTTCATTATCTAGTTGTCTTGGGCGGAACTCCTTGGTTACCTCCAACTCCCCCACTTCATTCAAAAAAAAAAAAAAAACACACAATCAAGTATGCAGTGGGTGTCAGTGAATAAATAACAAGGCATATACAACAGAGTGGAATGATTGGTGAAGAAGTATATTCATCATCAACATGCATACTTACTTTCTCTAAATACGTCAGATGCCTACAGCATCTGCAACAGACTAAACATCTACCAGTGGTACACAGGAGCACAGGTTTCAATTCCATACACATTTGCATGACATTTGCATACACATTTCAAACACCTGGGGTTTTTCTGCCTTCTAAGTCTAATCTTATGGAATCCTGCTACTATTTCAGTTTAAATCAGTAAGTTCAGCAACATAACATAGCACTTGCCAGCCTTAATGTCACTGTCAACCTTTATCTTTTGTCCATTTTTACTTGGCTTCCAGAGTTGTCCTTTTGATTTGAAGAAATTCTTGTATTTTCCCAATATCAATGCTCCGTTTTAGGCATTGCCTATGTTTTTTCCCAGTCTCTAATTTTCTTCAGCAACAAAGAAACCTGAAATTTGATACATTTACATCTACCTTTAATATTCCTATTTTTTTGCTTAGCCTTTCGGCCTAGGTTTTACAGTTTCCTTTTTGTATTCTGGTTTTTGTTCCATCTAAAATTTACCTTTGTACGTAATGTAGGTAGTCTCACTACTTTTCTCCACAAAAATGATCCAAGTTTCCTGGTGCCATCTACTAAATAATTCATCTTTTCTCCCCTGAAGTTTTGTGGCTCCTTAATCTTATGCCCAATATCTATGTGTCCAGGACTCTGTTGGCATATCTTTCTGCTCCTATGTCAACACCGCAGTTTCCATGATGATTGCTCTATGACACAGTTTAATATACAGTTGCATGAAGGCTCCATGGTTTTTTCTCTTTTAAAAACCATTTGAGTTAATCACTGACTTCTATTGTCTTATACAAATTTTTAGTATAGTTTTCTCATGTCTTTCGAAAATCTTGCTTTTCTGGAGCATTTAAGAGGCTCATCAGCTAAGTGTCTGATTTTGGCTCAGGTCATGATCTCATTGTTTGTGGGTTCGAGCCCCACATCAGGCTCTGTGTTGACACACAGAGCTTGGGATTCTCTCTCTCTGCCCCTCTCTGCTGCTACCCCCTCAAAATAAATAAATAGAATTTTTGAAAAAGTGCATTAAAATCTTGTTTTTCATTTAAATTGTTTTGAATATTTTGAATCATAGATACATTTGCAAACTAACATGTTTACAGTAAGACATCTCATTCAGTAGTAAGTTCTCTCTTAATGAGAATACTCATGCACTTTTGGTGGGAATGAAAACTGGTGCAGCCACTCTGGAGAACATTATGGAGGTTCCTTAAAAAATTAACTACCCTATGGCCCAGCAATAGCACTGCTAGGAATTTACCCAAGGGATACAGGAGTGCTGATGCATAGGGGCCCATGTACCCTAAGGTTTATAGCAGCACTTTCAACAATAACCAAATTATGGAAAGAACCTAAATGTCCATCAACTGATGAAGGGATAAAGAAGATGTGGTTTTATATACAATGGAATACTGCCTGGCAATGTGAAAGAATGAAATGCTGCCATTTGCAGCAATGGGGATGGAACTGGAGGGTATTATGCTAAGTGAAATAAGTCAGGCAAAGACAAATACCATATGTTTTCACTATATGTGGATCCTGAGAAACTTAACAGAAGACCACAGGGGAGGGGAAGGGGAAAAAAATTACAGAGAGGGAGGGAGGCAAATATAAGACACTTAAATACTGACAACACACTGAGGGTTGATGGGGGGGGGGTGGTGGTGGGGCGGAGAGGGGAAAGTGGGTGATGGGCATGGAGGAGGGCACCCCTGCTGGGATGAGTACTAAGTGTTGTATAGAAAACAATTTGACAATAAATTATATTTTACAATAAAAATAGTTTTATGAGGGTTGATGGGGGGGTGGGAGGGAGGGGAAGGTAGATGATGGGCATTGAAGAGGGCATCTTTTGGGATGAGCACTGGGTATTGTATGGACACCAATTTGACAATAAATTTCATTTATTAAAAAAAATAGTTTTACCATATACTTATATGGCATTACAAATGAATGAATGAACGAATGAATAAGTATTGTTTAAAAAAAATAAGTTCTCTCAAGTTAGGTGTTATGACCTACTTTTTAACAGTCTTCTAAATAGTTTACAGGTAATTCCTAGGTACTCTATAGAGTTATTTTAAGGAGGATAGAGAGGAGTATTTTGATTTGCTATTTTGTTTTGGTATTTTGGTATCTTACCAATCTAAGCTTACTTTCTTGTTGATTATTGATGGTAGAATGGAACACCACTTACTTCTGTTTGAGATGTTTCTGATTTCCTTTATTGGAGCCAGGAGGTAATTTGTTAATCATATTACCTTGTGACCCAATTCATTGCTTGGTCTTCTGTTTGTATTTGTAGGAGTAGAATGTCAAAACACACTACCAAGCCAATAATGAAAAATTCCAAGCTTTATTACTCATTTGGGCATAAACAAATCACTGGCAGAAGAAACCACTGGCAAGAGGACTCTGACTTCAGGGAAGGGAGAAAGAACCTAACCTTCGGCACCTATCTAATTTCTGAATGATGGTGTAAACTGAGTGGTAAAGCAGGGCAGGCTGCCTTGTGGAAGAACTTATCCAGGGGACTTTGCAGGGGTGGGGCTAGTACCGTGGCAGGTGTTAATGTTTTAACCAAATGGCATTCTGCTTGGAGAGACAGTAATTACATGCATCTCTATTTTTCCACATTATACAATCTGAAAATAAGGATAGTTCCATCTCTTCATGTCCTTCCCTCAACTTTTTAAAATATTCACTTGAGAGAGAGATGGAGAGATGGTGTGAGCTGGGGAGAGAGAGGGGAAGGCGGGAGAGAGAAAATCTTAAACCATCTCCATGCTCAGCATGCGGGCCTCAATTCGACAGCCCTGGGATATTGACTTGATCCCAAATCAGGAGTTGGTGCTTAACTGACTGAGTCACCCAGGCGCCTCTCCCAGCTGCACCCCCAGCCCCGCCTTTTTTTAAATTGTGTGCAAAACCACTGTCTATGACAGAGGGGCAAAACAGCAGACTCTGGATCTATGTTTGACTTCTAGCGCTTTTATTTAGTAACTGTGTGACTTTGTTTTCTCTACCTTTAGTTTCCTTACCCATAAATTGAGTATCATGGTAGTAACTAATTCACAGGGTTATTGGGAGGATTAAGTGAATTAGTATATATAAAACATTTACAAGAGTTGTGGCAGATTCCAGTGCTAGGTTATTCTTTTTAAAACACTTACATTGGTTAGAATTTTTAAGTCCTTAAATGTGATCATTGACATCAACATCTTCCACTAGACTGCCTACTTCATGAGAACAGCTACTGTATTTGGACCTGTTCACCATCACATTCCTTAACATTTAGCATCTATTCTCGAACAGAGGAGGTTTATATGTTGAATAAATAAATACATCAGTAAATGAAATGAGAATGAATAAAACATTTACTGTAATTTTTCTCCAAATATTTAATAAACCAGTATGATGTTTTAAATTCTAAGATAATATCCAATGTTTCCCAAGTTTTTATGACCATGGATCTTTTGTCTTGTTTTAGTGGATGGCCAGTAGGGACCAATGCCCACTGCACCATAATGGGAAAAGCTACTCTCCGTATTTGACATTTTATTTCTGAATCAAGTCAAGCTATTAGAGAATCCCATACCCAGCTTTTAGTATATTGGCATCCATAAAACTATTTCACATTTTATTTCAGTGTAATTCCCTGAGCTTATACTGCAGGGCATTACAAGGACCAATTCTATAAAGCACTCCAATGTATTTACTATAATAAAGTGGCTGAACGTGTATGTTGTTAACAGTACAGGGTTTCCTTGGTGAGGCCCAATGAAGGAATTCCTGCTATTGGTAAGAGTAATATCTTACCAATGCTTTTCTAAACAACTGTTTTGCTTTTGTGAAAGCACAAATTTTCCTAATTGTGTTTGCTTGATCATGGCAACCACTAGAAAGCTTAAAATCAAATTTACATAGGCCCACTAATAGGAGTTAGGATTTCTATTCTAAGTCCTGCTTTCATTGTCATTTTCTAAATTTTTGTTTGTTTTTCTCCTATGTTTTAATTATTTTAACATATGTAATTTTATGACTTAAAAAAATACTTTGTCCTAT
Source organism: Panthera onca (assembly GCF_046562875.1). Classification (NCBI taxonomy): domain Eukaryota; kingdom Metazoa; phylum Chordata; class Mammalia; order Carnivora; family Felidae; genus Panthera; species Panthera onca. The sequence goes on along the minus strand of NC_138340.1, from coordinate 89,338,430 downwards.
ATAAGATCAGGAAAAGTATAATAAAGAATTCAATTTACAGTATAGTAATGAAATCCTTTCCAAAAATATGTACCAGCAGAGAGAGAGCAAAAAGAGGAGGAAGATAAAAGCAACAGTGCTCATTACGTAGCTGTTACCATCCTGGAATGGTCAATTGATCTTTCCTTTGTGAACCACACCTCTGCCCCCTCCCTCAATTCCTCCTGGGATCAAAGCCGGCCATGCTTTGCCCACTGACTGATTTAGACTGTGACATGATGTAAACCAGGCCAACTGGACACAACCTGGGATTTTTGGTAAAACCCTTGGAAAAATAGCATTTTTTTTTTTTTCTAGTCAGTTTCCCTTAGAGTACAAGTTATGAACCGGGAATTGTTGGTGCTAATCTTGCCAGTGTGCAGAAATTGCCTACCTGAATCAAAGAACTTTGAGGAGAAACATGGAGCTGGAACGCTCACGGAACTATTTCGAGCTGTGAATTCAACAATGCCTGATGCGATCTGGGGCATGCCACTAGCAAAATTTCCAATATAATCATAATTGCCTGTGAAAGTGGAGGTGACTTAGCCTGAGTTCTTCTCCAGAAAGAAGAGCCTGGGACAAGTATTTGAGGGCAGGTAGCGTATTTTGAGACGTGATCTCAGAATCAGAATAGGGATCTGGGAAAGAGGGAAAATCAACACAAAGGTGCTGTCTAAAGTTGGTCATCACAGTGGTCAATGTGGGCTGTAGCCACCCAGGACCTAGTGAGAAACATTGAGGGATATGTGCCCAAAATGGCCTGTTCAAGGAATGAAAGAAGGGCCCCAGCTCTCATCCCCACTGGTCACGAGACTTCTCTAGAGTATGTGAACTCCCTTAATGCTTCCAGGTTTCACAAGCGTGACTGCAAGATGGTGTTGCGCGGTGAGCTCCGTGCCAAAAGTGAGAAACAGGAGGTGAGTTGCCTATCAGGTGCTGTCATCTTACACCTGCACAAAGTGTTTGCTAAAATGTAGCTGAGGTAAAAGATGGGCTGAGAGCCCAGGAAACAAGGTAAGAGAGGAGTCATGGTAAAGCTTAAACTCTAACACGTAGAATTGGATAGAGATCCAAAGCAGCTATTTGAAATGTATTCTATAGTATGGGACTCAAACCATGAATTACAAAGTCTGGAAAAAGAAAAAAAAATAGTTTTTTTTAAGCTTATTCCTTCATTCAAGTCTCATTTCTACTGCACTGGAAACAGGCCTGTCTAGAAGCATGAAGGAAAGGAAACTCCACTTTGTTGGAAACTCTTTCTTCCTAAATGCAAAAGTCCAACCCGAATGAGAGAGAAATAATCTGGACCTTCACAGGCTTAGCAGAGCTCTTTTCGGTTTTGAGGGTTGTTGTTTCAGCAAAATCATAGAAAGAGAAGCAAAGCTCTAAGTAATATGAAGGCTTGGGAGGTTATCCCCACCCTCAGGTTCCTCCTGAAAGCACCTGTCTGTCAGACCCTCTCAGTCAGACAGAGGCAGGCATTGCTCCCACGGTCAGACAATATCCACTGGAGCTACAACTTTTGGGCAAGAGCTCTTTTGTTCTCCATCTTCAAAGTTTGTTCAGAACGAGACTGAAGCCATTAGCTGAGGGTGAGGGCCAAAGATTTTCTGTAAGAGATGGGAATTCCCAGGCCATTCCCAGACAAATGAATTTTGATTCCTTGATCTTCTTTGCCTTTGGAATTTGACCACAGGCAAGAAAGTTGGCATTTGGCTCATCTTTTAAGGGAAGTGTTTTTCCTGAGAGACTCTGAAGAAACCTGTCAGACCTGGCACAGCTCTACCTACCTTTGGGCTCCCAAATCCATACTCTCAGGACATGAGCAATAAAGATGAGCATTTTCCAGAAAGAGGCCCCTGTAAGGCCCTTCAGATGTTACCATGCAGTGGAAGCAACCGGAGAACTTTCTGGAAAGGAGAACCAGATTGGCTGGGCATGGAATTCATTCCACTGCCAGGAAAAGGCTAATACCTACTGCTCTCCAGGATAGGTGATGAGATTTGGACAAGTGATCCCTGGATGCTGGCTCTGCTTTTTTTTTTTTTTTCTTTTTATCAAAATGGGAGTTTTGATTGCACACTTGTCCATTTTATCCTGTTTTATTTTAAGAATGTCACCAGTGATTAAATATGATGTTTAAGTTGCTCAATCAGGAGTGACTACATCACATGTTCTTAGCTAGCTCAGCCAAAAAAATTGTTTTGGCTTCAGCAAGTTTAAGTTGTTTGTTGATGATTGCCCTCAAAAGAGTACTGGCAAAAAAAAAACAAAAAAAAAAAAAAAACAAAAAAAAAACAGCACCAGTCTTGGTATTGTAGAATTAACTAACAGTAAGGGAATGGTTAAATAAAGTATTGTACATCTATTTGATGCAATAGCATAAAGCTATATCAAAAAAACAAAAACCCTGTTACAAATGTGTAATAATGCTTACGCTTATGGTAGAAACCATTAAAAAAAAGTTAATTGTAAATAGTGTTGCTCAAGTAATCTAAATGAATGAAAAATATGTGTAATATCTCAAAGTTATTGGAAGGAAATATGCCAAAATGCTCACTGTGCACATTAGCAGAGTTCTCTTATTTTCTATTTTCTACATTATGGTCTTGGACAGATTTCATACAGTCTTTTTAAACGTTTTTAAGTAAAACTATATGAAAACTGAAGTTCTCTGAATAGTGAATCTTTATTTGCCTTCTGATAAAATTAAAACTGAGTATATCAATGTCGTCCTGTTCTAAAACTTCAAAATGCAAATGTATGTGTATGTGTTTATAAAATATAATACATACACATTACGTAAAATAGTAAATATATAATGTACATAAACTATGTCAACATTAATTTTATTTGCCTCAAGATACATTTGAGGCAATGCCTGGGTGGATCACTGGTGAAGTGAAATCTATTAGAAATCTATCAAAATATAGTTGGAAATATTACTTTATGGCATACGAGAATATCCGTCATAATGATCTCAAGGACAAAAGTGTAGAATTAGTTATCTGATCTGATTAAACTTAAGGAATAAAGGACCCTTTTGACACAGGCAAACGAACAATGGGATCATCTATAACATGTAATGCTAATTACTCAAATTCGTATCTCCAAACACCTGTAATCAAGTGGCTGCTGAATCAAGGCTTTGGGTGACCAAAAAATGCTACCACTGAATATTTAGAACAAACAGTGACTTTGGTTGGCTGCTTGCTTTAAGTGTGCTTAAAAACTTTGAAAAGGAAAATTATAAACTCATGCCTTTTCATTTCCAGTTAAAGATATAAGTAAGGAATTACAAAGGTTTTAAGCCTTCCCTGAGAAGAGAGAAAGAGAGAGAGAGAGAGAGAGAGAGAGAAGAAAAACAGCTTTATCTCCTATAGCCATGAAGTAATAATTTCTTAAGACCAAACCCAGTCTAATTCTGTGGGTAGCAAAATTACGATGTATTTTGAGTTCTCAATATTACAGTATTCTATTTTTCATATTTTCCCATCTTTTATTTTAAAGTTGACTAATTTATTGGGGAGCAGTGGGACCCTCAAGTGTGGGATGATAACATGAATGCAGATATAGGTGAAGATGAAGATCCTAAACCCCTAAATTTTTACTCATCAGCTTCTTTTGCCAGAGGAAGTAAACCATCCTCTCTTTGCTTGAAAAATCTGTAGGTCCTGCCTTACACAGTTTCCCCTGGGGACACGCTGATTCTGCTGAGGACCCATTCCCATCCATCCTCACTGCTCCTAAACCCAAAACCAGATTCAAATCCCGAAAGCCCCAGTATGTCAGGTTCTAAGTGTGAACTGAGCGAAGTCATCATGGACACCAGAAGAATGGCAAGATTTTGCCTCATTTGCCTAAAGCTCTATGGCTTTTGAAGAATTGGAAATGGAAAGTACTATGAGAGTGGAACCTTCATTTTCATCCACTATTACCCACTACAAAATTTTTGCTTCCTTTTCCTGCAACAGTGGGCATTGTCGGGCTGGAGGTGTTAGTTCCCATGGGTAACGCATTATGACCAGCAGGCAGAAAAGAAAGCAGGATATCCTCTGAGATACCTCTTAGTTCTCCCACGTTCTATGGTAAAATATAATGAATAAAAATATCGTTTTTCAGTATAGGCCAGATTATTAATTGACACACTATTTAGGAATAAAGGCCTGGGTCACCCCATGAGGCAAGGAAACAGAGCAATGTTCTAAGGGCAAAGGGAGAATGGAATGCCTCGGGAAAGAGGAAAATATAAATCACAGCTATGACCATGTGACCACATACACATTGGAAATAAAAACCAACATAATTATGAGTATTTCTTACATTGATATCAAATTACTTGATTACTCATTTTCTCTTTCCCCATCTTCTAGTCTCCTAATATTTACTATATGTGATATATTAATATAATAAACTTATACCTCAGTAAATAAATTCATGTATATCATGGGGGGAAATACAGCTTAGCTAAAAAAGTAACAGAACATTATCCAAATCCAGATATTGTGCTATGTGGACTTTGTATCTCCTTCTGGAGAGTAGGAGAGTCTAATTTTAGCTGCAGGAGGGATAGCTGTATTAGGTTAGGCTGATACAATATCTTGATGATGTATTTCTGTGAAAATTAAATATAATTTAAACCGGTGTATATGGTTCTTAATGTGTAAAGTGGGGGACTGTGGTGGTTTCTTCCTGTGTCAACATAGCTAAGCTCTAACTACATGTTCTGGAATCTCTTTCCCTTTATGGTTTGGAGTTAGATTTGGCCAAAGGGAAATGTTCACAAGACCGAGAAGGCAGAATTTAAAAATCACTGCTTACTGTGTGAAAACCGTAGCGACAAACTGTGCTAAGAAATACACACGTAGTACGATTCATGCCCTCCCTCTCTTCCACCCTCCTTCCTTGCAGTTCTTCACAACTACCAGCTCGGCTAACCAACAGCAAGCCAAGCCTGCCACCAAATGCAGGGGCGATGGCCTTCCAGATTTCTCTAGCAACTATCCATTGCAGTTTCACTCTGACAGCTGGAGTTTCAAGTTTTCCTAGATCTGTCGCTGCAAACTGCAAAGTGTCCATCATACCAGTGCTTCCGGAGGTCTGCTGAGTCATTTTTCCCTGATCACTTAAATCCCCTTTTTGTATCTTATTACCTTACCTCCTCCTGCAAGTGCACAATCAGTTCCTCATTCTGCATTACTCATAGTGATTCTGCTTCCCTGACTGAACCAGGGTTGATGACGAGTTTCATTTAAAACCCTTGATAACTATTGCTGATATGATAGTTCTTTTCCGCTCTTGGTTTCCAGGTCATCACTTTCTCTTTACTATCTTTACTATTTACATTAGTCTTCTATGCTGTTCTCCACTTTTCCTTGAGCCCTTAATAAACATTCCTGATCTCAGTCTTGGTCTTCTCCATCTACTTTTTTTTAATGTTTATTTTTGAGAGAGGAAAGAGAGCAAGAGAGAGCACATGTGAGGGAGTGGCAGAGAGAGAGGGAGACACAGAATCCAAAGCAGGTTCCAGGATCTGAGCTGTCAGCACAGAGACCAACATGGGGCTCGAACTCACAAACTGCAAGATCACGAGCTGAGCCAGAGTCAGACACGCAACCAACTGAGGTACCCAGGGATCCCTCCGTCTACATTTTTCTCAATCTACAATCAATCCTTTGATGATCCTAGGTAGCCTTGCAACTTAATATTCATGATTCATAATTTCCTTCAATGCCAATAAACAACCCACCAGAGAATATCCCTGGCTTCTCTTTCACAAAAACATCCAGAATTCACCAGAATTCAAACATGTATGCCCACCTCACTTATCTGAGCTATCATTATCATAAATGGCCTTCTTTGGTCAATTAATTCTGTAGGGGCTTCTCAAAAAAGAAATCAAAGTAATTGTCCCAGATTATATGTTGCATCAAATCTCTGCAACATCACCCCCTTTTTATGTAGAACTACAGCTAACCTTCTCACAAGTACTTGTGTGGCCCTATGACATCCGGCTGACCCTGAGTTACCATTTTGGCCCCATTCTCTTTCCTTCCCCTACGTCACCCCACTCCAGCCACAGTGGCATTATTGATGATCCTCAAACACACCAAATATGCTCTTACATTTAGCCCTTCATGTCACCTGCTCAGTAAAGCCTGCCATGACCACACTGATTAAAATTGTCATTGATGCCTCTATTAGAATTCCTCATGGCTGCTAAATTTTCTTCTGTATACTTATTAGCTTCAAACATACCAATTAATTTTATTATGTATATTTTCTTATATTGATCTTTCCTACCCAAATTATGAGTAGAATATAAACTCCATAGGGCACCTGGATGACTCAATTGGTTAAAGGTCTAACTTCGGTGAAATGTCTAACTTTAGCTCAGATTGTGGTCTGTGAGTTTGAGCCCTACATTGCGCTCTGCACTGACAGCACATAGCCTGGCGCGTGCTTCAGAGTCTCTGTCTTCCTCTCTCTGCCCCTCCCCCGCTCCCTCTCGTGTGTGCACATTCTCTCTTTCTCAAAAATAAACATTAAAAAAAGAACATAAACTCCATCAGAGTAGAATGTGGTCTTTTTTGTTGTTGTTGTTTTTAGTGATTTAATCCGAGCTTTGAATAATGTCTAGCAAATAATAAGTGTTCAATAAGTATTTGATGCATTCACAAATGAATGGTGAAATGGTGACTTTTTTTTTTTAATTTTTTTAATGTTTATTTATTTTTGAGACAGAGAGAGACAGAGCATGAACGGGGGAGGGTCAGAGAGAGGGAGACATAGAATCTGAAACAGGCTCCAGGCTCTGAGCTGTCAGCACAGAGCCCGACGCGGGGCTCGAACTCACGGACCGCGAGATCATGACCTGAGCCGAAGTTGGCCGCTTAACCGACTGAGCCACCCAGGCGCCCTGAAATGGTGATTCTTTAACAAGGATCTGGTACAAGCCTGATAAATAGATTTTCTACGTATATATACATACATCTTTTTAAAATTTTTTTCGACATTTATTCAGTTTTGAGAAACAGAGAGCATGACCAGGGGAGGGGCAGAGAGAGAGGGGAAACAGAGAATCCAAAGCAGGTTCCAGGTTCCAGGTTCCAGGCTCCAGGCTTGGAGCTGTCAGCACAGAGCCCAATGTGGGACTCCAACTCACGAACCATGTGATCATGACCTAAGCCAAAGTCAGCAGCTTAACTGACTGAACCACCCAGGCACCACTTGTATGTATATTCTTTTGTCTTTCTCTTGTAGAAATGTTGGCAACAGTAATAACACAGCATAAAATGTTAATGTTTTAACATTAAACACAAACACTATTTTGTTTCCCTAAAAACTAGCCCTTAAAAAGAACAACGGCAAGCAAGGTTTTAATCTCTTGTACTTTCTAAAGAAAGAAAAATATTTACCATAGCAATGAATGAAGGCAAAATTATCTAACCAAAATATCATGCATAATCTAGCTTGATATGTAAGATAGGACAAAAAAGGATCTCTTTTTTTTAATGTTTTTTAATGTTTATTCATTTTTGAGAGGCAGAGAGAGAGCATGAGCGGGGGAGGGGCAGAGACAGAGAGGGAGACACAGAATCTGAAGCAGGCTCCAGGCACAGAGCCCGACGACACAGGGCTCGAATTCATGGATGATGAGATCATGACCTGAGCTGAAGGCGGACGCTCAACGAAATGAACCACCCAGGTGCCCCAAGAAAAGATCTTTAAAATGATTTTGGAAACTTTAAAAAACATTTGTTTAGTACTTCTTCCTTGATAAATGCCAACTATATTTAAACTTAAAGTAGGAGAAAAAAAGAAAAAAGAAAGAAAGAAAAAGAAAGAAAGAAAGAAAGAAAGAAAGAAAGAAAGAAAGAAAGAAAGAAAGAAAACAAAGAGAGGTAGGATCAGCTGAAACTGAACTGCCGACAAGACAGGATAAAAAAAAAAGAAAAGAAAACTACAAAAACCACAACTTAGGAAACACTTCCAAATGTGATTGAGGGTGCAGTCTGGTGGTTTATGTAGCAATGTAGAACAGAATGTCCATCAGGAAATCAGAAAAACAGACGTGACCATGAGCCAGTGACCAGTGAGAGTGTAGCCCAAGGACAACCAGCCTCACTGTTTACAAGATATTTGAAGAGATCTGCCCTTAATGGAGCAAAGCTTTAATGATGTAGGGAGTCTCTTTGGTTCTAGAGGTTTTTCTTCCTTGTAAGGATGCCATTCATCTCTCTCTCCTTTCCGGTTATCAACAAACAGCTATCTAATCTAAAAGCAGACAGAATACTAGAGGTGCCTACTTCTTTCAAGATGCTAAACTTTCCTCCAGGACAGACAACTTACTTTGGGGATATACTTTGTAAAGAACACTCCTAATAAAGATTCCAAATTAAGTATAATCCTTAACCGTTCAAACCTTATTCTAATCTTTTATGTTTCATGTTTTAATTCAAAATCACTACAACCACTTATCTACAAATAGTATGTAAAGTATTATTAACATCATTATTCATCTGAATAGTTTAGTTTGTTTATTCTTATAGTTCACAGAGGCTAAGAATGAGTTTTAGAGACAAAGAGAGAAGGCTTTGATAAACAGCAATTTGAAAGGACTATGTGTGTATGTTTGTGTATTTATCTCAGTGATGAGGATGAATGGCCCCAAATCTTGCCAACAAAAGCATGCACCAAAGTAGTAACGTGCTCAAAGTAGTGCACGTAACCACTGACTTGGCTTTGTGATATTTTCCAAGTCTAATTACAAACAAAACCAAAAAATCGGAATAAAGTAAAAAGGTAAGAAACATTTATTCCACAATATACATGGGAGTACTTATCTAAAATGTAAAAACTGTTATTTCCTCAAAACTGTCAACCATTAGACACCAGGGAGCCTATAAAGAGTATTCTATAATGCCAAGTATGGGTCACATGCAAAGATGAATGAAGACCTAAGTGGCAGATGTTATCATTGTGTATTATGCTGGTGTTGTGCATTAACATACCTACAGAATTTTTTTTTTGTTCTGAAATAACACACACTCCAATTACTTCCTCATGTCTAAGGAAACACTGTTCAAGGAACTGGAAGACAGATTTAGATGCATACATACCTTCACCTATATACATTCCATGATGTCTATCCCCAACTGATTGATAATCAAATGACAGCAAACAAAAACACCCCAGTAACATGTGACCAATAAAGGTTATGACAAGACACTCAAATAGATTTATGAAATCAAATGATACATTTCCCAAGGAGAAAATGTTTAATCATACTAGAGTTACCTCTACTTTGTCCAAAATAATGTTCTTTTGGCCAAACTTATTTACACACACACACACACACACACACACACCACACACACACAATGAGTTGATAAAGATATTTGTCTTCATTTTTTGATATTAATAACTTTTCAGCATTTATTAAAAACAAACAGAAAACTTTTATAGCAGGCAAGGAAACCAGCTAATCACAATATACATGTAAATAAACTGAGGCAAATCAAATACAAGTGATTTGTCTGAGTAAATCTGTAGCAGAACTATAATGATACCTCCTTCCTTAAAGCAATGCCTGTTCCTTGGTCCACTGCACATTCCAGGGAGTCTCGCAAATTCAGGAATGGAAAAGGTAATTATTTATTTAGTTGGAAACGTGAATAGGATTTTGAAGAAAAGGAGTAGACTCAAAATTTCAGAATTTCTTTTTCTTCTCCAAATATCTTAAATCCTTTTTTAAATTCTTAGTTGTTAGTTTGTGGTTAAATAAAACATAATCATCTGATAAATCTTTGTAGTGTGGTCTGATTTTTCCTGTAGCAAATCCAACCACCCAAATCAAACTAACACATTTTCTGGCCTCTTCACACTGGACCAAATTTTAAGAAAATGAGCCAGATTTTCTGTCCTGGGGCATATTTTTAAGAGCTAAAGTTTTAGTTTGTTAGATAAGGAAGAGAATACAACTCTCTTAGCATCTGTACAGGTTTAAAGCCACAAGACAAGACGTTACATTTCTTAAAGAAGGTAACACAGAATGATTTATCTGTCCTCATATCTAATTTTTATCTCAGAGCCATCCATCTGATAACAAGTCAATTGCAGGTACCTAGTTTCTAAGAGAGCAACTTGTAGACAGAAAGATATGTGATGCTGGTGGGAAAGAGTGGCAATGCCCACTAGTGCCCAGATCTGTAACTTAATCCTACTAAGTGATATTTCATTTCCATGCCATGATGCTAAGAAAAGTCTCAAGAAAGACAATGTACAGTGAACGTCACCAAAACCAATCCTAAAAATTTATATAGGAACTGGACTGACAAGTGGGAAGTCTTCTATTCAAGAAACACTGCCAGGTTTCCTAGACTATTGAAAATCAAGATGGAGATTCACTTTGAAAATGTGAATGCAGTAGTGACAAGAATTGGACCATAACCAATTCTTTTCTAAGTCTAAACACTTAAGAACAGTATAGGTTATAGATAAGGACTCCCTGTTTACAAGACAAGTCTGAATTTCCAATCGAGAGGTTAGGAATCTCCTTCTCTGGCAGTCACTCAAAGTGTGGACATTAGTAGGAAAGGAATAGTGAAGGGCCAGTTTTTGGAGTTGGGAATAGAGCAAGTGATTTCAGTGGTTACTTTCAGTCTTCAGACTGACTCTTCGTGAGCCCATACTGATTTTATTTATTATTTTCTTTGGTTTCTGATACTTTCATTCTTTATCTTAATGTTCCTAAATTTGCAGAGCCTGGGTGGTCTATTACTCTGGGTTAAAAGTAAAAATTAAGCATTTGTGGGTTCTCCATTCTTCCATAGATTAGTCCCATGGTTTTAGGCAAATTGCTAAATTTCTTTAACGTTTAGTGATGAGATTAATAATTGCAGTTGTTAAAAAGTAAGTCAATGATGCAAATGACTTGTTCTGAATACCTGAAGTTCTTTGAGCTTGTGTTTACTGACAGATCTTGCCTTCCTGCTGAGTTCAAGTAAGAATCTTTCCATATGAGAGAGAAGTAAACAAAATTCATTGCCTAAAATTGTAAAGGAATGTTTAGGTTGAAGCTAAAATCCCCCTGAAAAAGATAAAAACTATCTCAGCCCCCTTCCCTCCCAATGTATACCAAAACTGGTAGTGACTACTGGTTTTGCAAGTCAACAGTAATGGAATGGGAGTTTATGGAAGTTGGGTGCTCTTCCGTTGTTTCACCAAAATAATTCATTGGGTCTATTTGTTAAAAAGTGTTTTTGTTCTTTAGTTTTTACATCAAGGGTCAAGTGATCATAATCTCAACAATTCAACAGGATTAATACAAAATTCATCTCTGTCATCCCGCACCTGCATTTATACATCTGAAAAGTCAAATAATGGACATCGGGGCATGGAAAGAGGCAGGTGGGAAGAGGTGGGAATGATCTCTACATCACTGATCTAGAACCCTTTTGTCAAAATCAATTTGTGGTTCCACCTTCTGTCTTTAGGTCATGTTTTCCTCTTTCATTTTTTGCATTTGTATTGTCTTTATACTGTATTATACCCCCTAATTATAACCAGCATTATTTACCTTTTCTCATTCTCAGGAATGAAACAAAAAGAAAAAATCTCTACTTGCAGTTATTAGAAATTTGAAACTCTAGAATTATAGAGACAGCTCTTTTTGTGAATAAAGACAAAATTCCTTAATCTTAATTCTCTAATATCTAATTCCCTAATTAGGGATTATTAGGAATTCCCTAATATCTAATTACCTAATCTCTAATTCCTAGTATCTTAATTCCCTAATATCTAATTGATTTCGTTAGTCACTATTTAAAAGAAAATAAAGATGGCTCCTATCATTTGGTGCATTTCTAACATACAAACTATTTTTTTAATAATTTTGATTATATGCCTAAAGAATAATAAGGACACTGGGATTAACGAAAAACTCTTTCCTTGAAAGCGTTTTTAGATTAAAAACCAATCAGTGTGGAAGTTGACCTTTATGAAGTCTTCTGTCTTCCTAACCGGCCCGGATGTGCAAACCAACCTTGGCTTCTCTGAAGCAGGTACACAGATAGCCCTCTCACACCTGCAGCACAAAGGTGACAGTCCCACGTCTACTGTGCAGATCTTCATCTTTTGAAGAATTGTACTTGCATTCTCCATGCAATCTTTTTGCTTCAATAATGAAGCCCTTTGATAATTTAAGAGTTCTGTTTTTTATATCATGCCCAATGCTTATTCCAGAACACAGCTTCCAGACTTTGCAGAACCTATACGTGAAATACTGCTTCACTCGACAGTCAACAGCAACAATGTCTGCTCTTCTACAATGTAAGTCTTATATATAGCACTGATTTGCTTCGTGTGACCATGTGGTAGAAAGAAGATTCACTCTTCTATTGCCATGCCATTTTACCTACGATGTTTTAGACCGCTCCTTAATTTTCCAGCAGTAAGACTGTACCTGAAGTGTACAGTGTACAGAATGGAAAGGAAAGAATCAAGTTTGTCCAGTCTTGACCAAATTGCTTCAGTCTCTTGTCCTGTCTTCTAATTAAAGACCATCTGTTTATATTAGGGAATTTCTAAGGTCCCTTTCAGTTGCAAAACGTCATGGGTTCCATAGCATTTTGGTGGTATTTCTATGTGTTTGTTGTGGGGGTATTTTCTCATCTACTTCCTCCTCCTTCCTTCCCACCTTTATTTTCCCCTCTCCTTATTCTTTTTAATAATGCTTAGGCACATGTATGCTACTTGGGAGCATTAACAATTTTATGTATTATTATCTTTGCATTCAAAGATGCTCATATGTAACAAGATTTTATAACAAGAAATGTTAGGTCTCTAAGGTTACTAGAACATCTTTAGTATGATTGGCCATGATCGATATGTTATTCCACTTTCCTTTAGTAAAGACCCAAACTTGTCAAAGAGGCCCCGGGCTCACCATCTCCAACTATAGGAAGTTTAACTGATTAAGACTGCAGCTACAGTACTCCGAACTTGGCCTTTGAGATCACACTGCTCAAGAGTCAATGACAGTCCCGAAGGCAGGAGTGTCCTTCAAAGACACAGACTCCCATGAGGACTTGGGCTCCCTGATGGGCTCCCTGATGGCCTTACTAAACCTTCCGTACAGTACATGTTTGGCTTCCACCCAACCTTTTCTCCTTCTTCTTCCCTCAGACTCAGACCAACAACGAGGTCTTAAAACTATCCCAGACATTCTGCGTTCCCTTTCCAATTTCTCTCTAGTAATATCCTTGCACATTTAATCCCATTTTGGCATATGCTTCCCCAAGGTTCCAAACACAGACCCCAAAGACCAGAGATGCACAAATATCCCAGTATTTACAAGCTAAAATATAGAGTTCAAAGAACCATAAAATTTAGACATACTGAGATCAAACAAAACATGAAGTGATCAAAAAATAGCAAAAAGAGTTATGTTCACAGTTGTAAATGTCCTCATTTTCTTTCCTTACAGATGAGGCATTTATCATTTAATTCATTCCTACTCAAAGTCCCAAGTTGTCCTTGGCACAATACACATACCATCTCATTCAATGGTCATATCTGCATCTTTTTTGGTAGATAAGGAACACTAAAACTCAGACTGATGCTGAACACAGAATGGTAACCAAATGTGCATATAAATTGCAAATCCATCCTTAGTTTTTCCTTTCATACTACATTTGATATGGTACTAGACTGCAAGAGCAAGGCAATATAATAGCTGCCACATTTTTCCTGTTATTTTTATACAGATTGCCTTAATTCATGGCTGCTTAGCAAAAACATATCAAATTAATAGTAATGAGTACATCCATGTCAAAATGAGCCGATTACAGTATGGCACAGGGACTCACCTTCTCCCACATGGCTATTTTTTTTAGATATTAAAAAGACATGTTTATCAAATCTGAGAGAGACAAGAGAGGGTTGCAAAGGTAGGATTATGCATTTTGAATGCGGACTGAATTTGACAGTATGAACTGAAATGAAAGCATCAAGATCAAGTGTTACAGAGAAAACCATGTGGCCCTGATTTTAGGTTCAAAAGATAGTTTTGTAAGTACAGGATGCAACTGTTCAAAGATGAGACCATTTTTCTTTTGAATGTAATGTAAGGTTGGACTTGTGGAATAACAGGAGTTCATATAAAGGTCCAAGATTTTATAAGACCACAAAGTTGATAGGAGCCAACAGTGTTACTTTGTTGCTAAAAAAAAGAACATCTAATTTTGAACTATACTTATTTACATAGTGCATTATCAAAGAAAGTTAAATACATGGATCTGGAGGATAGTCCCTGGGTCTGGGCATCAAGTTTCAAGGGGGAGTCTCCCTAAACTCCAATACTATGGAAATCATGCACAACATCTTGGATTAGGCTTTACATATCCATGCATTTAATACACACTGAAGTGACACTATCAACCTGGCATGTGCTTGATCAATGGGATGAAAAATGGATTCTTGCATGCATGGAATTCAAAGCCTAAAGCTGATGATCTGAACGAACCTAAAGGATGAGTAAAGGAAAAATGCGAGTTACCTGAAAATACTTGAAAATATTTTGATAGAAAAGGTCTACTTGTCCAGGCCTGATGCCATTTAGACAGTTGTCAGCGAAGAGAAGTTGGCCTGCCAAGTCATGTGGGAAATGGTTGTGTTCCTGATAGTAAAGGTATTCATCCATTTTGGTCAAGTATTCCCAGATCCCTGATATAGAAAAGTGATGTGGTCAATCTATCTCTAACTCTGGAACTGAAACCCAACTCCCATGGCCCCAGATAAAGAAAGAGTACCTACCATCCACTCGGATGCACTAGGATGGACTATTATTGTATCCCAGCCCCTTAATACCCCTGAGAAGGAATGAAGACTTGTCTAGGTCATCTTCTTGGAACCTGACATTGAGCTCTGCTGGCTGCTCACACTGCCCCAGACAATGACAGGCAATGCAAAACCCACAGACCACTCATCCCATCAATACTGCCTCTTTCCTAAGAGTTCTGCTTCAACAGCCCTGCTGGGCCATTTGAGTTTCTTTGTTTAACACATTCATTAGAATACATTGTTCAATATGTTACGTACCCCAACATTTGAGTAAAATAACTAGGAATTTAACTGTAACCAGCAGGTGCAAGTTGCATCCAACATTTCAATGGAGTAACAAAGAATGTTATCAAATTAGAGATCATAGGACACGAAATCAAAGTTTGGGAGGTTTGTTTGCTGGGTTTTTTGAGGTAGGAATGTTTCAGTCATCAGAGTCTTCAAACAGAGATGACCGTGACATCATTGACGTCTATTTTTTTTTAATTTTTTGTAATGTTTATTTATTTTTGAGACACACACACACACACAGAGTAAGAGTGGGGGAGGGTCAGACAGAGAGTAAGACAGAGTCCGAGGCAGGTTCCTGGCTCTGAGCTGTCAGCCCAGAGCCTGATATGGGGCTCAAATCACAAATGGTGAGATCAGACGTGAGTCAAAGTCGGACCCTTACCCAACGGAGCCACCCAGGCACCCCGAAGTCTATTATTGAGTTTATTTTCACATCAGGTCATTCCTATATTGGGTGGAAAATGTTTTTGTTTCGTCTTGTTTCACTTCACTTTTGTTTTTTTGGGGGGAGGAGGGGGAAGGATTGTATTTTTTTTGTTGCCGTTTAGTAAATCTCTAAATCCACTTTTAATTCCAGAATTCTCATTCTCCATCTTTGAATGGGCAAGGCAAAACTGTACCCAAGCAGTTACCTCGTGTGACTGATTAAATGCATGTTGTTGATGGGAGTATTTTTTGAATGGCGATATTCTTACTGTATTTGCACATTTCCATTATTCTCTCCACCCCTTATTTCTTAATGTTACAAGACAAATTTAGTGCTTCAATTATACTTCCTTTATTACTTCTACATTATTTTTTTAAAAGAATGTTTTAAATGTCTCTTTTTTATTTGCCCAAACTTTGTGTTTTTATTTCTATTTTTGTTACTTATTTTTTTGTCTTTGCCAATACCTATCAAATTTAGTAAAGAGCTATATTTTATCCAAACGTGCAAGGGATTTTTCTTGAAAGTATGACTAAAACCCCTCACTTTTTCCTCACAGCATACTTATTAACACTATAAAATGAACAGACTGTCTCATTGTGGAAATGTTATAAAAGACGTTAGTCAACGTCTTGAAAACCTCCTCACAAAGGATCTTATTTTTATACTCCCCTGAAAGATCATCTATGCTGCCAGTATCAAACATTGTAACTCAACTTGGCCTTCACAAAATAGTTTCCTCTGATGCCAGAACTTCACTGTAAATGAATGCTCCATTTAATCTGCTTCATTAGTTATTTCCTTTTTTTATAACACACTAAACCATGTACTTAAAGCAGTAACGCCAAAACCCAAATGTTAAAACTGTCATGAGTAATGATTGTAAAAGTACTGTGCCCAATGACGAAGAGCTATAAATGCCTAATTCCAAACGAGTCAAAGTTATTGTACCTATGAGGCAAATAAGTAATCAAATTCTTGTGAAAAATTAAATGGGAGAATTAAAACAAACCATCATTTCTGATCCCAGAGATTTTCCATGTATTTGACCTTTTCCTTTTGCAGCTGCTTGATTTGTATGTCACAAAAGTTTTAAGCAAAGAAACAGGATAGCAGTTATCCAACATGCAAGGTAACTTTTTCATCTGTTTTTTTCTCAGTTATTGTACCCTTATTTCAACCTCTTTAAGCTCTAGGATGGAAATTTCATTTTTTACTTTCAAATAAACCAACATAGGGGCGCCTGGGTGGCTCAGTCGGTTAAGCGGCTGACTTCGCTCAGGTCATGATCTCGCGGTCCGTGAGTTCAAGCCCCGCATTGGGCTCTGTGCCTGGAGCCTGTTTCAGATTCTGTGTCTCCCTCTTTCTGACCCTCCCCCGTTCATGCTCTCTGTCTCAAAAATAAATAAACGTTAAAAATAAAAAAAAAATAATATAATAAAAAAAAAACAAATAAACCAACATAAACTTTTTTGGATATTTACTCCTCTATTATTTTTAATTTGTAACAGGGATATTTGCATGTGCCAAGGGCTATTCTTAAAATACTGCAGACAACTGGAAATACTGTATTTTCAGTACCAATTTTCCATAACATCTAAACACATGATGCAAATAGAAGTGCTCTAAACAAAAAGTTTGAGAAATTCAATACAAAATGAGCTTATGTGGTGAGCAAAGGAGAGATGAGAAGGAAAAATGAGGAAAAATGAAAGGAAAGGTAAAAAAGGAAAGAAAGAATTGTAGATTTAAGAATGAATGAGAGGATGGCAAAATTGTTTTTTATCAGTCTCATCTAAGTGCCTTCATGTAATTTAAAAACAGCAGTTGGGGTCTCCTATTGTTATCTCATTTCTTTTGATTAAAAAAAAAGAGTTTGATATAGATGCTTCTTTTTATCTAGTAAGATCAAAACCAATTATCAAAAATTTATGTGTGTTAATTGAAGTAACAGGCAGTATCTCAATCATAAGCCACCATTATGGTTGATAACCTACATTGTCCAGATTTAGTTGAAGTTGTTCACAAAGTAATATTCATAAACC
Organism: Panthera onca; assembly: GCF_046562875.1. Taxonomy (NCBI): domain Eukaryota; kingdom Metazoa; phylum Chordata; class Mammalia; order Carnivora; family Felidae; genus Panthera; species Panthera onca. The sequence goes on along the minus strand of NC_138340.1, from coordinate 89,320,802 downwards.
ATCCTAGGTTTTTTTTAAAATTAATCTCATCTTTTACATGCATTTTACATACACCTCTTTGACTACAGATGATTGACAGTTTTCTCCAAAGCATTTCACTTGTGTTTGTTTTTTGGTTTTTGTTTCTTCGTTGTTTTTTTTTTTTTTTTTTTTTTTTATGAAAACCAGGGTTTTCTTTCTTCTCATACTTTTGCTTTACCAGTTATATATTTGATTAGTTACAACTTGTTATAACAAGTATAAATGGCCTAATCTGGCTTGTAAAAAAGCACAGTACTTTCCTGATAAGCATAATAAAAAACAGTTCTTGAGACAGTTTAACTGTTCAGAAAAAAGGCGAGTAACATGCTCTAGCATGCAGGTAACTAACCTTAAGTATGTATAAAAGATACCAGTCAGTATAAACCATATTGGTTAATCTTGGAAGTCACTTAAATGTAGGTGTCATGAGAGAGAGCTCTTCTGTATTTATGCAGTGATAAAAGTCAAAGACGTAAAATGTTGAAAGTATACTTTCCTTTTAAGAAAATGTTTATAGGTGGATATATTTATACAATGAAAGCTTTTTCTGGTAGATAGACATAGATAACTAAGCCTATCTATTTCACAAAGGAAATGGTAGTTTAATCTGCTTTGAATCAATACATCAAAGAGATTTAAAAAAAAAAGACGAGTTTTCTGTCTACATTCAGCATCTGTTATTCTTCCTGGGCCTGCTAAAAATCGTTCATGCTTTTCTTTGCTCTTGTTCCAAGCCTCTCAGGAAAACACCGGATGGGTAAGCATGTACTGCATCAGCAACAATGGCAAGGAGTCTTTCAAAACTGCCTAGGCTCAAAGTTATCTTAAGAATGCAGTTGGTAGTTAGAGTCAAATATATATATATATATATATATATATATATATATATATATATATACATATATATATATATATGTGTGTATGTATATATGTATACATATATACATACACACATATATGTGTGTGTGTGTGTATATATATATATATATATACACACACATACACACACACACATTTGTAAAAACCTACGAACTTTCTAAATGATGAACTCCTGTATTCCTTGACTAGATAATTTCATTTGGGAATGCTCAGACAAAAAAGATTATCTAGATTGGCCTATGGAGTCTTAATCAAGATGGGCAAGCTCTGAAGAGTTGGCCAGGTTCAGGTAGAGTTTCATAAGATTTTTCATGAATATGGTATATCAGAAAAGGTTAGAGGTCATTATTTTTTATTACCTGCTTTTATATCTGTTTTTCTTGGGATAAGGTTCACCTACACTTTAAAAATGTTGATGTGATTTGAAAAAAAAAATGCTGCAGTTTTAAGCTATTTATATGATGGACATGTTGAAGACTTTATAACCTAAATGCTCATAACAAAAAGTCATTTTATCTTTTTCAAAGTTTGCATAAACAGGTTTTTAGAAAGTGCTAGGTACATCTGACGTCATTATCCACAAAAGCAATATAAATCATCTCTGGTCTTCTTTAGACAATAAAGCAAAAGAAAAAAAATCATCTAGAATAGACTTTTAGAGGCAAGTAAAAGGTCAAATAGCATACGTTTTCCTTTCACTTTTTATGATCTATAGGTGGCATGTCAAGTCTAGCATTAAATCTTGGTAAGAAATCAGACTTGTTAGGTACAAAGCAGGATTTTCTTTAAGCAATAGGAATTTAATTGGTTATAGCATATATTTTTTATTAGTTACGAATCTTCTGCCATTAGAAGAAAAATTGGAAAATATTTAAGGGTGAGATTTTATTTAAGTCCAACTGTTTATTTTAGGCAAGCATGCCAAGTTAAGGAGGGCCTTAAATATTCTCAGTATACAAATCACAGATACAACATGGTGTAGCTACTGATACAGAACTCTCAAAGATGAATAGGAATTACTTACACTGAGTTTTATCCAGCAACTGATCTACTTTGCAGAAAAAAAAAAAATGTGTATGGGTTAGTTGCACATTTGAACATGACGTTTTAAAAAAAAATAAGTTTATTTATTTTGAGAGAGACAGAGACAACATGAGCGGGGGAGGGGTAGAGAGGGAAAAGAGAGAGAATCCCAAGCAGGCTCTACACTGTGGGCGCAGAGCCCAAAGCAGGACTGAAACTCAAACCCTTGAGATTATTACCTGAGCTGAAACTGAGAGTTGGATCCATCACCAACTGAGCCACCCAGGTACCCCAAACATGATGACTTTTAAAGTGTATAACATAGTCCTATAAATCTCTTTGTTGTACATCTTAAAGAAGTTTTAAATAATGATTATTTTATACAGAAATAAAAATGTATGGCAAGCATTACATAGGTATGGCATTTCAGCATTGTGAAGCAATGCAGAAACTCACAACAATTTATTAGACAACAAAAGTACATATACCGTTTCTTTCTGCTTCTGAATTCAACCCAGCTTTGGCTCTTCCTCCTTTCTTCCAGTCGTTGCTCAGCCTTTCTCTTTTTAAGAAATAAGTATAAGCTCAGGGCACCTGGGTGGCTCAGTCAGTTAAGCATCTGACTCTTGATTTCAGTTCAGGTCATGATCTCACAGTTCATGAGATGGAGCCCTGTGTCCGGCTCTAAGCTGACAGCAAGGAGCCTGCTTGGAATTCTCTCTCTCCCTCTCTTTGCCCTGCCTCCACTCACACATGCATGTGCATGCATGCTTTCTCTCTCAAAATAAATAAACCAACATAAAAAAAAAAAAAAGAGGAAAGTAAAGAAGAAGGAAAGAACGAAAGAACGAAAGAACGAAAGAAGAACTAAAGAACTAAAGAACGAAAGAGGCTAATAAACATGCAAGGCTTTTAATTTCATCACACATGTCACACTTCCTCCAGGGAAGGAACTCCTATCACCTAGCCCCATCTCTTCAGCACTAAAACTCTAGTCAAGATTCACCTTTTCAAAGAAACTTTAACAGAAAAACCATGGTAATTTAATTTGCTACAGAAAAATCATCTTGCTAAAACCCCACTTAATTTTATCTATCTATTGATCCCAATAAAAATATTTTTATTGACACCTTTAAGCAAAAATCACACATTCAGTAAGACTTTTTAAGAAAACCCCTTATTACTTTTAACACATTAAAGCATCTTTTATTAATCCCTTTACTAAAGCCCTGAATCCAACTTCACTGTCCGTCTGCAAATTGTATAGGGCCCCACATGAAATCTGAATCTCTCCCTCCCTCCTCCATGGGAATGTAAGTACCAGCTGAGCAGAAATTCCTAAATAGCAAAGTGTCAGTGATTGGTATTCTACCCACCATAGCATGAAACCTTGATTCAGATAATCAAGTCAAGCCACAATCCTCTAGAAAAACCCAAGCTTCAAATACTAGAAATAACAAATACATTTACCAAGTACAATGGGTAAAAGGCAGGGCCAAGATCCGAGTCATAGAACATGAGATTGACATTAGTTGGAACAGGATCAAGTCCATCTACAATTTCAGTGAGAAAAATCTGATTGTTGGGATTTCTGTATGTTTACACTTTGGTCTTAGAGATTTTAGATGTGGAATTGCAGAATTGATTACTGGATCAAAGCCATGATAGACTCACTCTTTTTGAAAAACACTCAAACATTACCATCATTTTATGATCGTATAGTTTCTATAATGAATATTAACTGACTGGGCTAACACTTTATCTGGCATTTTGACATTTCAGTACTTACATGAATAAAAGCATCAGACATATAGTTCAATATAAAACAACCATTAAAAAGACAAAACATTTATGTATACTCAAATAGATATATCCCTGAGATACCTAAAGTTAAAAAAAAAAACTCACTGTTATATGTGAAATTAGTCCCATGTTTATTAAACATTGTATATAGAGAGGGAATAACTTCTAAGAGGTTATTCACAAAATTGTTAACAACTGATCATTTTAGAACCATTGAGTTATTAAGAATGTAAGTTTTAATTTTTCTTATTTTATACACATTTTCATTTTTATTGTATATTTTTAATAAACTACACATATGCAAGCAAATTATTACTTAACAAATCCTTAAATATTAAATATTAATAATATGAAACTCCCATGTGTAATTGCTATCAATACATCTCACAACTCTATCTTTGAGATCAAGGATTTTTTTCAATTATACAAATTATCATTATTCAGAAATTCAATCGTTTGCTCTGATTTTGCACTTGAATTTACCTATGTCCCCTGAAATAGAAAAATTGTATAGCTATTATTGGCTTTATGCCAAATCCCCTATGCTTTTAGCACTGTAGCTTTGTGAATTTGTTGTCTCTCTCTTTTCTTCTCTAACTTTCTGTATCTCTTTCTCTGATATTCATAGACACACATACTCCCACTTAAATACCAAATTTTCCTCCAAGAGCTTACACCTTACCAAAGTGCTAATGGAGACAGAATTCCACAGTCATCCACTTATCCAGCACCAGCCCATCCCTAAAATATCCATCTTGACCCTCATCCTAGATTACTACTCAAACGTCTCACTTCTTTGTGATGAGTTTTTCCTCTGAACACCCTGGGTCTTTTTACTGTCATTGAAGTTAGGGACTCCCAAATTCATCTCAACTATCTAATAATGAACATCAAAAAGGTAGCAGTCTAGTTTCTTGATCAGATTTCCCAAGGGAAATTTCCTCGTCTGCAATGCACATCTTCTAGCCAATAACTTTTTAAATTCTAAATTTAAAGAGCACTGCCTTTATCCATCTGCAAAAAATCATGCTAGAGGTTCCCCCAAGATTAATAGAAACCTCCTTACCTTATTTGTTATTTCAATTAACATTTGTTTAAAGGTGACAGAGACCAGCTTTGGCTTATTTACACATACATGCACACATACACAGACACAAGAATTTAATAATAGCTAGATTTAAACTTACGTATTGGGCATTATCTGTATTAAGACAACTTTCGAATACTAATGAAAGCCAGAAAAGAAAACTTGCCTACTTTTGGATACAAAGACCCAATAATATGTCCAGTCTCCCACATTCCATCTAAAATTTCAATTCAATCCTTATAGTTTATCAGTAAGATTTCTCTTTTAACTAGATAAGTTTATGATTAAGTTCTTGTTTTTAAAATAGCAAATAAAAATAATTGTTTTAGAAATTCTGTACCAAAATGACCAATGACATAATATTAACACTGCCAGATATTAAAACATATTATAAAGCTATAGTATTTATAACACTGCTTTTATAACATGCCAATACGATAGCTTACTGCCAACGACTGTCTTTAATACACTTTAGGCAATGTCACATTCTTCTAGCAGAGATTCAAATCCTAACCCATTGACACATCTTGAAACTAATGCTATGTGATTTCTGAGATGTCCTTAAAGAATTATTAGGCACTGATATAAGTTCTATTTCTAGGTTGTTACCCAAAAGAAAATATATCTTATATATAAGTGTATATATATATACAGCTTTATTTTATATATATATATATAGCAGCTTTATTCATAATGTCCTATTACTGGAAATAACTCAAATGTCCATCAACAGAACTGATAAACAAAGAATAGCTTATTTATACAGCGAACTAATATACAACAAAGCAAAAAATTAAAACTTAATGATAAATGAGTCTTAAATACCTAATGTTGAACAAAAGAGGCAAAATACCAAAGAAATTATGTTGCATGACTGCATTTACATGAAGTCCAAGAAAACTGAAAAGTAATCCATAATGATATAAATCAGCTTAGTAGTGGTAGAAGGTGGGGGATGTACTCAAAAGGGCCATGAGGAAAATTTCTGGTATGATGAAATTGTCTCACGTCTTCATTTGGGTGGTGATTAAATGGGCTCTACAATGGTCAAAACTGATCTCACTACAATCTTATTAATTTTATTGCATGTGAAATGTATCTAGCAAAAAAAAATACATATATATGTATAACACATCATTAAAAAAAGGAAAAAGCAAACAATGTCTAATCCAATGCATCCATTAAAGAGCTAATAAAACACGTCCCTTCTTTCCATTGATACAATTCCAATCTTCCGTCTTGCTGTTCCTGTTGTGCAACACCAGACATCACCCTGCCCATCACCCCAACCAACACTGTAACCTCTCCTTTTTATTTATTTTGCTATTTTTCCTGTGGCATGAGAAGCTTATAATCATTAGAAGGCATTCTCAGGTTCCATTTCAATGAACCCATTATCAGGTACACTGAAACCTTCACATTAGCAGAAAGCAGAGATAAGATGAGAAGCCAACATTTAAAGACTTTAGGTGTGACCCTTAGAGCTGTGATATCCACTCCTCCCCTTACCTAACACATACACACACACACACACACACACACACTCTCTCTCTCTCTCTCTCTCTCTCTCTACTTTTGGCTTTGGGATGGACTAGTGAATTACAGCTACAAGGTTTAACTGAAATGGCACCATACATCACTTTGTTTTTCTCTAGGGTTAACTGTTTCTGGGTTTAAGAGCAGTAAATCTTATGATAATCTTTACATTTTGATGTGAACTGTGTTCCCTAGTAATAACAGTATGAAATACATTAAAGCTATGTAAAAGACAGCTCTAACTTTTTTTTTTAAATAATTATTTGTGTTAGTAATATAAGAAATTTAGTGTAATCACTTGAAAACCACATAACTTGCTGGTCCTGTTGACTAATGGAACCATACTGGAGATCAAAGTTTGGTTTTTCAGATGAAAAACTGGACACTCAGCCATGGTGAAAGCCTTGTCTATCTTTATGAGGGAGAATTCAATTTGTTGAGTGTGTGTGTGTGTGTGTGTGTGTGTGTGTGTGTGTGTGTGTGTAGTCTCCATAACTACCACTAGGATCACTTTCCTCAAGAACTTATTTTAAAAAAATAAGGTACCTAGGGATGCCTGGCTGGCTCAGGTTTCTGATTCTTGATCTTCGGGTTTTAAGTTTGAGCCCCACATTGGGTGTAGAGATTTTTTATTAAAAATAAAAAATAAGGTACCTAGAGACAGAGGTTGGTCATTACTCATGGAGCAAGCAATAGTATCCAGTATGTGAAGAGTCTTTTCTACAACAGAGGCAATATTAAAAATATGCATTCAAATGAAACACATCTACTCTCTTGACTTTGACCCCTTTTTAATAAGTACATACATACCCTTCTAAATTATATTATCCTCGCTACTTAATTCTTGCTCCTTCCAAGTCTCCACCCATCCCATCAGATCATTAGCCTTTTGTCCAGAAATTGGTATAGATACTGATCTTAGGCTACCCTTTTCCCAGGCCATTGTTCATATAGAAAGGAAGAGAGATGATATTAAGATGTGGTAAACTGTCACATTGCGTAGTATGATAGATATCTAATGAGTGTACTCTGGGAACAGAAAAAGAATCCTATACACCAGGTGATCTAAGAGTACTAATTGGAGATGGCAAGGATTCAATATGGCTCTCAAAAGGGTGGGTAAGATTTGGTAAGAAAACAATAGAGAGGATGGTGAAGGAAAAGTATAATCTAGGAACATGGAACACTGAGAGTTAGATTATAAAATATAAGTAGAGACATTTTCGTGGCATGTTTACATTTCCTTATCAAAGTTATTTGTCTTTATTTTTTCTGTAGTGGGTAGTCAGCAGCTGAGTTTAAACACCTAAATGACTCAGTTAGATCAGTGTTTCAGGAAGAGAATTCTGTTAACACCGTGCAGAATGGATTTCAATGAATGATAGAGGAATGGAGATCAGTTTGGAAGAAAAGAGAAGGAATCCCAAAGTGGTAATGCAAGTAATATTTAGATGGCTGTGGGGGTGGGGGGGAGGGAAATATCGTGGATATAAAATCAATATAATTTGACAAGGAATTAGACCTAAGAGTTAAGAAATAATAGAGGCAATTCTAAAAAGCTTTCCCTCATCCAACTTCTCTCCTGAGAAGGATAATGGAGCAGAAATAGAATAGAGTAGTAGCTGTCTCCCTGAAAACCAGCAAGGTTCCAAAAGAGTATTCACATCTGTTAAGCCCAGAAGAGAAGAAACTCATATACTGGAGGAGCAATCGCTACGAACAATTCTGAGAAAAGGTTAGATCTCCTACTGAGTCACCTTTTGTCTGTGGCTTTGTGCCACTGGAATATGTGTTACCCTTTCCCATAGAATAACTAAACACCACTATCAACTCTTAGCCTGCCTCCTTGTTTTATTACAATTTTTTGTTTGTTTCCTAAAGGCTACATGCTGTATCACTTCCTTCCAGCACTATTTTTATTTCTTTGCTTATTTTTCTGTTTTTACAAGTTTTATGTCATCACACTCATCTACTTTTTACTATCACCAGCCTTGAAGTCATTTCTAAATATTCTCAAATTGGGGCACCTGGGTTCTTCACACTGACTACTGAGTTTCCTAGGACTGAGTTCCCTACCACCTTCTTTGGATTTTATCCCTCCTTCCTTGAGTGGGTCTTTTTACCCTTGATGGGGCCCTATAATCCTGTTGTTTTCCTGCCACTTCCATTTCCTTAACTCTGCAATGGCCCCTTTCACTCCAGTCTACCTTCCTTGCAGACACAAGCTGTTCAATTACTGTGATCCTTTAACACCAATGCTGATGCCAACAGCCTTCATAATGAAGCTGGGAGACAATTCATAGGAAGGTTTTAAGTGTTTCGGAGTTGGCTAAGTTACTAGTCTACTGATCCTGAGGTTTCAGAAATAGGCAATACGATTATATATATGCAACCTATTTTTATATCTTTCTTACTGTGAAAACATGTTGGTTCTGGAACACTCCTACTCTAAGCATTAGGGTAGGTATATGTCGACATAAAATCAAACGTAAAGTAATAAAATCTTGTATTTTGCAAATTTGAGGATTTTATGGTACTTCTTTCATAATTCTTGTTTTTATTTCATTAAGCTTTCTATACAATTTTTCTAAAAGTTAAAATTGACTATTCATGAAAACTTTGTTGTCAAGCTCAAAATATGATTATCTAAAGAGGTTAAAAATGTCATCATTTGATTATTTGGGTCTCAGTTTCTTATCTGTACTATGAAGGACTGGACAAGACAGAGTCTATAGACCCAAGTTGTTTTACAACACAATTAGCACATAATTTTCTTATATCTACTCCAAGATTATTACTCCCCTCACCTGGCCCCACCTACATGCCTTCCCCTGCCTTCCTCCACTTAAGAAAATTATGAAAATTGTGCTTTTTTAGTTCAGAAACATTTAAGATGTTTTATTTTTAAATGCCTGATAATATCTGATTAAGTTAATAACCCAGGATTAACTCAAAAGTGTAAATTTGCACCATTATCATGTTAAAAATCCAGTGTAATTTCCTCAGCCTCTGTATCAATAGTACTTTACAATGTTAATTAATATTCTTTATCAAGACATGGCTCTGTTCCATGCCACAAATCTGATCGTGGTCCTTTTAAAATCTGCAAAACCCATTTAGAAGAAATGAGATATGTTTTGTGTAAGACTTCAAAAAAATAAGAATAATATGCTATCACGTCTAATTATTTCAAGAATGTTTACCTCCTGCTGAGCAAAACCTAATAATAATTAAATTATGCTTGGGGCAGTATGGGGAGTCCTCATTTGTTTAAGCTTCATTTAAAATATACAGTACAAAATGCCATATCACGGATGTTGTGGTTCATTAACTCAAGGCCTTATCATACACAAAAGGGAACATAGTTTTTCAGTTAACGTATAGATTTTAGATAACTGCCCAAAACTCATTTACCATTCTAAATAATTACATACTTTTAGCATTTTTATTTTCATTTTAGTGGAAGTTCATTTCCCAGTGGCTTTTGCCCTTTCCTCAAACTGCTACAGACATAAGCCGTTTTACTTTAACAACACCTCCCATGTTCATTCTCCCACGTATGCTTATTGGAAGCTTTAGCGGTATCCAAATTAGACTTGGCAGAAATAAAGAAAGACTTTCCACTTTTGGACGGCATATCCCACAGGGCACAAGTTTCAAGAGGCAAATTGAAAATGAAAAGAGATTTGATGCTACAAGGACAAAGTTGGAAAAATGTTATAAAGTGGCATACTTTAAAAATACAATAAACTATGTTTATTTTTAATGTCTGGAGAATGCCACGGTTTGCTTGGTTGAAAATTATGGGCAATTCAAGGATAAATATGCCATACGTGGATTACTGATTTTCAAAGTGCAATGGGATACAATGCATTCAGCCCGAAAACTTGAACTTACTCAAACCCGAACTTTGATGATTCAGAAGGTCCCTCCCTGTTTGTCTATTCTTGGCTTGCCAAAACATGTTCCCTCTCTAGCAAAAAACAATGAATTTTTTGTTTTATTCATCCCCAAGAAAAGCAATATGTTTTGCAACAATGAGGAAGGTTGGTTTATGGAAAACAATTGGATGTGTTCAAAAGTTGTGTTTGTTTTTTTCTATATTCTTGCTATTTGTCAAATGAGTCCATACATGTGAGCTCATGAAGCATACAAGCCATGGGCAAAAGGCATCAGAGACCACTCAGCTAAAACTGTATTAGCCCACTCACCAATCTGTTCTACTTATTCTGCAAATTGGAGATCCACTAGAAGCTAGAAGTTTCTTGTAAGTAGATGCAGACTTTACTGTCATTCACTTTGGTTGTTGCTATTTAATTAGGTAGGAAGGAGAAGTGAGAAGCCAAAGTTCTGGAGATGGGAAAGGAAAAGGAAAAAAGTGAAAAACATTAAAATGTATCTTGATTCATTACTTCAAACATAATTAACCAATGCTACATTGCAGACATTGCGTAAAATTCAGATGAAAGAGAATGTCAAGGAAATCCAATTTAAAACAGGAAGATGGGCATTTAAGCTAATAGCCATGAATATACTGTCATTAGGACTCAAAGAGAAGTATGCACAGAATACTAAAGAAAGAAAAAAGAAGTCAAAGAGGATGGGTTAGATTTTCCTAGGAGGAGGAGGAGGTTGCTAAGAATGGCTATATGTAGGGATAAGATTCAATTTATCTTGCAATATGGTTGAATGCTAAGAATAAAAAAAAGGAGATGGCATACATCAGAGATAGAAGTGATTATGTATAGCGAGTGGGACAGGCCACAGAGATGCAGTTAAGTCCATTTGTGTCCAGGTAAACTTATTTTAATATTATCTATACCTCTTTTACAATACATGGTCAACTCCACCCTCAAATTTGAGAAGTCCACTTCATAGTTTTTAATCCCTTCAAGATTTTATTTGTGGGGTAGAGACCCTCTTTACTAACTTTGAAATATTTCCTCTTTTTGTAGTTTCTCAATTGAAATAGGTGTAAATTTTTAAAATATTCAAAATTTTGGATTTTTCATTGGTTAGTGAGTCATACCTCCCTCCCAATCCTAGAAATCCTACTAAGGAGATTAGGAAAGTAAATTTATTGCCCAGGGAGCCAAATACTACCAAGTACCTAGAACAAAGAAGTCTCTAAACATATTTAAATTACCGATGACAGTTGTGAAAACCAGACTTGAATCTCTTCTTTACATATTAATAATAAACCTGGCTAACATAAAGTCTTAATGTAAACTTGGGTAAAGAGAACTGAGCAGCTCTAAGATTTGAGGAACTAATCAAGTAATAGGAAATATAAGAAGGAGTCACTTTCTAATGGCAAAGAGGGGATTGAGAAGCAAAGAAAAAAGAAAAAAAAGAGATATATGCTAGAAATGATCCCAGTTGTTGCAGTCTATTTTTCCACTTATTGATTTATTCATTTAATATTTATTCCATGCCTACCAAGTATTAGTTATTATTCTAGGCTCTATGGGTAGATCATTAAATGTAAAGCCTCTGTACACATAGGCAAAGCTTCTGGAGAAAGGATGTTTCAAGAAGAACCCAGATATGTATGAAGGAATCTTGGAGAAGCGAGGTTTCTTATTCATTTCTCAGGTTGCCTGCTGAACACCTGCAAGTCCCCTGAGTGAAGAACTGCTTCTAACTTCACCAGTTATCTTATTAGAAATGGTTGAGATAAGGTCTGAGGCAAAGACAAGACAAAGATGTTATATTGGTTAGGAAAAAATTCTAAGAAATGGAAAGTTTATCAATAAACAGACAAAAAATACAAGGAACCTTCTCTCCAATCACACCAACAGAAATGCTAGACCAAATACAAAACAAAAAACAAACAAACAAAATACATATGTCATATGTATATTTATTTTTGGTTTGCTGTGTGTTTGGTGCTTTTGTTTTCCTTCACACAGCTAACTTTGAAAGCATGAAAGACCAAAACATAACAAGAAGAAAAAAAAAAAATTGGTAGAAGTTAGAGAAAGAAATAAACTATGGCATGAATGGGAAGTAAGCAAATGGACCATGGAGTACCATGATGGAATGTGCCCAAGGGACTGGGGTGGTAACACCCATGTAGGGACTGAAGTTGAGGTCACAGGTCCTAGTAATGTGCGAATCTGGATCTAATCACCCAGTATAAAGCTGGGAACCATCTATAAAGTGGGATACTAACAAAATTCCTCCCACTAGCCCAACTAGAACAAAAGTGGGCATTGCCCATAGGTGAAGATAATCACACATGAAATTTTAAAGTGCATACGTGGGAACAAAGGGGGTTAGAAATCCTAACATGAAAAATTACCATGAAAACTGTCCCCAAACTAGGAAACTCACAGGTCAAATGTAAAGCAACCACATTAGGGAGATCCGTAAGTCAGGGTATACATGTAATTCATGTGAAAAACAACTTATTCTAATAAGGTCACTGTCCAACATTAGCAAGCTTAAAAGAAAAACAAAATGTTAAGAGAGTCTGAAAGTTAAACACAAACGTACACACAGGAATTTATGGAAATGAAATATGTATTAAAATAAAAACAACAGATACATGGAACAACAGACTGGGCAAAGCAGAAGAATGCATTAGTGACCTAGAAGACAAAATAATGGAAAATAATGAAGCTGAACAAAAGAGATAATGAAGAATTACGGAACACAAGAATAGACTTAGGAAACTCAGTGACTCCTTCAAATGTAGTAACATTCATATTATAGGAATCCCAGAAGAAGAAGAGGGAAAAGGGGGCAGAAAATATATTTGAGAAAATAATAGCAGAAAACTTCCCTAATCTGGGGAAGGAAACAGACATCCAAACCCATGAGGCACAGAGAACTCCCACCAAAATCAACAAAAGCAGGCCAACACCAACACATACAATAATTAAATTTGCAAAATATAGTAATAAAGAAAAAAAAAATCTTAAAAACCAGTAAGACAAAAGAAGTCTTTAACTTACAAGGGAAGACTTATAAGGCTCACTGGAGATTTCTCAACAGAAACTTGGCAAGCCAGAAGGGAGTGACATGACATATTCAAAGTGCTGAATGGGAAAAATCTGCAGCCAAGAATACCCTATCCACCAAAGCTATCATTCAGAATAGAGAGATAAAGAGTTTCCCAGACAAACAAAAACTGAAGGAGTTTGTGACCACTAAACCAACCCTGCAAGAAATATCAAAGGGGACTCTGAGTGGGAAGGAAAGACCAAAAGTAACAAAGACAAGAGAGCATCAGAGAAAATTTTCAGAAACAGTGACAAAAATATGCTGCCTACAAGAGACTCATTTCAGACCTAAAGACACCTGAAGATTGAAAGTGAGGGGGTGGAGAACTATTTATCATGCAAATGGATGTCAAAAGAAAGCTGGAGTAGCAATAGTAACCTTAGACAAACTAGACAGACATTAAACCAAAGTCAGTAACGAGAGACAAAGAAAGGTGCTGTATCATAATAAAGGGGACAGTCCAACAAGAAGATAAACAATTGTAACTATTTATGTACCCAACATGAAAGCACCCAAATATATAACACAATTAGTAACAAACAAAGGAACTTATTGATAATAATACTATAATAGTATGGGACTTTAACACCCCACTAATATTAATGGACAGATCTAAGCAGGAATTCAACAAGGAAACAATGCCTTTGGGAGACACATTGGACCAGATGGACTTAATAGATATATGCAAAACATTCTGTTTTAAAGCAGAATACACTTTCTTTTCAAGTGTACATGAGACGTTCTCCAAAGTAGATCACATATTACAAAATAGTCCTCAACAAATATGAAACATTCAAGTCATACCATGCATCTTTTCTGACCATCAGGTTATGAAACTCCAAGTCAACCACAAGAAAAAATCTTGAAAGACCACAGATACATGGATGTTAAAGCTCATGCTACTAAGCTATGCATGCGTCAACCCAGAAATTAAAAGAGTAAAACAAATACATGAAAACAAATGAAAATGAAAACATGATGGCCCAAACCATTGGAATGCTGCAAAAATGGTCCTAAGAGCGAAGTATATAGCAATACTGGCCTAATCAAGCAGTAAGAAAAGTCTCCAACAAACAACCTAAACTTACACCAAAAGGAGCTAGAAAACGAACAACAAACAAAGCTTAAAACCAGTAAAAGAAAAGAAATAATAAAGATTAGAGCAGAAATAAATGATAAAAAAAAAGAACATGTCAATGAAACCAGGCTTGTTTCTCTGAAAAGATTGATAAACCTCTAGCTAGACTTATCAAAAAGAACAATGACCCAAATAAATAAAATCACAAATGAGAGAAGAGAAATAACCAACACCACAGAAAAACAATTTTAAGAGATTATTATGAAAATCGTATGACAACAAATTGGGCAATCTGGAAAAAAAACTGAAACGGGAAGAAATAGAAAATGTGAACAAACTGATGACCACCCCAAAAAATTGAATGCTAATCAAAAATCTCTCAAAAAACAAAAGCCCTGTGTCAGATGACTTCAAAAGCAAATTTTACCAAACATGCAGTTAATACCTATTCTTCTCAAACTATTCCAAAAAGTACAAGAGGAAGGAAAACTTCCAAAGTCATTCTTTGAGACCAGCATTACCCCAATACCAACACCATATAAGGGCTCTACTAAAAGAAAGAACTACAGGACAATATCCCTGATAAACAAAAATGTAAAAATTCTCAATAAAATAGTAGCAAATGGAATCCAAAAATACATTAAAAATCATTCACCATGATTAAGTGCGATTTACTCCTGGGTTGCAAGCATGGTTCAACATTTTCAAGTCAATCAACATGATATACCACATTAATAAAAGAAAGGAAGAGAAGCATGTGATCCTTTAAAAAGATAAAAAACAAAACAAAACAAATTTGACAAAGGATAACATCCATTCATGATAAAAACCCTCACCAATGCAGGTTTAGAAGGAACATACCTCAACATAATAAAGGGTTTCCTCTACTGTCAGGATTAAGACAGGGATGTCCACTCCCACTACTGTTATTTAAAATAGTTATGGAAGTCCTAGCCTCAGCAATCAGAAAAGGAAAGAAATAAAGTCATCCAAATCAGCAAGTAAGAAGTCAAATTTTCACTATTGGCAGACATGATACTCTATATAAAAACCCAGAAGACTTCACCAAAAAACTTCTAGAACTGATGAACATGTCCAGTAAAGTTTCAGGATACAGTATCAACACACAGAAATGTGTTACATTTCTCTACACCAATAATGAAGCAGCAGAAAGATAAGGAGTCAATCCCATTTACAATTTCGCCAAAAGCAATAAAATATTTAGGAATAAATTGAACCAAGGAGGTTAAAGACCTGCACTCTGAAAATTAGACAACACTGATGAAAGAAATTGAAGGGGACATGTAGAAATGTTAAGACATTCCAAGCTCATATTGGGAAAACAAATATTGCTGAAATGTCTATACGACCCAGAGCCATCTACACATTTAATGCAATCCCTATCAAAATACCAACAGCCTTTTTCAAAGAGCTAGCACAAACAATCTTAAAATTTGTATAAAACCACAAAAGATCCCTAATAGCCAAAGCAACCTTGAAACCGAAAAGCAAAACTGGAGGCATCACAATTCCAGACTTCAAGTTATATTATGAAACTTTCGTAATCAAGATAGTACGATACTGGCACAAAAATAGACATATAGATCAATGGAACAGAATAGAAAACCTAGAAATGAACCCACAATTATTTGGTCAATTAATCTTTCACAAAGCAGGAAAGACCATCCCAGGGGAAAAAATACTATCTCTTCAACAAAATGGTGTTGGGAAAACTGGATAGCAACATGCAAAAGAATGAAACTAGATTCCTTTCCTATTCCATACACAAAAATAAATCAAAATGGATTAAAGACCTAATGATAGACTGAATCCATAAAAATCCTAGAAAAGAACACAGGCAGTAAGTTCTATGACATAGTATGTAGCAACTTCTTTCTAGTTAGGCATACCAAAACAAGGGAAATAGAAACAAAAATAAACTCTTGGGACTGTATCAAAATAACAAGCCTCTGCCCAACAGTTCAAACAACCAACACAACTAAAGACAACCTACTAAATGCAAGAAGATATTTGCAAATGAGATATCTGATAGAGGATTAGTATCCAAAACATATAAAGAACTTAGGAAAATCAACACCCAAAATATGATTAATCCAACTAAAAAATGTGCAGAAGACATGAATAGACATTTCTCCAAAGAAGATATCCAGACACATATCCAGAAGATATCCAGATAGCCAACAGACACATGAAAAGAAGCTCATCATCACTCATCATCAAGGAAATGTAAATCAAAACTGTGCACTATCATCTCATATCTATCATAATGGCTAAAATCAACAGCACAAAAGAAACAACAGGTGTTTGTGAGGATGTTGGGAAAGAGGAATCTTCTTGCACTATAGGTGGGAATGCAAACTGGAGCAGCCACTGTGGAAAACACTATGGAGGCTCCTGAAAAGTTTAAAATAGAACTACCCTACAACCCAGCTATTACACTACTATGTATTTACCCAAATAATACAAAAATACTAATTTAAAGGGATGCATTCACCCCAATGTTTATAGCAGAATTATCAATAATGGCCATATTATGAAAACAGCTCAAGAGCCCATCAAACGATGAATGGATAAAGAAGAACACAAACGCATGCATGCACACACACACACACACACACACAGGAATATTTCTCATCCATAAAAAAGAATGAAATATTGCCATTTGCAATGATATGGATTGAACTAGAGAGGTAAGAGGCATGTGCAAGAGTGTTCATGCAACATTATTTTTAACTGACAAAAATTTCAAACACTCTAAATATCAGAGCAAAATAAATAAATTGATAATATTTATACAATGGAATATGATAGATTATAGGGCAAGGAAAGAGGCATCAACTAATGCATGGATGAATCTCACAAACTCAACGTTAAGTGACGGAAGCCAGTTGAAATATAATGTTTACTACATGGTTCCATTTAGATAATTTCATAAACAACACAAAACTAAACTATAATTGTGAGGGACCCAGGTTATGGTGGTGCAAATAAAGAAAAGCAATGATACTATTACAATCAAACTCCGAAAATTTGCTCCTTTGGGGAATAATGTTGGATGGAGCACAAGTGGGATTTCTGGAGTTACAACCAGATGAATGGTAGTTCTACAGGTTTCTCATTTGCAGTAATTTCACCAAACTGTCAAGTTTGGTCTCTTAATAAACATTGTATTTCACAAAAACGATTTAAAATCAAAACTATAAGAAGCTACCCAACAGAAAAGGTAGCTATTAATTAAACTGATACTAGACTTCTTGTCAGCAACAATAAAAGCCAGAAAACAAGGAAAACTTACATCTATGTTAGGCAAACAAGTTATAACTAATGGGGTATTTTAAGTTTTATATTCATCAACATCAGATTGGGATTTTCAAGGTAAAGTAGAATCAACAGTAGAATATAAAACTTGTTTTTAACACATAGTATGAAATTTTGTCTGATTTTTGTCCCTGTTTTCCCTTTTCACCCTGTTGACTATGTACCTTTAAAACGAAGAGGCTCTATGTGGTTGCCCTGGAGGTGGGCCTAGAGACAACTTTACCTCACCACCAGACTTCCCAGAATTCCAAAAAAAATAAAAAAGGAAAATATTCTGTGCTTTTATAGCGGACAAATATGTATCATTAAAAGTTAGTTGAGGAGGGCGCCTGGGTGGCTCAGTCGGCTAAGCGGCCGACTTTGGCTCAGGTCACGATCTCGTGGTCCGTGAGTTCGAGCCCCGCGTCGGGCTCTGTGCTGACAGCTCAGAGCCTGGAGCCTGTTTCAGACTCTGTGTCTCCCTCTCTCTCTGCCCCTCCCCTGTTCATGCTCTGTCTCTGTCTCAAAAATAAATAAACTTTAAAAAAATAAAAATAAAAAAAAAAAAGGTAGTTGAGGGACTCTAACTGTAGGTTTATCTTATTCTTAAGGGAGAGGAGATATTTTTCATAGTAGAGCACTTTGATAAAGTCATTATGAGGTCAAAAGTAAAATAAGTTCGGGAAACCAGGAGTGGTTACGCGTGGCCGTAGTCACAGTTTGGGGGGGGGGGGGGGGCAGTGAATTACAGGTGTTCAAGCAAAAAACCAAAAATGGTTCTTCTCCTAAGAAGCATGTAAGTGACCTCCTGAGTAATTAAAAGGTTCGGGGAGGAAAAAGATTTCCTGAATAGGATTCAGGATTTGATTCCTATTCAAATCAGTGAATAGGATTCAGTGAAGCTATTAAGGATTTGATAAAAAAAAATCCTCCTTATAGGCAAATAGGTGAATATTGGAAAGAGGAGATATTGAAATCTGGGACCGATGAGGATCTCTTCAAGTCCAGGCAAGAAATGAAGAGTATCTTAACTAAGTTGCAACCATATAACTACACTTTCAAGTTCTAATTTAAAAAAAAAATAGTGGTAATATTGCTAAGACATGATGAGTAATGAGGGTCCAGAAAGGTTACTACCATTTCTGAAGTTTTCAAACTAGATGGAGGATTTAACAAAATAGAGTATACAGAGGAAGATCACACAGGACATCCCAGGACAGTCCCTCTATAGCTCCTGACCTTGTAATTATTAAAAGAACCCTTTAATTCTCTCAAGTGTCCCAGCTTGAATGATCAATTATGTGTTCACCTTGGTATATAGGAAGATGGAGAAATATCTGACTTGAAAATGCTACTGCAGCTTCTGATATCCTAACTTTATGATATCTATTCACTAACAGATTCCTATAGTACAGAGTTGAGTTCTAAAAATATGAAGACCCAACTAGGAAGACTGGGGAGTTTGGAGTCTGGGGAATTAACACATGGAGGCAAAGTGAAATCCATGGGTGGAGATTACATCTTTCAGGGACCGGTGTTGCATAAAACAAAAGAAGTCACCGATGACCTCATTCCAACCATACCTAGTACTTCAGACTCTTACAATACTCCTTTTAATCCATCTTTCTTCATTAAAATTATCTTTAGACAGGCATTTTATCACTCATTGAAAGCTTTTCTCTCTTCTTTTTCTCTGCTTCTTCCCACTACCTTTTTTCAATCACCCTTTAGTGAGTGGAAGGTGTATGTATTTATATTCACACATTTTTATTTCTTTTTGATCAACAGAGAGAGAGAAGGGCAGACAGAGGGAAAGAATTCCAAGCAGGCTCCGAACTGCCAGCACAGAGCCCTACAAGGAGCTCGAACCCACCAACCATGAGATCATGACCTGAGCCAAAAACAAGAGTTGGATACTTAACCAACTGAGCCACCCAGGCGCTCTTGGAAGGTACCCTTATAAAGAAAAGCACCCTTATAAATCAAAAGGAAAAAATGAAGTCTTGCTGTTTATTTTTTTTTTTTTTGAGTGGGATACTCACAATATACAAGAGATCTATTTGCATTGTTTTGTTTTCTCAGAGGACTGACTGAAAAATATTTAAACCCTTGATATTATGTGACCCTTCCCCTACTCCCATTCACTCTTGCCAAGTAATTCTCTGACACTTAAGCACTGAACTAGCAAGAGTTTTGCAACATGGTTCAGCAGGCTTAATGTGGGATGACACATTCCCGAACATAATATTTAGTCTGGAGGGAGTTTGTGAAGCAGTAGCTAATTGTACAGGAAGGAAAGTTGGGGACATGCATTCCAATTCCCTCTTCCCAGAATCGCGCTCTTTATCAATTTATAACAGAAATCTTCGCCTAGATGTATAAAGTCCAACTGTACGGTTCATTCAAGTATTACCATTCGTTGCTCACATAGGATTATCCTCTTATCACAAATGAAAGATAATAAAAAATGAAGATCTGAGTATAATGCTTCAATATTAGCCTGAAGAACCACAAATGGAGTGGAATACAGAAGAACACCAGCTGTATAACTTCCTTGAGTTTCTGATGTTTAATTTGTTATGTTCTAAGCAAAGAATCCTGACAATCTTAATATCAGGCACAGGGTCACTAAGTTTCAGGCCTGTTTTTTCGACATAAAACTCAAATTTAAGGAATGGAGCTCACTTCGTATCTAGAACTGGAAAGTTGTCTTCAGATACTTGAGATACTTTATTCTGGGCTCTCACAAACATAAAATGGCAGGTAACATCTAAGGCAAATCATACTTTCTTTTCATAAGGTAAAGTGGCATGTATGAAGGGCTGGAGCTTGAAGATTTTGCAGACAACAAAAAATAAATTTACATGTTGAAAATTTCAAAGAAATCATTTTTCCATAGATAATTAAGTCTGCTCTCAGACAGAAAACCTATGAGGTAAGGGATGACCTCACACTCAGTTGGATGGACAACCTTGTCACAGCTTTTCCTCATTTTATAAATATGGACTTAGAATTTTAATTATTTTATTAATATGAAATTTATTGTCCAACTGGTTTCCATACAACACCCAGTGCTCATCCTGACAGGTGCCCTCCTCGATACCCATCACCCACCCTCATCAGCCCTCAGTTTGTTCTCAGTTTTCAAGAGTCTCTTATGTTTTGGCTCCCTTCCTCTTCTAACCTTTTTCTTTTCTTCCCCTCCCCCATGGTCTTCTGTTAAGTTTCTCTGTTGGTGGGTAGAATTTTTAATTATTGGGGTGCCTGGGTGGCTCAGTCAGTTGAGCGTCTGACTTCAGCTCAGGTCATGATCTCACAGCTCATGAGTTCAAGCCCTACGTTGGGCTCTGTGCAGACAGCTTGGAGCCTGGAGCCTGCTTCCGATTCTCTCTCTCTCTCTCTCTCTCTCTCTCTCTGCCCCTAACCCACTCTCATTCTGTCTCTGTCTCTCTCAAAAATAAACATTAAAAATAAATAGGTTAAAAAAGGAATTTTAATTATTAATAAAGATTTTGTATAATCACCATCTATAGGCCTTCAGAAGAGTCATTAACTTTGTGTCTTAGCTTGTACTGCTGTAAAACAAACACGCTGAGTATTTTTGATCCTAGAGTGGGGCCCAGAGAACCTATGGGAAACTGGGTAAGTACTGATATGGCAAATTGACTTCATTAATTATCACAAAACTCTGTTTTTTTATAGAGACAATGCTCATTAAAACTTCAACATAGACTTAAATAAGAATGCAAAATCAATCAATAAAATTCAAAAACTTTTTGTGCCTTCATTGTTCTATATCCTCTATCACAGTATTTCTCTCTTTGACCTATTTCCAGAATTCCTAAGGCCATTACTTAGGAAAAAAAAGATATGGAATACAAGCACTTGACTCAACCACATGCCATCACGCTCTGTGAACAAAATCATTCTCTATAAAAGCTATTTGTATGTGGAAAAACGCTACAAATTCAATCACGGTAGATGAGATCATGGATCCTTTTAAACAAATACAAATGGTTGTTTTCACACAGCCATAACTAAATTCAGACTAGCCCCATTGAACAAGTGAAGCAGACTGGCTTTGTTTAGCCTATCATTTTACATCATTTTCTGTATGGTTGTCACTTTATATATTGTAATTTATTGTCTACATTTTAGTATGATCCATTCAGTGGTTGACTTTTTAGAACCATGTTTTTCTTTTCCATTGTCTGGTTGCCATTCAATTACCCTATCCAAGCACATTTTCAAAAGAATGAAAAAGAGGGTTGTTGTTTTTTTTTTTTTTTTTATTATTTGTTTATTTTGCAAAATTTGCTAACTTTGCTTTTAAGTTTGGAACAGTTTGAAATAAAAAAGCTAACTATTTGGGGAGTATTTTTTCTGTGAAATTTACTCGGTAAGGCCAATGCCACAAATAAAAGTGACAACACTAGGTCCTGTAGTCACTATCATCATGAAAAGAGGATCAATTCTCAATCAGAGTCCTGCTGTTTTCTTGTCTAAGAGCCCTATAGAAATGTACTAGTTAGTCCAAATGTCATAGGGGCATCTGGGTGGGTCAGTTTCTTAAGTGCCTGACTTTGGCTCAGGTCATGATCTCAATCGGTGAGTTTGAGCCTCATTTCAGGTTCTGTGCCCTCTCTCTCTGCCTCTCTCCTGCTTGTGCTCTGTCTCTATCTCAAAATATAGAGAAGTATTTAAAAAAATTTTTTTAATTAAAACAAAAAAGGATTAAGGAGCCTGAAAATAGAGACAAACCAAGAAACAGACTCTAGTAAGTATAGAGAACAAACTGATGGCTACCAAAGGGGAGGTAGGCAGGGGTATAGGTCAAATGTGTGATACGGGTAAAGGAATGTACTTGCTGTGAGGAGCACCTGGTGATGTACACAGGTATTAAAACTTGTATATTTGTTGAATCTTGCATGCAGTTTAGTGAAAATGTATACTATCTTGTACACCCAAAACTAATACTGTATGATAAATGGAATTTTAAAAGTTTTTAAAAAGCAACTAAAATTAAAAACAAAAATTTAGGAACCTGGAAATAATTAAAAAATAATAAATGAGGGGTCCTTAGTGAATTTTAGTTCCAATCACCTTCATCATGACTGTAACTTGTGACATTTTCCAGCCTTTGGATCTCCTTAGTCCTGTAAATTAGCAAGGTTAAATGGAAGCAGAATCTGAAGAAAAGCAAACATACTGCTATTCAGCAAAAACTCTAAGTGATTAAGAGGATAAAGAACATGAAAAACACAAGACCTGAAAATAATAAGTCATTCACGAATGAATTGCTCAAACTATCTACAGGT
Source organism: Panthera onca (assembly GCF_046562875.1). NCBI lineage: Eukaryota > Metazoa > Chordata > Mammalia > Carnivora > Felidae > Panthera > Panthera onca. The sequence continues at coordinate 89,297,731 of NC_138340.1, read as the reverse complement.
ATCGCAATTCAATAAAATGTTATTTTAGAGTTCTGCATTCCGTGTTTCACTTTATAGATTATCACAGAGGGATTTCATACATTCTCATGATTTAAGCTACTACACACACGTGTGAATGACTCTCCAAATCTCCAATCCAATCACTCCACCTCGTTCAGCATCTATGAATCACTTTGTCTTCTGTAACATCTTCTAATTCCTCTTACTCAACAGCTCTCAAACTGAACTCAAAATCCCCCGTCTCAAAAATCTCATTTTCAGTATTCTCCAGTTGCCTGTTTATGTCTTTCTCACTATTACACAAGCTTCCTAAGTGCAAACATCCGAGCTTGTATTTGCTTTATCTCTATGTACCCTAGACACCACAACATTGAGAAAAATAAATGAACATCTGAACCATAGTCCAGAAACAATTTAATCCTGAAACCTCCAGGTCATCATGGCTATTCCTTTAGCACAGTGCTTCTGATACTTCAGTTCTTCTGAGATTGTTTCTGTTTAATTTTTTTTAATGTTTATTTATTTTTGAGAGAGAGACAGAGAGAGCACCAGCAGGGGAGGGGCAGAGAAAGAGGGAGACACAGAATGTGAAGCAGGCTGCAGGCTCTGAGCTGACGGCACAGAGCCCAGTGAGGGGATGGAACTCAGGAACCATGAGATCATGACCCGAGCCGAAGTCGGATGCTTAACCCACTCAGCCACCCAGGCAACCAGAGTTTGTTTCTTCATCTGTGTCGTGCTTATTAAAGCTGAAGTAGACTAACTTCAGCAGGATGTTTGCCAAACTGGAGACGTGTGGTCTGGAATTCTGAGATTAAAAGGATAAATGGCATGTGGGGAGCACGACAGGGACAACACTGGGGCTCTTCTGGAACAAGCAGACAAAATGGTTAAAAAGAAACACAAACTCAAACTAAGAAGATATCAATTCAGCATTTCAGAATTAATTGCTAAGGACAAGGGGGTTAATCGTCTAAGTCCCCAAAAGAAGTGTTTTCTTAGATAGGAACACCTTGGAGACCTACCATTCCTGTGGTTTCATAGAATGAATGGGCCTACGTCCTTGGGCTGCAGGGCACCTCTGTTCACAACTTTTATTGTAAAGCTTTTAAATATTGTTTATCTCCATTGAAACATGTTTTTCTTTATATGAAATATACTTTCCTTAATATGTCCCCTGATTGAGCACAGATAACAGGCAATAAGGATCTGTCATAAGAAATGAGTATCATTTATAGGGTATGGTTTGTGCCACAGAAGTGGAACATTGAAAACTCTGAAATACAATTTTTCCCTCAGGATATGATTCTATAGTATTATAATTGCATGAATACATAAACTTCTTTTCTCCTGAAGGAAAACCATTTTTCAAATTCCTTTGAGGGTCGGAGGTATTAGATGCAATAAATTCATTCTACTTCCCACATAACACCTTTAATATTCAGTAACTATAGTTGCTACACTTTTTCTAATATGCTACATTTTCATGACGAATATTAGAACTCTGAATGAAACCAAAACATGTCTTTTTAAAGAATATGCAGCCAGTTTCCTATTTTCATTGTACAAATATTATACAAGTATTCCTTGAGGATTTGAAACACTATTTTATTTAAGGTTTAAGTTTTCCTTTCCAAGATTTGTTTTTAATTTAGGATTTAATCGTCTTTTGAAATGTCCTCACTTAATTTTGCTCAGGGCATATTTTGGCGTAAACAGATACTTGTTTATGTTTTTAAAAATGAATGTATTTCATCAACTGGTACTTTTATCACACACAAATAACTGCAGTGAAACCCAACAAGGTGGTGGGGGCAGGGAAAGTATCTTGCATTTGAATCTCCAAGGGTACAAGAAGTCCTGGGAAGCATTTCATGCATTTGCCCTGGGAAAAGGCATTGTAATTTGAAATGCTATCTCATAACCCATAACTTTCATATTGCATGGGCTATACATTTTTATTTTTTTAAGTGTGAAAATAAAAAGACCAAGTTTTTCCTTTTAAAGAATACAGAATTGAAATAAGTTTAGCAGAACAACAACTTACTTTAAAAGCACTATTCATGAGAGCCAAACGGGGCTCTAAAAACCACACTGAAAATCCAGTTAAGTCAGAGCTGCACTTGTAATGAGTTTAACTGTCTCAAGTAAGAAATATTGTGTTCAATATCTGCGCATCTTCAAAGGAAAAGACAACTTGGTTTGAGTATTAGCATAATAATTTTTTGTTAAGTTTATTTTTGAGAGAGAGAGAGAGAGAGAGAGAGAGAGACCGAGAGACCACACTAAGGCGAGACAGAATCCCAAGCAGGCTCTATCTGTGCTTTCAGAGCCAAGGCCAATGAGGGGCTTGATCTCATGAACCCCAAGATCATGACCTGAGCCTTAATCAAGAATCAGATGCTCAACTGACTGAGCCACGTAGGAGCCGTAGAGAAACAATTTTTATGCAGTATTTATCTGGAAAAGACCAACAAAAACCCAAAAAATATTTTTCCTCTACTCAAAGAATATTTTTAAAAATTTGTTTTAACATTTATTTTGGAGATGCAGAGCACAAGCAGGGGAGGGGCAGAGAGAGGGGGAGACACAGAATGTGAAGCAGGCTGCAGGCTCTGAGCTCTCGACACAGAGGCGGACGCAGGGCTTAAATCCGTGAACCGTGAGATCATGACCTGAGCCAAAGTTGGACATTTAACTGACTAAGCCACCCAGGCATCCCTCAAAGAGTAATATTTTTTAAATTAAGTTTTATTCTGTTAGTTTTTTTTTTTTTTATTTTAAAACCCCTCATACATTTTACTACTTAAAAAAGGAAATACACTATTTAACAAAATTCTAATATCCATATGAATTATAAAATTACTTTCTAGATAAAGTCATTAGATAAGTTGTCTAGAAAACTGTCATTTGATCATACCTTGCAAATAGTATAAAACCAGTTAATAAGATCCCTCCCCCAAAATTAAAATCCTAGGAAAAGAATCCCCTATCAATTTGCTTCTAGCCTTCCCAGGTATCCTGTAATAACACCAGCAAAATTTCCCAACGTATAAGGACAAATGAGAAAAGAAGTAAACCTAAAGATCACACAGAGCACTGTCATGAATGAGAACCATACTAATGGTCTAATAGCAACTAAATAACAGCAACTGATTCAGCTCCCAACCGACCTCCCCAATAGAGCACTGTTGTTACTGAAAATCTTTCCTATAGAATTTTGTGGAGATAAAACCTTGGTATAACGCTTTAAGAGGTACTATAATAAACCATTAAAACTATAATTTAAGCTGAGTAAGGGAAATCTCCTGAAAAGAAAACAAGGGACCAGTGCCTTATATGAGATTTGTGTCCTATACCAGAGACAGAGACCAGTTGGCCCCAGGGGCTGAAGAGTGATCCTTTGGAATGGAAGCCAGAGGGTCAGGCAAAAGGGAGGTGCACATTACTGAAAGTCTAATTAGGTGGGTGAGGTACAGAAGAGGAGGAACTCTAGCAATGAACACTTAGGCATGTATAGTCGCCTATGTAATTATTATTGGTTATCAATAGGCAACAAGGTCTCAGTCACCAGCCTACGTTCTAAGTGAAGGCTGGAGTAGAGTGGGAAAGAGATTTAGGGATGACCGTCAGGGTCAAAACTAAGAACTAAGCTCCCCAGCTACTGAGTTTGGTCTTCAGCTCTAAAGCTGAACTCGAAAAAGCAGAGTACATAGCTACAATTAAAAAAATAATAATAACATTTATTTGTTTTTGAGTGACACAAAGAGACAGAATGTGAGCAGGAGTGGGGCAGAGGGAAAGGGAGACATAGAATCCAAATCAGGCTCCAGGCTACAAGCTATCAGCACAAGGCCCGATGTGGGGCTCAAACACACGAACTTTGAGATCATGACCTGAGGTGAAGTCGGACGTTTAACTGACCAAGCCACCCAGGCGCCCCCAAAGTTTTAATTTTAAACCCTTCAGAGGTAATTTGGAGCAGAAGCTCAATTGTCTGACTTGGGCAAAGAGTGATTAGGTGTAGCATAATGGAGAGAAAGAATCTGGGACAGCATGTACATTTGCTCCTCCGTTCTAACGTGTCATAAGGCAACTCATTTACTCCAGCAGGCAGGTGGATTATTTCTAAGCCAACAGATATAAATCATATTTATACCAGCTACTAGTGTTCCATGGCCAATTAAACAATCTAAGTCTCTTATCTCCATCTATAAATACAAAACAGTAAAACCTATCTTTTAAGCCTCAGGGAGGACTTCTGGATGGCACTCAATAAATGTTAGCTTTCAACTGGCTGGACACAATTGCAAACAACTTCTGGCAAAGCCGAACTGTCTGGGAGTCGGAGCATGATTGAGCCCCAGCTGACATGGGACAGAGTGAAGGGCCTGACAAGTTGGGAGAAGCCTAGGAAAGCGAAAGCAAGAGACCTCAGAGCTGGCTGGGAATTATTTGTCAGTCGTTTCTTTCAATGAGGCAACATATTACCTCCCCTTCAAGTAAGACATAAAATCTGATGGTACAGTTAACACACAGTGTGGTGTTAGAGGATGCAAGACACCTGACTCCCGAGAATTGCAGAGGAGTAAATCAAGAAGGGTTAACCTCTCTCAAAAGCAGGGTTTGGACAAAGAGGTGTCAACAATGACAGGTCACCTAATAAAAACATTATATATAAATACAGCCTTTATTTCTACCTACAGTCATAAAGTTCTAGAAAAGAAAGGTCTCACCTGTTAGAGAGCTTAAGAAAAATTCATTGCCATTACTATTCAGGAACACTTGTTTAGCATTTACCTCGTGAAAACCATGGGAGTCTAAGTATGCGGAGAGTGGGTCAAATAGATAGGATACAAAGGATACATTGCACAGTTGTCAAAATTGCCAAGGGCCAAAAAAGCCATTGTCTGTTCTCTACCAGAAATGGGTGAAGGGTAAAGTGCTTTGCCACTCCAGGATATAAGAGCTACACAGGGCCAAAAAGCCCGAGTCCCACAACATGCATTTGGCTCAGAGCAAAGAAAGGTATTTTTGGAAAATAGATGGCAGTAGTGTGATAATACGAAGAAAGAGCCTATGCTGAGAGTATGAAAGAAACGAGACTCTGAAGGAGAACAAGTGGAATGGAGAAGTAAACACACACACACATACATATGTACATATATGTATGTACACACGAATTGTTACATGTACATACACATATATGCTCAATATATATAAACTCAGTTATGTGTGTTTTTTAATACTATGACATTAAACTGTTTTTAAAGATATTGCTTGAATGTATGAAATTTCATAGTAAAAATTATAGAAATCTACATCACAAGGAATGTATGCAGCTATTTTATTAAAACATCCTCCCTCCGGGATCAGTAAATTTATTTCTAAAAGGCAAGTGTTGGGGAACAATGGTTAGTTCCTTGTATCCAGCCCATCTCCAGTTGATTCAAAAGGCTTAAAATCTGGTATTTATTTCTATAGTAAGTATGCATACTTTGATTAATGAACAATAAAAGCTGTCTTATAAACTGGGAAAGGTATAGATCATTGTCTTTCTCAAGCCACTCTCGTAAGGATAAAAATCAGAATTTCTTGTTTTCTCAGCCAACATATTTGACACCCACAGACATTACTATCCTTCAACATCAACATTTTACAAGCTTCATCATTTTCTTAGATGCATTCCTCATTATCTGTCTTGCTTTCTTCTGATAAATGGCTTCAGGTCACAATCAGGCATCAAATCAATTTGGAGATGAGTCAAGGCCCCCATCAACACAATTTTACAACTTTTCCAGTAACTCTGCCTGGGCTTGCTGAGAGTCCTGAAGCATTGCCTTTCCTCCTATAAGCTCTCTAAAGTGACTTTTATATGTTATCACAACACTATCAGTATCATGAATTCAAGATATGTTTGTTTAAGTGAAGTCCATAGTTTGTAATGTTCTGAAGTATCTTGGCTATACTGTTGAAGACTTCAGCTCCTTTATGCTGTAAGAATGACATGTACCTTGGCTGAACTTTGAAATAAATTCTACATTTATCACTGTTTTACTGCATCCTTTTATTTTTGTTGGTTTCTCTTACAAGCATGAATTCTCTTTGATCTTCCCATACTTTGTAGCCACGCTGAAATTTATAGAGTATAAGCCTCAAATTTTTTTGCCTATAAAACAGCCTTGACAATCTAGTGCCACAGTAGGTCTCTTCTAAATGAAGAAAAGATAACTTAGCCCAGGTATCTGATCCTGTTTTGTTTTGTTCTGGTTTTTTTTTTCAAATTTCCAAAAAGTTTATTTAAAACTTCCCAAGTCAAAATGCCCTTTGATTTCACTCATATGTGGGGAATCCAAGAAACAAAATGAATGCATAAGCCAACAAACAAAAAAGCCGTACTGAACCTATATATACGGAGAATCAATAATTGTCCAAGGGAAGGAGGATAGAGAGATGAGAAAAATGAGTCAAAGGCATTGGGAAATAAATACAGGTTTCCAGTTATGGAATGAACAAATCACAAGAATAAAAGGTACAGCATAGGGAATATAGTCAATGATATTGTGATAGCATTGTATGGTGACAGATGGTAGTTCTACCTGGGAGTGTATCGTAACACATAGAGAACTTGAATCACTGTGTTATACACCTGATCATGTAACATTGTATGTCAATTATACTTAAGTGTAAAAAAAAAAATTCAATGAAAATAAAACTTCCCAAGTCAAGCCTTCTACCTCGACTATGAGAAAAAATAACACGTAAATATCCTTTATGTATCCCAGAATTTCTGGGCTTCCAACACCACGGGATGTACTAGTGAGCAGTACTATTTTTTCTTCACATTGAGATATTTATTTGAAAAGTCAGCATGTACTGTTTTTTCTCCATCCCAACCAATCATCTTCAACAACCTGTACTCCATCCACATTCTACACGCATACTCTGAAGGGTAATTCACAGTGAGAAGAAAAGTGTTCTTTGATCTTCAGATTATCCCTCTCCCCCCCCAAACCTGGCAATCTGCTTTCTTATCTCAATGATAGCTTCCATATACTAATTTGCCTCTTTCTTTCTGTTCCTTTCTTCCTTTTTACCTAATTAAATGTTTATTTATCTTCTCCTATGTTTTAGACTCTAGGCTACGTGCTGGTGATACAGAAGTGAAGCTCAGGAAGCCACGGATGTGGGAAGTTCTGCAAGGATCACAAGGTTATGGGGTAAGAGTTCACAGGGCTGTCCCATGAGAGCACATGGGTGGGACCAGTTTACAGTACTGTTTGTCAGTTTCATTTAGCATTGGCAGCTTTCTGAGAGGTCCATCATCAGACAGTGGTATCTCCACTGATGGCGATGGTTGTTTGTGGGACTGCCTTCGTTATTCTTCTTAGAAGCAACAGTTTACAAATTGCTCTAATACTCACTTAAAGGTCTCCCATGACTTGCTAACCTTCCTCACTGGACTGATCGCAGATAATCTTCAATAGGATAGACTAGGGCAACATTCCTGCTAACCCTTTAATTGGCAACCAGGATCTCAATCAGCTCTATTAAGTAAGAGTTCCCTCAAGCACTGACTTAACACAGTTTAACACAGCATTAGACAAGCATATCACTATGGTAGCGTACAGTCCCATCTGAAAAAGAGACCTTAAATGCTTCCCATTATGCCCTTCATTTTGGGTAAATTCTCATAGTTCCCAAGGATTTCTCATAAACGTGTTTTTTTTCAACCAGATGTATGCTGCAACACATCAGTGAGAATGTCCCTCAACTTTGTGTTCTGTAAGGAGTGCTGCTGAATCTGATATCCACTACTCAGTCATTCAAAAAGCTGAGCCCAAAAGAATTCAAGATCTTTTGGCAATTGTGTGTGGTAGACAGAGATCTGTACTACATGAGAATTTGGGATTCTCTATGGAAGCAAGTACTGGCCAGACATTTGTTAAAATACTGATTTTTAAATAAATAGTTATCAAGTGTAATGCTTACTGTCAAATATTCTTTCAAGTGCTGAGAAAGAAATGGAGAATAAGGTAGGAAGGGATAGAACCACAGGCAATGTACAACCGTAACAACGACAGCTACCATTTACTACCCACTGCACTAAACTCTGCATACATTACCTCATTCAATCCTCATAAAATCTTTATGGGCCTACTAAAATCATTACAGCTATTTCACCGTGGCAAACTAAGGCTTAAAATGGAATAGTAGTACTAATCATCTGATATATTTACATTGAAGTATACTGACAATGGTATTATGCCTGTGCAAGTTAGGGTATTTGACAAAAGTCTCCATTTTTTTCCCCATGTCATTAGCTTCAGAAGAAGATATAAAAATTATTTTCTGAGACATCCCTTGATACTCTATTTTCTTAACTCAGTGGTATTCCAATTATAGTATGTGATCCACAGACACAATTCATCTGTGACTGAGTCCAATGAAGAAGATTCTAGATATGTTTTAAGAATATAATGTCTCCTGGGGCGCCTAGGTGGCTTGGTTGGTTAAGCGTCCGACTTCGGCTCAGGTCATGATCTCACGGTCCGTGAGTTCGAGCCCCGCGTCGGGCTCTGTGCTGACAGCTCAGAGCCTGGAGCCTGTTTCAGATTCTGTGTCTCCCTCTCTCTCTGCCCCTCCCCTGTTCATGCTCTGTCTCTGTCTCAAAACTAAATAAATGTTAAAAAAAATTTAAAAAAAGAAAGAATATAATGTCTCCAAATCTATAAAATTAATCATTTATCAAGTAATTCGTATTTATTGTGTTTTACAAAAGTACCAGTCCATAATAATCTGGAAATGAAAAAATCCAAGTACCTGCTCCACAGATCATTTGAAAAGTACAATCTTACTTAAGTCACCCACAAAAACTGAACTTCAGTTGAGACTCTCCTAACTCAAGTATCAACTTCAATCCCCAAGACTCACCTACGGGAGGCAGTTTCTTTGATATTTTCAAGAGAAAATTACAATCCACCTGAAATATATCGTAAATTGTATTGTTTTAAATTCTCAACAAGCAACATGACAAACTGGATCACATATTCTCTAGGTTTTTTCTAACTCTCATGTAATGATTCTAACACTTACATAGAGGATACAAAAGAAAAATATGGTTCGTAAAATAGGGTTCACTGAAACTTTTGTCCCCCCTCACTGAAACTCTTGAAAAGCTCCTAGGAATTCCTAAGAGTTTCATGTGTTTGCCGCATTTGTAATATTCATCTATTTATTTTACATATTGGATGGATGGATTTACTTTCACATAAAACACCTCCACGGTATCATCAGTATCAAGTGGTGCCATGTTTCCCATTCACTATGGCATTTCATTGACTTAGGGAAAATTGAAGTTTGTAGGCTATACATGGTGGAATTGTGTTTTCATAAGCAAGGCTTAAGACTCCTGGTCTTTCTCATCATCGACCATCTTTAACCTTCAAGTTCTATAAGATGCCATCAGATACACACTACCACCAAAACTTAGAGACTATGTTTCTCTCTTTCATTTATTCCTGGAATATAAATTGTTGGAGGTCAGGTACAAGAATCATCAAACAACTATCTCCCCAATTGCAGAGAGTTCCCGCAACACTGAGAAATAGGGGGGGAAAATGACTCTTTAAAAGACCAAGACTTTTATTACTAAATCCTGCATCTTTATAATCTTGATAAATGTGTGGCCAGTATGACAGTTGTGAGGCATCACTATACCAGCTACTATACTCACCACAAAGTTATTTATTCTCTGAGACAATATAAAAATACTAGCATACCAAATTAAGGTCAAGGTCAGTAGCATTTTACTCATCTTAAATACATTAAATTCTAATTTATTTTGTTACATTTTACCCTATCTTACTCAAAATATTAGTATTCCCCTCCTCTGTAACTTTAATGAACTATACATAGTTATGTATTTTTATCAATAGAAATTTTATTCCATGATTGATACCTTGAAAGAAGTTCAATGGCTTACTGATTTTATGATTTGAAAGCATACATTCTTGTTCCCCACTTTGTACCTTCTACCAACTTCATCTGTGTTTCCCTCTCCAACATATCATTGTTATAATTCTATGCCAAATTCACCTTATGTTGTCTTCCTTCTGCCTTTTGTATAAGACTTCGTGTGTATCTCTAGTTTTTCCTGTCAATTATTCAGATTCTATCTGTTGACCTGATTTTTTTTAAATTATGTCCATTTATAGTGATTCACAATTCTTACAATATGTAAATACAAGAACGAGAATACTTCCATCTGCCAAATGGCTACAAAGAAGAAAACTCATGCAGGCTAATTCACACAAAAATGTAAAGATTGTCTTACTTCATTAAAAATACCAGCATTTAGAAAAGATTATATAATTTTTTATTTATGTATTTTATGGATAGCCTTCCAGACAAAAGCCTTCATCAATAGCAAACATCATTAGGAGCCAAATAATGCATAGCACTGCTTTTTTTTTCCCCCCTACAAAACACAATAGACCTTGCAAAAAACTGCCTACAAGGAGTTCTATTGGTATTTTTCATCATCTGTGGGTGACTGAGGTGATGGACAATATTTAATCCAATCATAAAAATTTGCTAAGGATGTCTAACACATTTATGTACATGTGACTTGATCTACAGTGCTATCTATAAATGCACAGCTAAGTCCCCAAACTAAAAATCTTGCAATTTACATACGCAGACTTACTCCCATATTAAGAATCTCTACAAGACAGAGAGACAATATAATGTCAGATAAAAGTCCTAAGGCACATCAGTGTTATTCCTTCCGAGAAGTCTTCAACTTCTAGCTCAAAAACTGTCCGTTATTATTTAATAACCATTGGGAAATTTAATTATAACCTAAGCCTTTTATGATGGAAAATATCTGGTATCAGTAAGTGCTTATAAAAACAAATGGAAGTCTATCAGTGGCAAAACATTTACTTATGCAGAAGGATTCAACATTTTCAACTACAGAAGCATAATTGAATTAAGCTAACTGAATCGTCTTATATGCTACACAACATTTCTTAGCACTGGAACACATTAAGAGGATAACTGGCACAGCTTGCTGTCTATTTTTTCAAAGGACATTAAAAGTGACAGAAATCCTCAAACAAAACCTGGCTCTTCTTCAGACTGGAAATGAAATAGAATGGCCAGTTTCTTAGAGATTTATTTAGGCCTAATTGTGGCTTCTGTTTCAAACTGTAATTCTTGCTCTTTCTTTGAACAGCCTGAAGATAGGCTTCTTTAAATACAACAGAAGAGGGGCACCTAGGTAGCTCAGTCGGTTAAGCGTCCAACTTTGGCTCAGGTCATGATCTCACGGCTTGTGAGTTCAAGCCCTGCATTCGGCTTTGTGCTGACAGCTCAGAGCCTGGAGCCTGCTTCGTGTTCTACGTCTCCCTCTCTCTCTGCCACTCCCCTGCTCATGCTGTCTCTGTCTCTCAAAAATAAGTCAACATTAAAAAAAATAAGTAAATACGACAGAAGATAGCATTAGAATAAAAAAAAAATCTCACTTTATACTTGAAATTTCTATCACTTATTTATTCCTGATATTCACACAAATTTATAAATTATTCTATAGTTTAATGAGGAGTTCTAGTCTTGGAAATACCAAAAATACAGTGAGAACCAATCAAGGCAAATAAATACTTGAATGTAGTTAGTAAATTCTAAGATCTAAAAATACACATTGGCACAATGTTGACCACTTTGATGGCCTTCTATTAGAGAAGATTGTGTTACGCATCTACCAATAGACTTAGCAGTTGGATTTGTGTCTCAAGGTAATGTTAGAGTTGGGTCCCTGTCTTAAGAGTTTCTTATCTACTAATTACTGTGGCTGTTTTTGCAACTGAAGGACATTTGGCTAGTTTTCAAGGCCATTTATTACTATGGAGTAAAAAAGCATCATCTGTTATCCCAGGGTGGAATATAATTAGCTTTGGTTTGTATTTTAAGCAACCAGACATTTGGTTAACATTATGCCCAGTATTTTTACTCACCAGCCAACTTATTCCTTACTTAAATATTCTTATTAATACTTGGGAACTGAAGTTTCAACACATCCACAGTTGGTTGTTGGTAGTAGCAGTTGCTTGTTTTTCAAGACTCCATCCAGTATCAGTGTGAAGTGCTAAGATTTCTTCATGGAAATCACAACATCAAGTGGGATAAATAGGCACTTGAGTTGCAAAACCTTTGTCAGCAAAGGCCATTTAATGCATATTTAACCAGACTGGCCCACTAAACTTCCTCAAGAGATACAATGTCTAGATGGATAGAAAACATGTGCTTTGGTGAAAAAAAAAAAACAAAAAAAACAAAAACAAAGAATTATCTTCACTAATGAGGTTGGCAATTTCAAGTCATGAACCTTGTAGTCAAAGCTTAAATTTACCTCAGGTTCACTCCATGTGTTAGGCATTGCTTAGTTCACTTTTGTGGAATTCTGATTTTGGCTGCAAAGTGAATTATGTTTCCATTGCTCTTGTGCCAGAGACATGGGAGAATACATCTCATCATCAAGTGAGTGCAATCCAAGGATTTCCCTTCTGCAAAAGTCAAATGTGACCCTACCATAGGTGAAAGAGTCCCTAAGATGGGTGCTACATGTGGGGGAGGGAAGCAAAGAGAAATAAGGAGAGCCGTCTGCTCTTTCCAAGTAGAAAGAAGTCAGATTCAAAATTTCCACAACATTTTAACAATCCAATGTCTTCATTCTCAAATGCAGTGGTCAAAATGAGTAAAAAAAAAAAAAAAAAAAAAAAGATGTAGAAGGAATCCAGCTGCGGTATTCACTTTTAGCCCAAAGTAAATAATCATTGGGTAGAAGTTTCTTTTCCACATATTGCTGGCTTTCAACATATATACACTTTTAATAAAGAGCACGTGAGAGAGCGCCTGAGGTAGCTCTTAGAGCTCAAGCCAACCCCACTGTGGTTCTGGATTCTGATTCAGTGGCCACTGCTGACTGCTCACACAGTGATATTTAAAGTGAATGAAAGTGACTTCTTCACCTTACAGAATCTTGTTTCCACAAAAGCCGTGGCATCCCATAAGCAGTAATTACTTAAAATAGCTTATGGTCTACATAGTTAACCTTACCCAACCCATGACCTTAAATAAAGGCCTCCAAGATTAGCCAACTCTATTACATATGAAATTTAGGATTACCAGTTTCTTTTTCATTAATTGGGTTCATTCAATAAATATTCATTGAGCTACTTTTACATGTCAAGTCCCAAGTGAGAGGCTGGCCATAAAGTATTAAACAATCACGTTTGTCTGTAAGAGCTCACAGGTATGTATGCATCGGTATGCATTATGTGTGTTAACTTGGATGGCAAAACTTAAGTCACTACACCCACAGTGTATCATTACAAGACATGGTAAAGGCTATGAAGGAAAAGTCGAACACACAATACAAGAATACAGATCTTATTTATAGAAGTGTACTTCAGAGTAACTGCTATCATGTAATATTTTGAATTGATTCAAAGCAATCAGTCTTTTGTCTAGCGCATTCCTCTATCCCTATTTCTGGTCATTTCTTGCAGCTTCTTCTAATGACCAATGTCTTTGCTACTCATAGCCTCCCATCCCAGTGCTACGTGGGACATGGATATGAAGCCATACTTGTGACTTTCCTTCTCAGGTAACCAAGATCATATTCTACTTTTTCTGCTACTGGGGACAGTGCTGAGTTGTAGTCATAGATGTGATGTATTTCCTAGCTACTTGCTAGCAAGACCTTAATTCCTAAAAAGACATGAAAAAATTAACTTCAGGAAACACAGAGCCTGGTGGAGAATCTGGCTGAATAGAATCTTAATGTTCCTCTCAAGTAACAACGCAGAGATAGTTGCCAATTCTGGTCCCAACTGTGGCCAAACTTAAACTGATGAATTGCTCTTTTCTATGTAATTGTAGCATTACACCACTGAAAAACTTGCTCAATTTTCTTTGGTCTATTATCACTTTTGTCAGGCATTTTTTCCACTTAAAGCAAAGACGATCTCATTTCAGAACATTTATATGTAGTTGTTTTTTTGTTTTTTTTTTTTTTATTGGAGAAAAGATTTTTTTTTTCCTGTCTTCATGGTGACTTGAAATTTTAACATTTAAAAGAGGAATACTAGCACTTGATGGATGAGTTGACTCGAAGAACCTTATTGAGCACCTGGTTATCCAAATACGTTGTTAACCCCAATGCCCATGATCTAGGCTCAGCTTTCTTTTTAGTGGGCTAAGACACCTTGTGCAGTTATGGTGTGCTAGATTTTATTTTTCACATTCTGAAGGTATTTCACTAACTATCTCCATAGTCACTTTCAATTAAAATAGTCCATATTCTGTGACACACTAAGAATTTCCTACTCTAAGTCTTAATGCTCAAATATGTATATATATATGTAATTATATATTGTATAATATATAACGATATATTATATAATATAATGAATATATGTTGTATTATATAATTATATATTATAATTATATTCATTTTATTATATATTATATACACATAGGCTTAAAAATAGAATGCAGTTTTCATGACAATTTTAAGTAATATTTGCCCATTTACTAATTATTTAGGGAATCCAGAACACTTACAAATGTGAAATTCAGTTTGGCTTAGAAGACAAAACAGCTCTATTTATTTTCTCTGACGTGGGATGCGCTTTCTTCAGCCAAGAGGCTCTTAGTTTTTAAAACTTGAGAACATGTGATAGAATCGCATCTCTAACATCACTTATTTACTGTATAAGTAGTTATAAGTATAATTATATTAAAATGACCATTGTTTTCTTGCCTGGAATTGAGGGCAGAATGGGAAGGGAGTGAAATGTTTTTAAGTATTAACTACCAAATATTATGTTTAAGCTATAGTCCAAATTCTAATTAATGTTTAAAGCAAAATTAATGTGTTTTACTTTTCAATCCAGTTTTATTCTCAAAGCCAATGTATTTATTAAGGCATTCTGCTGTAATTCAAGAACTTATATAAAAGAATTTACTAAGTCCAGATCTTAGTTCTGAAATGGAAACCTCTTTCCTATACTAACAGCTTTAAACAAACACTCGAGTCCTTATATAAATGTAACACTTTTGAACTTTGAGTACATGAGTAACTCAACAAGCACAGACTAAAATTTGACTCCTGAAGTAGTTATGATTAGTCTCTGAAAAAGCTGTGGTATTCAGAAAGGTTTGCAGTTTTATTAAGAATACCAAGAAGCCAAGGGTTGCAAATACTGTACTAATGCCAGGGAAGACAGGACCTAATTTTGTTCAAAAGAGACAAAACAAGGACAGCAGAAACAGAAGCTCAATTATTTTGCTTAACATGGATGTCTGTTATGATCGAACAAAATATTAATCACTGACCATTGTTTACAGAAGGAGTAGGAACTTAACATTCATTCCAATTTTAAAATAATACAAACCAGGTAATTTTCTTGTCATTTATAAAATTTGGTTAGGTATCTAATCATGATTTTCATAGCTTTATGTGAATAGGGGAAAAAAAAATGTTTTAAATGTTTGAATTAAAAGCCTAAGTTTGAAAGTTCTATTCGATTTTAAAAGATGGCACTTTTAACATCTACTGTGCATTAAGTGCCTGGAATAGAAAATTAAATACTTGGCTCAGTCCCTCCAGAAACTGACAACCTCGAGAGTCAAACTGACACGAAGAAATGTTTCGACAAAATGTTTCAAGTTCGAAAACTGATTCACAGGAAACATCTTTCCTTGGCCTTCCATAGCTGATTTTGACAGAAGTTGCTTCAATTTGTTTCTGGTTTTTCTTATTTCTCAAATTAAGAGGATAATAATTGTAATTATATCAGTGTCGTCCTATTAAATTGGCTAATCCACATACAGAATGGGGCTTGATATACAGAAATCACTCAGTAACATTCTCCTCTAAGTTCAAATTTTTTTTTTAATTTTTTTTTTAACGTTTATTTTATTTTTGAGACAGAGGGAGACAGAGAATGAACGGGAGAGGGGCAGAGAGAGAGGGAGACACAGAATCGGAAGCAGGCTCCAGGCTCTGAGCCATCAGCCCAAGAGCCCGACGCGGGGCTCGAACTCACGGACCGTGAGATCGTGACCTGAGCTGAAGTCGGACGCTCAACCGACTGAGCCACCCAGGCGCCCCGCTCCTCTAAGTTTATGTGAAACACATTAGTGCCAGGCACTTAGGAAGGACAGAATACTTATTAACTAGTAGTATTATTTGTTATAGCAACACAGAATTGGGATTCTGTGCTAAGAAATCAAGTCACCATCTCTTGCTTTAGTTAAATCCACTAGTTAAATTTTTAGCAAACAGTTGTTTATGAGGGAGCCATTATATTTTAATAGGATTTTATCATGAGAAATAAAGCTTAAGAAATTTGTGTTGGTTTACTGAGATAAATCCTTGTCTCTAAGCCCCATTTATAAAATATAAATATAACCAAAAAGGAATGGAGACTTTGTGTTTTAACTTGTTTTAGTATAAGAGACTATTAAAATATCAGTTGTGGGAAATGTAAAAGCAGTTGTACAAATATGGATTACAATATTGACACATCTCACTCGAGTGGAAAGCTAAAAAGTAAGCTAGGGCACATTGGAAATGGTGGCTGTCTTTGCTCAGAGCTCTGCTATGAATTCCACACTTACCCATAAGATTCTCTGCACCTCAAGACTAGTGAAAAAGGCCAAGGTCAGACTTGCACCTCAGTAATAGGAAGTGCACAAGATGGACTGACTGCTTGCTGATGTATGAAGCAAGAAGTGGTTGCTTCCTTTTGGAGTGTCCCGTATTCCCTGCCTTAATCGAATGAGAGGATGCCTGCAAGAGACCCACATCCTAGATCCCAGTTGGGAGCAAGAGAGGTTGCCTATCAGAATCACTTCTATGAGTGAGCAGGACTCAGCAGAGGGTCCTAAAGTTTACCAAAGACATTGAAGAGAGTCACCAACAAGCTAGGGAAGAGTCTATCACCTCCATCAGGGTAGCTACAGGTGAGCGTAACCTAGCATTAGGTAATTGTGGATGGGCACCCTCCAGAGAGCCCATGTTCCGTGAGCTTATGACCATACAAACTATGTAAGATCTTTCCTCCTTTCCATCCTTCTCCTCCTATACCTGCCCTCAAGCCGAGGCATTTAAGCAGTAGAATAAGGGAAAGCTGGAAACGAGCTATCTGAGAAAGAAACAAACATACTTTGCTTGTTTGTCTGCAGCAGGTATCTACACCTAAATAGGATGGGAAATAATTATAATTTAAAATAGTTAGGGGCACTCGGGTGGCTCGGTCAGTTCAAATTCTGACTTCGACTCAGGTCATGATGTCTGTTCATCAGTTCAAGCTCCATATGGGCCTCACTGCTGTCAGCACAGAGCCTGCTTCAGATGCTCTGTTCCCCTCTCTCTACACACCCCCCCCCCCCCCCCACATACCACTTGTGCTCGTTCCCAAGTAAATAAAAAACAAAAGTATTTAGACAGGGGCACTTGGCTGGCTAAGTGGGTAGACCATAGGACTCTTAATCTCCAGGTCATGAGTTTGAGACCCATGTTGGGTGTAGACATTACTTTAAATAAAATACTTGGACAGTTTGACAAACATTTTATTTTTTTTTTTTTTTTTTTTTTTTATTTATTTTTGGGACAGAGAGAGACAGAGCATGAACGGGGGAGGGGCATAGAGAGAGGGAGACACAGAATCGGAAACAGGCTCCAGGCTCCGAGCCATCAGCCCAGAGCCTGACGCGGGGCTCGAACTCACGGACCGCGAGATCGTGACCTGGCTGAAGTCGGACGCTTAACCGACGGCGCCACCCAGGCGCCCCTTGACAAACATTTTAATTCTGAAATAAAACTATCTTACAACTGCAAGTGACCAAGGGACTTGTATTACTTAATAGAGATGAGAGAAAGCACGTGATTATTTTAACTTAATGTTTTTCTGTAGATACAAGAGATAAACTAGTCCACTGAGCAACATTCAAACACTTATAAAAAAGCTTACTTTTAATCACACACCACAGATTAGGCTTGTTCAACTTACTAGTTACATTAGTGTCAGAGATAAACACTCTGGGGGAAAAAATCATCATGGGTGTTTCTGTGGAATGCCTAAAGAACTCTTGCCTTCTTAATGAAATCAGACCTTCACCTTTTAAAGCACCAAGTAGTATTTTTTTCTAAAACCAATATTGTATTGTAATGGTAAATTCTCCAACTTTTCTCTAGTGAACTGCCATGGAGAAGGTCTTGCTTTGTCTTCCTCATCACTTGTCTTCTTGGCGGCCAGTTCTTTTAAGCTCCAATACCAATGGCATAATTTCCTAACAGAATAATTTCTAATACCTTGCTTGAGCAAGAGGCATTTTTATTCAACAAATACTGCAGTATCCACTTTGTGGTAGGGCAGGCACTGAGACCCAGGGATACCTTAGGAAACTACCAATAGCATCTCCTACCTGCCCTCCTGAAACTTGCTATGTCCTACACAAGGGAGGAAACCAAAGGGGTGAATAAACACGTTAGTGTCAACTCATGTTAAGTGCAAAGATCAAAATAAATCCCAAGTGCCCTGATTAGAGAGCAAGTTTGGTAAAGGAATGAAGAAATTACAGAGACAGAAAAAACCTAGAAGCAAAACACCAGGAGAGCAGCCTCAATGTGGATGTGGTATGTTTTGAATGAGTGGCCATGGAGTTCAAGAAGACATCCAGAAGACCAGCAGGCCAAGGTAGCATAGTTCATGGAGTATGCAGAGCATCCAAGGACTCACAGAAACAGGCAAGATCAATTTTGAGAACAAAAAAAAAAAAAAGGCTGAAGACTAAAACCTTGAAAGGGAACAGGAAAACCACAGCATCATGTCTAGTAATAATAGTAATTGTGGGGTATTACATTACATGCAGGGAGAGTCAAAATGCCTCCTCTGTCGGGCCTGACCGTGCAGACCGAAATAGTCAGGTCACTGCGGCCAGTACAAACAGGGTATCAGAGAGCAAAAACTGGGACCAAACAATGTCTGGCATAAACCCAGCCCCTTCAGACACGTGGTCTAACACTTAATGTGGAAGGCATTTTGCTTAAAATTCAATTTTCAGTTATGTATTGTGTATTTTATCATTAATAAAACCAGGATGGTTTAGGAAGAGTAGAGTTTGACATGCTCATCTCAGAAAACCCTATTTTAAGTCTAAATTTAAGATCTACTCATGGTATTACCTATAGCCAAAATATCTTGCTTCAGGCAGAAGCAATCCCAAGCAGTCCCCACCTCCAACTAGATTTCTCCCAAGCAGAGTATGACATTGCTGGTTGGGCCTCCCTGCTTCCATCCATGGGGAAGAGAAGGAGATGGTACAAAAATGTGTTCACAGAGAGCCACACCCACCACACCAGGAAGGTCCTGAAAGTGAACCAGACTCTCCACAGAAAGATGTATATAGAGACATAAACTCATGTTAAACTTGATCATGTATTCCCTATGAATGGCTACGTGGCAATTTCTTCTAACCTCAGCCTTTCCTCATTAGTGGAGAGGCATAATAAAATTCGTGTGTGCATCTTAGATGTCTTCTACCAGAATATGAACAGGAGACAAGCCATTCGAATAAAATCAATTCCTTTCAGAGGCAATCCCAGGAAGCATCAATCAACAATGAGGACAAGAGAAAAGGAAAGGAAATGAAGCCAATAAAGGCAGTATTATGGACCGCTGTGGGCACCTGGGGAGCTCTAGGAAATCAGGTGCAATGTGAATGGAATTCCTCTATTGAAAGATGAGGGAGTTGGGCTAATTATCCACTAATTCCTATCAGCCATTGTTTGAGAGCTATTTCCAGGAACAATACACGCCAACCACTTCCAGCCTGTCCTATGTTTCTCTTGAGCGGTGATGGCCAAAGAAAGCCTTTAGGCCGAATCACAAAAGCCTACAAGGGACAGTCTCCAGAATCCCAAGTGGCGAGGTAAGTGGGTGGGACTCCAACAGTGTCTGCTACCCACCTACCTATTAAAAATAAACTCATCTGTATTAACATATTGCCAAAAACATTGTCTTTTATATAAACTTATCAAATCAATAGTAAATTGAACTAAGTTACTATTAGCTTTTTTAAAGATGGACAGATTAGACGAGATTAGGGGAGGGTATTTCTAGTATTCTACTTAACACAGAAGGGATTTTCAGTAAATATTCTCTTCCTTCTTCCTCCCTTTCTTTTTCAAAGACTGTTCTTACTTAGAGATGCTTGAAATTTTCTGTATATCCCAACAGCCCATTAAAAACAAGATGAAGCCATGGAAAAATACAAGTAATGTTGGTTTACCATTACATTATGAACACCCAATGTGTTACAGGCCATGTCACAGACACTGTGCTTACATTAGTAACATAAAGGAGACCAAACTCCCTGTCCTCAACACACTGTTCATGCACAAGAGGAGATTCTACAAAGAATGAAAAAAGGAGAGAGTAATGAATATATACTATGAAAAACATTCAACATGTAACTTTCTACTCCATGAACATCATTATTTGTGTATCACTACTATTTGAGTATCATTATTTGAACACCACTAACACAAATTTCCAAATTGCTGGAATCCTTTTCCATTGCAATGGTCTAGATGTTTCACTATTGTGGAATGTAACTTTTCAAGACATAATTAGTCCATTTGCAATCGACCATATACAATAATACTTTACAATTGCACTTTTGGACTTTTATGATAGTTTTTATAAGAATTAAAAATTATATGGATGTGAACAAGGATTATCACTGTCCTTTTCAACACAAAGTCTGTCAAGTGTGACAATTTAAATGATGAGTTTAAGAGAAATGCAAATGTCAGTGTAAAGTCTTGTCTTTGAAGATCTTTAGCAGAACAGCTAAGATTAAATGAAATGGTAATTCTGCCTGGATCAGGTTGGTCCAAATTGTTACTTTAGGATGGCTGCCTGGTGGGCAGGAAGCAATTGGGTCCTTTCTGCAATAGCATGAGAGCCAGCACTCTGTAGCCAGTGTTTTGAAAGGAACATACTTAATGGGTGAAAAATTACTAGACTTGGAAAATAAGCCTCTTTTAAGTAGCATAGTACATTAAAATGTAATTATAAGGCATTTGGAAGACAATTTTACTGTATACAAATGTTCTCATGAACATCAACTCCCCAAAAAACCCTTCAAGAAGACAACTTCACAACCCAAGTGGGGTATGGCGCTGGCTGATAATGATATAGTGATCTGGGAAGTGACCCATCTCAAGGGTTACTCAAACGTTTTGAGTAAAATTATGTTTTGCTTATTTTGTTTTTTAATAGTTCCGCAGGAACTTGTACCTTTATTTCAATAAAGGTAACATGATACTAATGAATTAAGCTTAGAAAAATCCCTTTGAATGCCCTCAGTGATTAAATAAAAACAAGTAAATAAAAATCAATGCTTCATTAAGTACAGTTCACTTGAGAAGTTCAAGTTTTGGTTAATTCTCTTATTTACATTGATCTACATACTTCTCCTGTTTGAATTTCAACCCAAAATCCCTTTGTGTATTGTTTCAATCATGATTCAATTGATACTAGTAATTAATGACCATATACTTTTACAACTTAGAACTTGGTCACTTACGTATTTCAAAGTCTACTATCTCTATTTCCTAAAGAGAAAGGAAAAATTTAGGTCCAGGGTTGAACACACACTTTGAAAATCCCCTGCTGAGTCTCAAAGCAACATTAAGGCACACTAACTTAAATGTCAAGAAGAAGGTAATGATGGATGCTGGATTAAGCAAACACTATTTTATTTTCAGTAATGATTTCCCACTCCCCAACACATACACACAGAGTAACTGGGTATTTCAGAGAATGCTTTGAAGGTCGTAATAACTTGTTAAAAGCTAGGTTTCGTATTTATAAGCTGAATCATTTTCAAATCTTTTCATCAAGAAAATCAAAGGAACAAGCTTTTCTCTCTTGGTAAGTTTCTTAGATGCTCAAATTTAAATGGCCATTTCAGAGAACCCATGTTTTAAAAAGTCACTCAGAATAAAATATGACACCTAATTTAAACATATTCAATTGGCTTCATGTCAGGTTACATGCTGATTTTATAGCCCTTTACTGAAGTTTAAAGCTTGAAATGGATTTGCTCCAAACTAATACTATAAATAGTTCTTTAGGACCCTGACGACTTTATGTGATGTATTTTAAAATCCAATAATAGTAGCTTTTAGAGAATAAAGTTATGCCAGCTTCTACCCGTCCTTAGTCTGGAAAGTTTGAAAATTTGTGGACAATCTGTTTAGATAAAGAAAAGGGCAAGTGGGAACTGCACCAAGCTTCTACTGGTATTCTTTGCCATTTTACTGGTATGTTTCCTGCTTTTCCCCTGGATGCAGGGCAATACTGCCAGGTACATGGGATGACCATCTAGTGTGTCATGTTCAAAGGTGTTACCTATGAGCCACCTAAAAAGTAAAATGCTAAACCCAGTATTCTTCCCAGTATTTCAACAAGAACAAGTATAGCCATCAATAGGAGATAAGATGCAGAAGGAGGTAGGGAGCGAAGTCAACAAGTGAGTGAAATCCATATTTCTTCATTCAATTAGCTTTCTTTCTCTTTCCAGGTACTGAGTATTGGGCTGAACTGTCAGGCCAATTAGAAACGTGACTCAGACATGGTCTCCCCTCCTCTTGACTCCTGTATGAGTGGAGGAGATGGAAAGTGAGCCATTAATAAACTGATGAAGTGATTCTAGGTTATAAACAAGAGGCCAGTGATCGAGCAAACAGAAAATTGTATGTAGTTATGAATGTTAGGCTAACCAAGCAAATCAAACACTGATTTGCTAACTGCATAGCATTGAGCAATTACAATCTGTGTGGTCCAGAGCATTAGCACCAGGTGACAAAGATCACCTGCTAACCCAGGCCTTTCCACCTTACTTTAGTTGTTGGGTTGTGGGTGGTTCAGGTAACTATAAGCTTTACCTGTTTTTCCAGACCATGTATCATCCTGACCACATCAGTTTGGACCAGAGCTACTTCATCTTTTGAGATATGTACAAAGAAGGCTAAGAGAAAGGATTATTTACACAAGTGGGGCGCCTAGGTGGCTCAATTGGGTTGAGCATCTGACTTTTGATTTCAGCTCTGGTCATGATCTCACAGTTCATGAGATGGAGCCCCACACTGGGCTCTGTGCTGACAGTTCAGAGGCTGCTTGGGATTCTCTCTCCTCCGCCCCTCCCCCATGTCATGCGTGTTCTCGCTCTCTCAAATAGACTTTAACAACAACTTAAAACAATCAGTAATATTAGCCAATAATGAAAAATTTCATTGCTATTACTCAGTAAAGCATTAATGATTAGCATTTACTGTGTTTTCATACTGTCTATCATTCCATTAGTTTATTCATTAAAGCTCTCATTTTGGTTCAGCTCACATTTACTGAGTCCACTTGTGTTCCAGGCAACATAGTTGTCATCTGTTGCCCTAAGAATCAAACAGCCATTATTGTATTTTTACATTATTGAAAACAGAACTTTGTCTATCTGATTATAGATTCTTTAAAGGCTAGAAATAGCTGTGTTTTCTTTGTAAACCCAGCAACTATGTGCCGACTTGGGTATCCACGTTGAATTATATGGATTGAAAAATTATTATGAAACATGTCAGTTTCAAAGTTACTCATCTCTTCTTTTCAAGTAAATTCCAACTTTTTTCTACAATCATGTCACCTCATTTAACATCGCCTAATTTAAGTTCAGATATGTTCTTTTGAATATCAAGTGATATTGAGTAAGGGTCACTAGCTAAGTCATTGCTACACATAGTAGAAGCAGAAATCTCTTAAGAGGTAAATGGGAGTTCAAGAAATAGATTACTTTTCTAATAGGCCTGAAAGAGCAGGGAGAATGGACTATAATTAGAAAGCTAAGGGCTGGTAAGACCAAGCAGGAAGAACCAGAAAAGCACCGAAGTTGAACTACCATATTAGGAGCTATACTGACCCCTCACTGGAAAGTGGTTTAAATCGCTTAGACCCCCCCGTGTCAAATGTCTGAGCCTCTTCCTAGTCTCCCCCCGCCTCTTATCCTCAAGGTTCAGCCATATGGTAGAATAGCAAAGAGGATCATTTGAACCCCAGTTTGCCGCTGATGAACTTCATAACCCTTGGGCACACTGATCACTACCTGTGACTTTCTATTTATTCAGCTGTAATTTAGGACTAATCGTAAAAAGGTAATTTTAAGTTTGCATACATGAGAATTTGAGCAAGTGCTAAATGATATGTCTACATTGTATTAAGACTACAAATTCCTATGGTATCAGTGGAGCTCTGTTACATCATGCTGTAATGGCAGCAACAGATGGTAGGTTGTTAAATTTACTGCTCAACTACATAGCTCATGCAGAATGCAGTAGAAACCATAAACATTCATACAACAGTCAACGTATATAGCCTACAAATCTCATAAAATGACGATGAGTGTGATTTAACGCTAGACTACATACAATCGCCCTCACATGTAACACTATTATAGTTTTCTTACCAGACACGATGGAGGTTGCATTTAGAAAATTGGTTTCTAAGAGCTTTTTACAATTTCTGTATTTGATAACCCCCCATAAATGTACATTTAGTTTGTTATTTTGTAACAAGCTTTTTGAGGGTTTTTAAAAATATGTGCCAGACATTGTGTTTTAGGCCCTCTTTACATATGATCCCACTGAATCTTTCTCATGCCTATGTAAAGTTGCTACTTGAGTTACTACCCACCTTTCCTCCCAGCTCACACATATACATTTTACAGAGAGGAGCTTAAGCTTAGAAAAGTTGTCAGCCTTCTGCCAGAAATTTCCCAAGTAGCAGAATCAAGAAGATACTCCATACTGTTTTATAGCTAGGATAAAGGGGTTTGAGCAGGAGCAAAGCTACACTCACCACTTGAGACAAAATTTTTATGTCCATCAGGGGTACCTTTTAAAAGATACGCATTTTCTCATTCCATTCTTCAGTTCACCTGCATAAATAAAGGAACCACTGAATATGGCCCAAGTGTTAAAAGGCACTGTAATAATAGGTAATAAAATAGTTATTGAACTGGGATATATTTTCTTAACATTTCATAATATTTCAGGTAGTTAGGAAAATAAAATAGTGTTTTTGTTTTAGTTTTACATTTGCCATTCAATTAATGGGAAATTAATTTTCTCCTTAGGAGGGCATGTGACTTAAAATTGCCATTTAATTTTCAGGAGACAACAGTCAAGTACACAAATATTTAAGAATCCTATGGTGGTTTCAGGTTCTCCATTTGTTCCAGAGAAAGCCCCATGAAATTACATAAAACTTGACCCTGGATCACCTATTTCATAAAAAGAGTAAGTGTTTGAATGCCATTTGGTCCAACACTTGCTATTTAATAAATTGATTTTATTTATACTTCCCAAGAAAGTTTCAGGAGGAAAATTAAATGGTGGAGAAGCCATTGTTTCAGTTTTAATTCAGCTTTTTATGATTTTTTTTTGAGATATTTTTGTCGGCCAAATAAAAAGGAAATATAGTCAACAATAAAGATGGTTAGCACTGGTTTCATAGAGAGAAATGAAGACTTACCTTTGCCAATTTTTCCCCCTTTTGAAAATGTTGGTTTTAGTACCAGGATGAAATCAAATGGAACCCATTACATGTCATGGTATTTCACTGCTGCCAGTTCAATTTCTATGTCAGAAACCTCTTGTTAATAGGCATGCTTCTGTGACATACTGGTTTCTCTCCCCCTCTTCAATGGTTTCAATTTTATTTACACAGTGGAGTAATAAAACTAGTCAAGTACATTGTATAAAAAATATTTCCATAGCACATTTGAAAAACATAAAACCAAAGCCTGATTCAAGCAAATGTCAATAAGTAAAGGTTTTTAACAGAAACTCCCCATTCACCAGGGACGTTCTTATCAAAAATATGTAGGAGTCCAAAGTCAGCCCATTTAGTTGATGGAGAAAGCCTAAGAATTAGTGTAGGAAAACATTCCTCCACTATCACAAATAGCTCCTCGGAGAGATGACATACAGAGATCAGACTTTTGTCAAATTCTGTTCATGGATTCTCAAATGCTAATGGGAGTGGCATAACACAGAAGTGAATTTTTAAAAAGTAACTATACTGAGCCCAGGAGTCCCAAGTGTTGAGCAGGACGTGTGCAGAAAAATTATCACAGGGAATCATACAATGCCAATTAAAGAAGCAACAACGATTTGTTCTCAAAATATATATACCAATGTGTTGAGGAACCCTAGACAGGAACAAGCACAGAAACCACACATCATCCTCAATCCCCAGGGACACCTGCAGTCTGATGTGGTATTTAGCAATGAGGATTGCCCATGGCTACTACCCTGTGCTTCTGCTTGAAGTTTTGATGAAAGTGATAGGAATTCTTTTCATCTTGTCAGTCTCCACAGCTTGTTACATTCATCTTACTTTTTATCTGGCTCGCAAAGTTGAAGTAAGAAAGCATTGTTAATTTTATTGGGGCTGAAACAGAAACTGACATGTTCTTTCCTCTGTCTAGATTTAAAATTGAGAAAACATAATGAAACTAGCCTTTGGGGGATGAGATATCTAGCAAACAACACAAGTTCATGGAAGACGCGTTCCTTGTTCACAAATTTTATAGTCTTTTCACATCTGTTGTGCATTTCATCAGCAACTTCTGTTTAGAATTCCTAGTATTCTGAAGCCAAGAGGTTCAAAGGAAAAACTCCCTCAGACTGAACAAAAAAATTGTTTCATTTTTGAAAACTGATATACTACACTGGGGTCATTTAGGAAAGATGTGCAAGTGACAAGGCTTGAATTGACATAGCATGTGATACTATTAGCACTTTCCTCCCAAGAACAGGCTATCTTAAAGGAAATTTTCTATTCCAAAGCACTTAGTGTTTACAAACCTATGCCTAGTTCCTTGCTATTTTCTTCAGCAGGCACTTGTTATTTGATGCACATGTATTTTTTTCTAGTTTGCCTAAGTCCTGTATCTCACCTATATGCATCTTCTGCTTAGTTGAAAAGAGATCAGAATGCTTCCCTAATTTCTTGCTAAATCTGTTATCTCTGTGAAAAGCATATGAACACAGTTTGATTTCTTCCGTTTTGAAGTCCCTGGCACCAGTAACTACAGAAAAAGACTAGGATTAAAAATAAGTGTCCGTCTATGTGTACGGCTGTGTGTACCAAGGGTCACAAGTGAACTTCTATTTTGTAGGAAGTATCTGATTTGAACTAGCTTCCTTTATGAGTTAGCCCCCAATTCTGGTCTTAGCATTACCTCTCATGAATCCAATGCTACTCCACGTTACTCCATAACAAACACTGTTAACATGGCTCAGGCACAATTTTCAAAATATCCTTGAACTTTTTTTGATAATTTATTTTTTAGAGCAATTTTAGGTGTATAGCAAAATCCAGCTCTAAGTACACAGATTCCCATAGATCTTGTAGGTAGAGACCAAACAAGAGTCATGGAAGGAACACCACAAGGCAGAGTCCCAAGTCCTTGAAGTAGAATGATAGAGACATGAGCTGAAGGCAAGGACAGTGGTAAGTGAGCTACACTTTAAGCGTCCTAGAGCATAATATCCTGGTATTATGCTTCCAACACCTTGGGGCTGACAGACCAAAGAGCTCTAAGTGCAGAATGTGGGCTCCTCATCTACATCTACCCCCAAGGTAAACCCTGGATTCATTTAAATGCATTTGCATTGCAGGCACGGCCCCTGTGAAGAAAGGCTGCCCTTGGGGTGCCTGGGTGGCTCAGTTGGCTAAGCGGGTTAAACATCCGACATTGGCTCAGGTCATGATCTCGAGGTTTGTTAGTTCAAGCCCAGCGTTGGGCTCTGTGCTGACACCTCAGAGCCTGGAGCCTGTTTCAGATTCTGTATCTCCCCCTCTCTTTGTCCCTCCCCTGCTCATGCTCTGTCTCTCGGTCTCTCAATAATAAAGTATTAAAAAAAATTTTTAAATAAAGGCTGCCCTGAAGGTTCCAGTACAGACCTCCTAGGGTCAAAAACTCCCCTCCCTACCTGTGGGACAAGTCTCTCCCATGACAGGAAGCAGCCTCCATTAGTGACTATGCCACTGTAAGTGGCAGTTCCTTACAGCCCCGACAGGGCCAGTAATTTCCAATTCCAAAATCACCATGGGGACCTTGGCTGTCTACCACCTTGAGTATGTACTTTCACTTTAATAAACTGCTTTGTGCTTGTTACCTTCCTTCTGGCTGTCTTTATTGGAGTACAGTTTCCCACAGAAATTCCCGTGGGGAATCCAAGGACCAAGACCTCCATTCATACAATGCACACTCCTCCACACGTAACATATCCCCGTCCACTCACATGCACAGCCTCCCCATTATCAAAATCCCCTATTCGAGTGGCCCATTTCTCACAATCCATAAACCTACCTTACATCATCTTCACCTAGAATTCACAGTCTTTAACTTTCTAATCTTCTCAGGTATGGATCCAAAAGTGATTCTGGAAGCTTCACTTACCTTAGACTGTGTTGCTCTTCTACACTTTAGTTGTCCTAATTAATGCTCTAGAATCCCATCAATGAGCTCATTATTTCAAACCTAATCTTTCTCTTGCCTTTCCTATTAATGTTCATTCCACTTTTTCCCAAGTGTGTTTCATAGAGCATTAATGATATCTGAGACCTTAATAGGTGATTTGTGGGGACAGATAGCGAAGGAACAAACTGTTAATATTATCTTATAAAATAATCTAAGAATCTAATTAATATAAACACTAAGTATTTTACAATGCTCCTCACTGAAGAAACAGTGTGGCAATATATGACCAAGACCAGAAGCTATGTGAGTTACTGACATGTATGAACTGTTGACTTTGGATCAGTTGACAGGTTCAAAGACAGGGTTTTTCAGCTAAATTTAACAATGAATTGGTTCATCTATTAGATGACGGCTATTCTGTTTTAGGAGATATGTGGGTTGCTATACAATGTTTATTTTAGTTGATATATTATACAAACTCCTTTCCATTGGATCAAATTTAAGAAGGAAGAAAAGCAAAGACTTAAAATAAGGTGTTCTGTTTGAGTTCAGCCATTTATTACCATTGACGACTTAACCAAGTCACCTAGCCATTTCCCAGATATGTGATCAAAGTAAAGGAACTACCACAGATGCATACTATAAAATGGAGAGGTATGTGGGTAGCTCAGTCAGCTCAGTGCCTGACTCTTGATCAAAGCTCAGGTCATGATCTCACAGTGGTGAGATCGAGCCCCAAGTCAGGCTTCACACTGAGATTGGAGCCTGCTCAGGATTCTCCCTTCCCCTCTCTTTCTAACCCTCCCCTGCTTGCTCTCTTTCTGTCTCCAAGTAAATAAATAACCTTTAAAAAATAAGTGAACAATAGCCGTTATTTTAACTCTGAGTAGAATAGCATTGGTAGGCCAAAAAGTTCTTGTAATTCTAGTGATACTTTCATTTTTAAAACATTAAAAATAGGGAATATATCTGGAATTTGAAGAATTTCTAGAATCTGGCCTTTTATTGTGATCTCCTAGTTCTGTGCACAATTCCTGGCATGTTCTAAGTACTCCATAGGAATTTTATTTAATAATATCCCACAAATATTTAATGGTCTATGAAAGACAAAGACCACATATGATTCCTCTTTACATCTATGCCTCCAAACACTAATATAATAGTTGACTCTACAAAGATGATTTTTTCAAGTGCTGATTGTGTGAATCAATTTAATGAGAAAATTATATTTTAATATATACATACTATGTAATTTTGCTTTTTTCAGCAATTTTTTTAACTTACACTAATTTATGCTAATGCAAAGTTAATATATAGTCTATAGAAAGCTACAACTTTCCTTACATTATTTTGCAGGAATGGGGGTCTCTCTATATGTGTCATTTATCTAAAAGTAATATTGCTAAAGTAGTATTGCACAATTTTATTGATATTAATATCACAATATGTGTGTGAGCAATGTGTTTTATAGTTTCACAGTATTACAAAGCAGTTTTCTACTTCATAAACATAGTAGCTACTCCTTGCTGTAGTGACCTAATCTCTCCATTTGTCCTCATAACTCCTGTAGTTTTCCCTATCCTGTTTTGTGTAAGTGTTTAAGTACTTCCATATGGCCCATGTTCAGAAGAGCTTTGGGGAAGTTCAGAAAATACAAAGGTCACTTAACTGTGTTGGTGCCAGCAGTTGACCATGCCAAGAATGTTGTTAATCTGTCAGAAAATACAGATAATGACACTAATCCTATCTCAATAGTCTTGAGCAAATGGAACAAGTGGTAAGGGTATATAATTTAGAATCCTGAGAGAAAATACAATAAAATTATAGCTAAAGCATGGAAGCAGGCTCTCTAAATTGACTGATCTTCGAGAAAATACAATATTCATGGTTTTACACATGCATGAGTAAGTATAGCAATGGAAGAAAGACCTAAACCAATAAGTAAAAGATCCCCAGTGATGGCCTAATGAAAGGATTGGCAAATGCTTCCCTCTCTCCCCCAAACGTCAACCATAAAACTGCACAAAAAAAAATCAAACACTCATGCTCTGGTATCAAACAAAGGTCATGAACCATCAGAGAAGCATTTTTGCTTCAAAGACTGCTAAAATTCAAGTAAGAACAATAGGACTCCATGACTTTTTTTTTTTTTTTTTTTTTTTGCTCGGGGCTGCGCCCATCACCATCCCCAGCCTAGCAAGCACCGAGGCTTTGGTACGAGAAGGTAGGCCATGACGCCTGGCTGCTTTGCCTGTGTAGCCAAAGGGAACACACTCAAATTTCAACAGTAGACAGTAGCCATAGACAATAGATAGTAAACAATAACCATATTCAATATTATTGGTGGAAGTGATTATATTGTGCTTATGACTGAAGCAACCCTTCTTGCCTGAGTGTGCATACATGCGTACTTTGCATACATGCAAAGACCTACAAGGACTCAACTAGCCACACATTCTTAGTCAAAATTAAGACGGGCCACATATGTGGAGGAAACAGCAAAGAATCCAGAGGAGTAGAAGCCAGGGCGATCACAACCGGAATACACTCCCCTACTCACACAGACTATTTAGCAAGAAGGAAGACACACTGTCTCTGCGTGCATGAGCACCACCTCTTTTTAACATTGGCTTATGACTAAGTCATGTCGACACAGGGACAAATCCTAGAAGAGCAGACGCTAAAATTAAGTAAATAAAAATTAAATTAAATAAATACAAGCATCAGTGGCCACACATCATAGGGTGACAGACTTTGCCACAACAAATTGCTAAATAAAGAAGTCAACCAACTAACAAATAACCTTGGGTGGGGAGGGGGTGTGGATCTGAATCTAGAGTTGCTACAATATGCAGTTTTAAATAGTTTTTAACCCAAGACTGTGACATTTGTCAAGAAGCAGCAATTTGTCACCCATATTCTAGGGAAAAAGCCAAGTAAAGAAATGGTCTCACAGTGTCCCCAGAAGTTCGATTTAGCAGACAAAAATTTCTAACAGCTATTGTCAAAGTTCCATGAAATGAAAGAAACCTTATGTGAAGAACTAAACAATAAATTGACCACATCAAATACATAGAAACAAAGTAGATTCATGGTTGCTTGAAGCTGGGGTGTATGAGCACAGATCATCTACATCCAGTCACAATAGTCAACTTTTTGGGGGTGATGGAAAGATTCTAGAACTGGATCATTGTAATGCTAACACAACTCAATAAATTTACTAAAAATCATTGAGTTTTATTTTTTAATAGGTGAATTTTATGTTGTATGGATTACACCTCTGTAAAACTACTGGGTATTTCTTGATTTTCTTTCTGTAATTTTTTTCTGTGCGTTTTTAAATTTTTTTAGATAATCTGTGTTTCACCCATTAACATTGATTCAAAGTATTGAATCCAGCTTTTGATTAAAATTCCTGATTGAAATTCCTTTTCACAAGTTCTTTATCACTATTTTCATATAGTCTCATTTCTTCAACAGTTTAACAAGGACGAACTTTTTAAAATGTTCATCTTAATAGTAAACTAGCCAGAATGCTACTATTTTAATGCTCTTGATTTCTCATCTGGTATTTGGGAACCGGTCTATTCAAATAGGGAACTTGACTCATCCTTCTCAATTCCACTCATAGGCCAGAGTCCTTGTTATGAACACAAAACCAGTTACGTTACAAACGTCATCACTGTTTACTAATTCCCCATTGGCCAGTTCGAGTTTCTTCCCCTTCGCTATTTATACAGGTTCTTCTTCTGATTTCCTGGACCCCACTCTACCTGGTTTACTTTTTACTCACATAAGACCATTTTTCAATCGCCTAAGAAATTTGCAACATCCTGTCAGATAAAGTCCTTCGTGTTCCTTCATTGTGTTGCCCGTCAACAGTGAATGACTAAGTTATAAAACTTCACATTTACTGCAATTATTATTCCTACATGGTTTCCTAATCAAGAATGGGAACTCCTCAAAAGGAAGAATTCAGGCTTGCTTGGTGGGTTGCCATGTAATAGGCATTCTGAATCGCTTTTCAGTTAATCGATACATGAATTGATATACAGGGGAACTCAGAGGCTCTCTGGTCACAACATTTTTTCTGTTATCCATTTATCAAGAAATTTTTTTTCCAGAGCAAAGAGGAATTTCATTGAGTTATAAGAAGAAGAAGAATGGCTCCCCAAAGATTATGTCTGTGTCTTAAATCTTGGAAGCTGTGAATATATTCTACTAAATGGCAATGTCTTCTAAATGCAGACAAGGATGACAGGAGAGGCAGAACCAGAGAAATGGCATTATGGGGAAAGATCTGCTAGACAGTGAGACCTTGAAGATAGAAGAAGGGGTCACAAGCTAAGGAAAGCAGCCTGTCTGCAGATGCTGGAAAGGTCAAGGAAATACATTTTCTTCCACAGCCTCTATAAAAAGACACAGCCTACTAACACTTAGTTTTAGCCCAATGAGATTTATTTTAGACTTCTGACTTCCAGACTGTTTTAAGCTACTAAATTTGTGGTAATTGGTATAGCAGCAAAAGAAAACTAATTCGTTGAGTTTTCTGTTTCCTATAACAACTCTGTTATATATTAGTGTCCTCTACAAGAACATGTTGAAGTCCTACATCCCATTACCACCACAACGGGAACCTACTTGAAAATACTGTTGTTGCAAATGTAACTAGTCAAGATCAAGTTACACTGGATGAGGGTGGGCCCTTACCTCAGTAAGACTACAGTCCTTTTTAGAAGAACAAAGATCAAACTGGAAGAAACAAAGAATCAAGAGTCAAAAACCAAAAAGACCACCATTTAACAATAGAAGCAGAGATTGAAATGATCTATCTACAAGTCAAGACACTTTAAGAATTATTGGTCAACAACAGAAGCTGGAAGAGGAAAGGAAGAATTTTCTTGTACAGGCTCCAGAGGGAGCACAGTTCAGGTGACATCTTAATTTCAGACATGTAGCCTCCAGAACTGGAAGACAATAAATTATTTTTTACAAGCACCCAGTTTGTGGTTCCTTATACCAGCATAAAGGGGATCCAATA
Source organism: Panthera onca (assembly GCF_046562875.1). Taxonomy (NCBI): domain Eukaryota; kingdom Metazoa; phylum Chordata; class Mammalia; order Carnivora; family Felidae; genus Panthera; species Panthera onca. Next base: position 89,264,070 of record NC_138340.1, on the reverse strand, counting down.
CAAGTCCCCTCAGGCCTGATTCTAACTGCAAAGTATTCCTGCATATTAAAACTTCTCTTTGTATGTCTCTCATCACTGGGGTGCCTGGTTCTCTCAGTCATGGAGTATGCAACTCTTGATCTCTCTGTTTTGAGTTCCAGCACCACACTGGGCATAGAGATTACTTAGGGGGAAAAAAAAAATAGTCCCATCTTCACTTTTGAAAAACTACTTTTATGTCTTCTTCAGGTTGTTGTCATTGTTTTATTTAGCACAGCACTGATTTGACTCCCAAAATGTTGAATTTGCAGCAAATCAGAGACTGAACAATTGGGCTCAAATAGCTGAGTCTACCCATGTGTTAGTGGATTGTCTGTTTCAAGCCCCACCATGCAGCTAAGAGCCATTGATAGATTTCGTTGAAGCCTGAACAACGTCTGACAGGTTAACCTCAAAATAACCTTCCTTTAAAACGTTCTGAATTTCTCCAAACCAGTGTCGTAACTAGTTCTGAGTATTAATTTGTTTAAATTGATTAAATAACAGTATCAGTAACAAGATGGTCTCTCTAAACCACTGGGGATATGCTTAGTAAAAAAATCATTAACTGCTTTCTTAAGTCTTCTATATCAAATTTTTATTTTTCTTTTCATTTTATTTTTTTCGTATTGTAAAAATCCACATTTCTATGTAAGAAGAATATGAAAGCAGGAGGGATTCCTCCAATCTTGGTTAATCCTAAATTACCTACTCAGTGCCACATACACAGGTAGTCCTAAGCCAATAATAGCACTTCTGTATGAAGTCCTTCACTTTTCACGGGGGCATCAATTTTGAAAATAAGGTCTAAAAAAATACATCTACAGTAAAACCTTGGTTTGAGAGGGTAATTCGTTCCAGAAACATGCTTATAAACCTAAGCGCTTATATCAAAGCAAATTTCCCCATATGAAAGGAAACTCAGATGAATCATTCTACAACCCAAAAATATTCTTATAAAAATCATTACAATACTGTGATATAATACAAAATAGTAAGATACAAATATAAAGGAAACTAAATTAACCCGCACTTACCTTTGAAAACCTTCGTGGCTGGTGTGAAGAAAACAAGAGAAAGGAGGGTTATTGTGTAGGACGACTTTCACTATCCCTAACGGATGCTGACTACAGTACAGTATTAATAAACTCTTTTCATGTACTGTATTTAATGTAACTGGCAATAAGGCAGCAGAGGAAAGGGTCTATAACTGCAGGGAGCCTAACCTAGAATAAGACAAAGCATTCCTAAGCTTACTCCTGTATGGAAAAGCAAAGAACCATCCATAGATGAAGTGACAAAACAAAACAAAACAAACACTAGTGCCTGTTGTGGGCACCTTGCAATGTTCTGAAAAACTACTGATTTCTGCCAAATACTGTGGCCTAAGACTGAGCATCGGAGATGATCATCCACAGTGTCGCAGAGAGAAAGAGACATTGGCTCAGTTGTGATCATGGGACCTTCAGCATCACGTACTACTCTTATTCCAGGACATCACTTGTTTATCAAGTTAAGATTTATTAGAAATGTTTGCTCATCTTGCGCAACACTCGCAGAACAAGTTACTCACATTCCAAGGTTTTACTGTATTTGTAAAATGCTAGTAACAAATCCCTGTCTTGTTCTACCTTAGTATGTAAAAATCAAAATTAGAGAAAAAAATCACGTATCATACACACACAAAAACATCAAAATTAGAGAAGCAATTTTGCTTTTTTTTAGTTTTTTTTTTTTAAGTAGTACAAACTCTTGTTGGAAATAAGCCTTTTAAGTAACTTTTGCCAAAAATTTTTCATAAAAATTTGAATGTCTATAGTTAATAGTAAGATGGTTCTTATTAGGTAAAAGCCCTTGCCAATCGAATGAAATAGTACTTAGTGCCTTGGTAAACCAGGCTTAAATACATGGATTAATCAAGCTCTGTTTCTTTTATTGACCTACTTTATTTTTTTGAAACATTATACATGTTTAATGTACATTTGCCAAGATCTATACTCCGTTAACATTAACTAGAGGAAGTGGCACTTGAAAATAAGGTGATCAACCTCTCTTTCAAACATACCCATACCCTGCAACTCCACAAAGCAATTCAATGAAAACCTTCAGCAAATTTTTCCATTAATTATCTAATTTAAATTCACCTGCATAGGATTTTTTCTGTCCGTAAAAAGTTGGTTATTTCCTAACTACAGTAGTCTGCTAGGGACACCCTAACTAAATACCATAGACTGGGTGGATTCAACACGGGGATTTGTTTTCTCACAGTCGTGGAGGCTGGAAATCTGAGATCAGAATGTCAGTAAGTCCATTTCTTCTCAGGGCCTTAAGGGAAGGCCTGTCTGCTTGGTTTTATATTAGCCATCTTTCCCCCCTGTCTTCACACCATCTTCCCAAAGTACACATCTGTGCCAAATTTCTTATAAGAATAGCAGTGAAATTGGATTAGGGCCCAACCTAATGACCTCATTTTAACTTAATCACCTCTGCAAAAACCTACCTCCAAATATGGTTACATTCTGAGGTACCCAGAGTTAGGACTTCAATATAACTTGGGGGGTGGGGGGCATAATCCAACCCGTAACACATACATCATTCACGATGCAGTATTTACAAGACCTCAAGTAGCAATAAATCCTTTGATCTTCAAAAAAAGCAATCATCTTTTTATGCTTGATATATAGTGGCAGGTTTATGAATTTTGAACATAGGATATTTTTTCCACTCAAACTAAGCTCCTTGGTATATAATAATCCAAACTATATACTCTGTTTTTAAAATCTTAAGTATTTTAGGAAAATAGTTATATTCATGAAATTACACAAGCCTTTTCTATAAAGTGTTCAATTTTTCATAGTAATGACAGTTGAGGTTTATCAACCTTTGAGAGGAGCAAATGAAATTCAAAGAGCCCTGAAGTTTGATCTGAAGAGCAAAAAATGAACTGCAGGGACACAGCCAACATTAGCGAAGTCAACTATAGATCCAAAACTTTAACTGTCAGTTTAGAGTTGATTTTGGAACATGACCAATCTCCGCCTTCATTCCTTTACACTAAGCTGTCACTCATACCCAAGTGGAAGATGGCAGGACCTTGTGATTCAGGGCATGCTCCCTCCACTGTGCTCTCCTTTACAGGCACAGGGCCATTCTTCATCTCTTAGAAGGTACTTTAAAAAAAAAAAAAAAAAAAACAAAAAAAAAAACATTCTTTTTAATGTTTTTGAGAGACAGAGCATGAACAGGGCAGGGGCAGACAGAGAGGAAGACACAGGCTGAATGAGACTGTCTGAAGCAGATTCCAGGCTCTGAGCTGTCAGCACAGTGCCTGACACAGACAGGGCACAAACTCATGAGCCACAAGATCATGACCTGACCTGAAGTCAGATGCTTAACCGACTGAACCACCCAGGTGCCTCAGAAGCAACTTTTAACCTTAGCTTTTTAACGCTTAGAATTCTATTAGTAATTATACGTGATAACAAAATACAAATACTTTTCTGCGAAATAGACAATATTAATTTTTAAATTTTGCCTGAGAAGACTGGGTTTACAGGTCTTTGCCTGATAGGAAATGTGAATTGCGTGAGAATAAGGAACACGTAGATTCTAATCATCTCTCAGAGACCAGGTACGAATAACACTGAGGGGGAAAGGCAAAAAAGGAGCTAAAATCAGAAAAAAAATATATATACACAAATCTCAAGGATATCTTTGTTTTATTATTTCAAAATCTAGTACATCTATGAAATACCTATTTTAATGTGCACATTCTGTAGATTTATGCATTTTTAGTAATAAAAAGTGAGCCAAAGCAAAGTTAATTCACCTTAATCAGGTAACAAGGAATCATATGCCAAGGGTAAAAATCAGAGAAACTGTTGTTTTGTGTTATGCACTGATTTCAGAGAACAGGGATATTAATGAGAGGAGGGAAAAAGTTTAGTTTCTTTTAATAGTCCATATTCAAAAACTGAAATCCAATTAGCCTCATTGAGCAATGTTTTGCATTTTAATTCCATCCATGTTCGTTATTGTCTGACTTCCTTCAAAGTGCTTTTAAACAAGATATCCTCAGCAGTTAACCCGATGCCCGTTTTTAGGTTTTGGTTAATTTCATCAAAGACAACATCCAGCAGAGCACATCTCTATTACTCAAAATCCTTACACTCAAGAAATACCAAGTTCATTTAATATCTTTCTGCTTTTCTTTGCAAGTTCCACAGAGAAAGGGAGATGGGAAGACAGACAGCTGAGGAAGAGTAAATGTAAAGGAACAGCAAGCTAAAAGCAATAACCCTAATCTTGAACACAAATGTACACAGCTGTGCGGTCCTCTGACACCAGAGAAGCCGTCTATGTGTAATGCAATCTTAAGGAAAAACATCCTTGTTCTCTGGAACAAACTTCTCCATTTCTTTTGTTGCTTTTTTATTTAAAAATGTTAAATCACAAGACATGGCATGCATTCAGAAGCACTTCCTTTCTTTCAACGATCTCAGTCTTCAAAACCCAGGTGAAAAAAGGAAAAATAATAGCATTTCCATTCCTCACTTTGTTATGCTCAGTTATTTCTGGGTCATACAATAAGGAAAGATACTAATTGGACAATGAGAGTATTGATGAGCTTCTAGGAACTTCAAACAACTTCTGGGATACCTCATTAGTAGCATATCTGTTCAGAAATAACCTAAGAAGGTCTATCATCACTTCTCATTGGACGATACTTCCCATGTAATTAAAATACCAAATAAACTGAAGTAGTTGAACATCTTTTATCAGGTGACACACAAATGGTTTGAAATTTTCCACCAACAGTCTAGGAACTCTCACTTACCTTGAGATCAGAAAGACTCCATCTAAAACTGGACTTGGGGAAGTCGTCCCAACATCAAAAGGTTTGAAGGTTTGACTCAATAGTATCACGGATCATTAGGAGATAGTACTTAACCAAAGTGACAACAGAAGATTTTCAAGGCAAATACATAAGGGTATAAGGATGTGAATATAAGTTAGCTCTTTTAATACTGAGAAGATTGGATTTTCTTAACTAATCAAAGACCTGATAAACACGACATGAAGCACAGTCAACTAATTGTTAAGGTAAAATCTTTGCAGATTACTTAAAAGATACAGAAAAATCTTTGTTTGCCATTTATTAAGAGCAGACCAATAATCAAAGAAAATGTTGTTTCTTAGAAAACCAAACTCTAAATTTGTACCAGTGTGCTTGTGACATTACAACTTTTTTTTTTTTTTTTTTTTTTTTTTAATTTAAATCTATTCCAATCTTAGCCTGCTTGACCACACATAAAATTCCTTTCAGGATTCCTTTTTTATAAACATTCTCCAGCTTTTTTTTTTTTTTTTTTTTTAATCCCTCTTAAGTTTTGTCCTTTTTTTCCCCTCATTCTCATTCTGGAACAACCATTTAACTTTAGGAACTGCTGGATCCTCTGGTAGTTTTATTTTCAATTTTTTGAGAAACTTCCATACTATTTTCCATAGTGACTGTACCAATTTACATTCCCACCACTACCCAACCAGGGCTTCCTTTTCTCCACAGTCTCACCAACACTTATTATTTCTGTCTTTTTGATAATAGACACTTGAACAAATATGAAGTGATTTCTCATTGTGATTTTGATTCCCCGGTCATTAGTGATGTTGAACACCTATTCATGTACTTTTTGGCCAGCTGTGGGTCATCTAAGGGATTTTAATAGTCTGATTTGTGCCTACTTAGATTTTTATGTGCCAGGGATCAAAACAGTCTGAATTTCCCGACTTAATTTATTTTCACAAGTCTGCCAGTGGTTTATGGTGTGGACTGATTATCTTGAGGTTTTTGTGACTCCCCTAATGACGGCCATCTTACTTTTAGATTGAAGGATATCTATTGTTTTCCCTTATTGAAATAATCCTAATTCAACCCGATTCACTGCTTCTGGCAGCCTCCACACAGTACCCGAAACCCGTCAGGACCTCCCAAAGGCACCCTTTTAAGTGAGGTTGGCCACAAATCTAAATGTTGTGGCCCACTAAGCCTCGCTGAGAAAATGTGTGGTCTCTCACGCCCCAATTTTCCACCCAAAAGGATTAGGACAAACTCAAAGAACCCAGAACACAAAATCAGCTGAGCTCAACCCGAGAGAGGCTTACCGGAGATCCTGGAAAGCAGCCGAAGAGACAACAAACAAAACAGGCTCTGTGGTATCTTCACCTGGGTCTACAAGCAGTCCCCAAGATTTCAACAGTTACTTTTGGGCCCCACCTTGCTGCCAAAACTCTCAGATAACAAAAAGAAAAAAAAAATAATAATGGGTTTGATATCCTCGATTCAAGAAGGAACCATCGTTGCAGCAGGAAAACACAAGACCTCAGGACCAGTGAAAAGCTCTTCCCAAGGGATGGTGGGTAACAGAGACTTTTATAGTTAGAAGAGGCACCATGGAAACAGGGCATGATTGTGTACGAGGTCAGGATTTCCTAATAAAGCTAACAAATCCTATTGTCTAGGGTAAGGTAAATTAGTTAAAGCTGTTCCCTGACAGGTGTTTCCCATGAGCTCAGGTTAACAGTTGTGACATGAGCCAGCCTTCATTTTGTGCATCCCTATGTAGAATTCACTTTATCAGAAGCTTTGATGTGAAAAAATTAGGAAAGTCTGGAGGATGGATAGTGAGGACAGGACAGACTCAGGGCTGAAGGAAGTTACAGTTGCTTCTGGTACAACAGCATGCACCTGAGGGTGCCATTTTCCTACTTTCCCCACAACTTTGCCGACAAGATTCCTCCTCCACTAAGCTTGGAACAAACTAATAAATAGAGAAGTAGGTCCCATGGCAGTGATATTAGAGGGGCTATGGGTTAAAAGAACTGAGAAGCAAAGAACAATAATAAAAAAAAAAAATGTCTGTCAGTCTCTCCTTAGCCTTTTCAAGTGCTAATTTACCTGCAAACGCTTTAGATCAACTAGATTGTTGTTACATTTATCGCAGCATGACCGTTCAAACAGGAATCCTTCTTCATGGATCTCACTATGTCACTGTTTTTTTCTGCGGTGGTTGTTAGTGCACAGATAGTGTGTAGATTATTAAAGAGAGATTCTATATTTAAAATGGTCCCCTAAATTCACAAGCAAATACTCTAAAATTAGTGAGTTAAATTATTAATCCTGTTAACAGAGTACTGATCTAGAAACTGAGGTAAATAGGAATAAAGTGACTTTTTTCAAGGAGAGATGAGATGAGGATCCTTAATGCCTGCGCCTTCAAAATTCTACCTTCTTTATTTCTAAGCTGAAAATAGACTATGGAATCACCAAAACCATGCTCAAATATAGTGATGATAGAATAATTTAATGATATTTCCTCAAATATAGTCAATTATTCAGAAATTCTTATAAACTATATTGTTTTGTTTCCACTAGTATTAAATAAGTTTTAAATACGTTTACAAAGTCATATGTACTTCACTGGAAAATATGGCAATTTGTCTTTATGATGAATTATTTTACCCCAAACAGCTAATTTTTTTAATAACAAATGGCTTTACATGAAGTTTAAATTAAAAACAAAGAACAAAAAACAGAGACAATTACAGAAATCATCCAGAACCGAACTACAATGACCTAAACTATTTAAGCTAACTCATTATCCTGATAATGGAATTACATACTGACTTCAATTTGGTACTGGGGGCTAGGCTGTCAGTTTTGTTTACAAAGAAATGTACATGAATGAAAATATCACACGGTGGCATTTGCCATTAGGCATTACAAAATATAATTTACAAAACCATATGTTCTGCAATTAATTTATTTCACAAAAGGCTGGAATTTTTAACGTGTTCTACCGTCCTATTGACTTCAAATTTTCTGCTAATCTTGGGAGATCCTCTTTAAAAGACTAGGAAAGATCAGGAGGTGCTTCTTTGGTTGTATTTAAAGGGAAATTAATTCCCTGGAATCTGCATTTGTCTTTTTAAATGACAACAGACTTGCCTCAAGTGTGAAATCATAAATTTAAAGTTAAAAGGCCCCTGGGGTGGGAGGCTAGCAGTTGTCTCTGGATGAGGAGACCATTGACAATGGCAGCAGATGACAACCCTCAATACAAACACTGTTGAGCGTGTCCACGTGAAATTTATGGAGAGGTATTTTAATTCTCTTCTTCTATGCTTGGTGTGGTTTGTCTTCTAGAACAGAAGCAATTGTTATCAGTATGTAACTCAAGCCCCTAGGATGTGATTACATACTCAAGGCATGAAGAATTAGCAATGCTTTCAACAGTCCCCATGGACTAGCTTCAGCCTTTGTGATTGATCAACAAGAGTAACTGTCTTGGTTATAATCCCCACATTACATTCCAGAGGAAAATCATCACTGCGCCCTTCGTTTTGTAAATTGTATTATTTGTGTCAACAGGGAGGATTTCTACAAATGTTAACTGGACAACTGTATACAGATGTATCCTCTAAAATGGTTAGCCCAAGGGGTAAAAATATGTCTTGGTCTTACTATTCATCTGGCAACAGCTGACAATTTGGCAACAATCTATGTTATGCTAAGATTTCCTAATATCCCTCCTTGTATTGTTTCATAGATAGCTGCCTGAGGAATCACAGGAGATGAAAAAGCAGGCTATGCAGAATAAATTATTAAAACAATCATAGGGTAAATGTCTATCATTAAAAAGAATCTTTATGCTGTTATTTCTGTGTATATATAAGAGGGATAAGAAGCGGGGGAGAGGTCAATGCCTGGGTGAGCTTTCATACATAACTTGAAAGCTTTGTTTCCATATATTTGAGATACATGGTTTTTCTCTAGTGGAAGGGTATCACAGGTTACCTTTGCACATTTCAAACAACTGACAGTGTTTTTTGGAGATGTCACTTACAGCTTCTCCTAACAAGGAAAGAAAACTCTGGAGAAAGAGTCTAAGGAAGCAAAGAGAATTATATACCTGAATGTCATATACAGGAATTTGCAGTCTGTCTTTGCATTGTTTCACTCTTCTCTGTTTACTGGGTCTGCCTGTGGAAATACCTGTGAATCTGATCATCAGCATGAGGTGTTTGTTCTGAGTCACTGCTTGCTGTGTGCCCCTGAGAGCATTTTGTTGCTGTGTTTTTCTGCTAATCACGTCAGTGTTTCAATGTTTCATTGCTTCCAAACAGTGCTTTCATCATCCTGGGGGTATAAAATCTGCCTACTGTTGATACAATTGTCCTTTTTCAATACACCAAAACATCACATTATGATATTTTAAGAACTCAATTCATTTCTCGGGAATATTAACTAATCTGAGAAAAAAGAATATGGCACTGATAATCGTCAATAAGTTTTATCTCAAGCCTCACATACTGGTCCCCCACGCTTGCTCATTTGGGCTATTTTTGACTATCAATAGCATGAGCTTATTGTTCTATCTAGGTCATGAGCTTACATCATTATCATAGCTGAGTTCCATCTTAATCAGCTCCTTGACAAAGTTGTTACTGTATCATTACTATTAGAACCAGAGTATTCAAAGCAGCTAGAAACTCTCCAAATATTAAAGGGACACAACAATATGTAGATATCCTAAGGCAATTAAGAACTCCATATTAACCATATTGAATTAATTCAGATCCCCTCATTGCTCTACTCACATGGTGTGCTATGTGATCTAGTGAAAGGAAGAAAAGGAAGAAGAGGAAGGAAGGGTGGAAGGAAGGAAGGAAGGAAGGGAGGGATGGAGGGAAGGAGGGAGGGAGGAAGGTGGGAGGCGGGAAGAGAAAGGAAAAAAGAAGGACTTCCCAAAAGCTAAAGAAGAAAATGGCTAACATTTATGTAGTGCTTAATATATGCCAGAAATATTCTAAATGCTTTATGAGAACTGAGGCATTTAATTCTCACAACCACCCAAGAAGTAGGTTGTAATTATTTCCCTCATTTTACTAATGAAGAAATCAAGACCTCACAGTTACTCATGATGATAAAACTAATGGGTGGAAGAGGTGGCTTTTGAACCCAGGCAGTCTGACTCCAACAGCTGAAGTTTGGACCACTCAGCTACGTTTCCTCTCCAACATGACCTGAAAATATAGTAATAGATATCACACTCACCTAGTGACAGGTTTACATGTTTTTAACTGAGGATTTTGGAAAAGTTCTAAATTGGAAGAGTCTCCTTTTCATCCTTAGGATATTTTATGTTGTCATTTTGCGTTTATCAGGTACTTGGCCTTGTATTTCATTTTCTTCCACAATTCTCTGCTTCTTTGATATATTTTTTTCTAGATTTTTCCTTTTACAGTTTAATCACATTTATTTGATAAATTAGAAAGCATATCCAAAGTTACAGGTAATTGCCAATATAAAGTCATGGATAAAAGACAGAATTCTGAATTTCAAAATACCAGTTTCAAATCTCTAGTCCAACTCTCAGTGCTGGTTTAACCTCAGGCAACGATGCTACTATTTCTTATTATCCAGCCCTTACTTTTTCTGCTGCCAAACAGGGAGGGATAGCATATGGCTGTTGTTCATGTGTGTATATTTACTTCATGGTGTTGTAAGATTTAAATGAGATAATGCATATAAAACATTTAGCACAGTACCTGTATATAAAAAGTAAATGGTAATTATTTCCATTTAAAAAAAAAAATTTAATGTTTATTTATTTTTGAGAGAGAAAGAAAGAGCACAAGCAGGGAAGAGCAGACAGAGAGGGAGACACAGAATCCAAAGCAGGCTCCAGGCTCTGAGCTGTCAGCACTGAGCTCGATGAAGGGCGCGAGCCCACAAACTGTGAGATCATGACCTGAGCCAAAGTCGGTTGCCTAATCGACTGAGCCACCCAGGCACCCCGCTATTTCCATTTTTGAAGCAGTGATGGATCTAAAGTTTGGTGTTTAACGCAGCATTTGTTTGCCTTTGTTTTTTGTTGTGAGCATACAGTTCTACCAAGCAAGTAACCGTGAACGTGAAAGCCTTCAACTATTCTCAGTGCAGTGTTAAAAAATAACTCCAATAACAAAATATATGCTTGTAATAAGAATTACAAAGATCTAAAGGAGAAGAATATCATGGATTTTAAAGTTAGTAGTAGAGCCGGGAAAAAAAAAAAAATCCATTCACTTTATTTTAACTACATTTTTATTTAGGAAATGTATCCATGCCAGATTATTGTAAAATGGTTGTAGGATACAGGTTAAGGAGCTTCTGTGTTTGGGAATTTCAGATACAAAAGGCTGCAAAAAGCTATGAGAATAATTAAAGAAACTGTTCAATGAACCATGTCATGAGAAAAGAAAAACAGATTTTCCTTTGTCATAACTCGTATATGACTTTTCGGTCCCTTTCTTATGCATAGATACTACCCTCCTATCACTTCCCTTGCTCTAACATAGCTAGAGAAAGTAATAGATCCCCAGCAAACATTGGAGATACACTTAATAAAACCTGCTTACTTAAACTACCTTTTTTTTTTTTTTTTAATTTCTCCTGTCCCTGATGTCTTAGTGTTCCTGGTGATTTACTTCCCAAGATGTCCACTTCATATTGTGTTTGCTGGATGATTGGAATAGAGGGCCCTTTCACCGCTGTTTGCTTCACTTGAGTTGAGGTGGAATGGTTCCAGTTGTGTAAACAGCTCTCGGGGATCTTCCAGCCTTCCTTCCAGTGCCCCATGGAGATACAGTTGACCAAGCAGGGCACCGCGTGGGCAGGTGCTACGCACATTCCCTCCAGTTCTACCGTCCCCCTGTGGGCCCGAAGCCTGATTCTAGCCCTTGCTCTTTTCATGGGTTCGGACAACTAATCATAATTTACTCTGAGGTGATTTGGGTCATGGACAAAACTGCAGATAGAATTAAGTTAATGGAGTCATTTTATTGTGTGCATTGCCAAGGCAAGTTCTCCTGAGAGGAAAGACTAATGGCCTAGTCACCTCTTGCTTTCTGTGCTGAAACAGGGAGACCTGAAGACAAGAGCATTAAAGAAACTAACAGAATCCAATTAATACAGAGGTTCAGGCTCTCCTTCCGCCTGACGTTTACCCACTGCCACGGTTTTCACAACTGACAGAATTTGTGTGTGTTTGTTTGTTTTATGGGAAAACCCTGGAGATAGGCAGGAAAAGTACTTCCATGACAAAAGACGTATTTCCCTTATCACTTACACATTAAGATTTTCGTCCAGGAATAACTACTTACCACATCTTCTAAAGATATTTTCACACATACTTTTAACAGGATATTTTAAGAAAGAATTTTTTCAGATTTGTGACCTATATTTAATAGACTATTTTGATGGAATTAATTCTTTATCTTTTTTAAATCTGTCCACATATTGGAGGGAAAAAATGTTGATATGCATGTTATGAATAGTTTCATGAACATGACTGCAACAACAAAAGAGCAGTCAAAATTATTTGGGGCACTTTTATATTTACTAAATAATTTAACATAGTCCTTGCTTTGGCAGCACAAATACTAAAATTGGAACTATAAGAGATTTAACATATTAAGTATATAGACAAACTTATTTTTAATCGCTGTTTTCTAACTTTCATCCCATTTCTTTTCTTTGCTAGGACTTTTGTATTTTCCTAGTTTCTTTTGTTTACTTTCCTGCCATACTCTAGTTATATATTTTTTTTTGAAATTATAAGATAGGGAAAAATGAATATTATGCAAGTAGCTGTTTAATTAAGTATATATAGTCTAGGAGATATTTTAGTGCACTCATGTTAAAAGTAGGTTTCTAACAGCTGCTAGAATAGTGAATTTTTAATCCCTTGTTACACTTTAAGTCATTTGTAGGGGTGACCAAACTCCTACTTCAGATCATTTAGAGAGAGTAAAGAATGAGTCTCAAGTAACAGTATTTTTTAAAAGCTCCTCTTTTCATTCTAATGTGCAGCCAGATTTGACCTGTGATACTCTTAACAGGGGCTAAAAAGAATATTGTTAAATAATTTTTTTAAAGGGAGACATGGTCAATTTCCCTAGGATGTTTTCTTAGAAAATCAGACTTAGAATTTCAGTCCTATATAAATATCCTATACTTAAACTCCAGCTCCAGCCTTTCACCAGAATTTTCCACATGAAACGTGTTGCAAGTCTCTTTTATGAAGTTCTTTTAACAGAAATCTTTTGAAAATTATAAGACAAAAGTAAGACCTTGCGGTGGTGTCTGGGAGAGGTGGAACGATAGATTTTGCCAGGGGTCATTTCCCATCACTTGTATTAGATAATGTATTTTGGGGGGAGTCAAATCAGTCTCTAATCCTAAATAAATCAGCACAGCACAATGACAGATAGAAATTAGGCACTAGAATTTCAAAAACTGGCTCTATCGTAAGTTCCTCTGGAGTTCATATCTATCATTTAGGCTAAAGAAGTGTATTGCCGTTAATTACTTCATTTTCGACAATCAGAAATGGTGACATAAGAATGAATTGTGCGAACAAAACCAAGGTTTTCTTTTGGATGCACTTTCTCTTCATTATTTATGTTTTGTCTCAGCAATAGCAATAGCAATGAGCTTATAGATAGGAACGTTGATTTCAGTGGATTTGACTACCAAAATAAAGTATCAAGGGCATCTTTCTGGTAACCCAGTAAAACACTCCAATAATCACTTTTTCATTCCTCTACTCTAAAAATATCTGACTCTCAATGAATACTTTTTACACTCATTATAGACCAAATTTCTATTTTCAAAAAGCTTTCAGTGCTTTACCAGTGAGTTCTTTAGAGTTGTGAGGTGACAGGAGATGGGGTGGAGAATTGACCTTTGAAAGGGATCAGTTTTCTTTATAACTACACAGGAATCTTCAACATTAAAAAAAAAAAAACAAAAAAAAAAAACCACAAAACCAAAAACCATGTTATTCAGTGTGTTTCATGACCTGGCACGTGCTTGAATGACCCTTGACCATAACAAAGCATTAGAATTGACAGAGCAAGGAAAAAATATCTTTGAAAAGAAATTGTTATCAATCAGCAAAGAATTTTGATTCAAAGAAAATATACTGAGTAGTAAGAGTTTCAGTAAAACACACCATAGATCTGTCTTCCTGCAAGAAAGGCTTTGACTTACTGTTTTGTTTGGTTCAGACTTCTGTTTTGTTTTGTTTTTTTTTTTATTTTTTTAGATGAATTTGACTTTTATTTTAAATTTTATTTTTTGTTGTTGTTATTTTTTTTTCAATATATGAAATTTATTGTCAGATTGGTTTCCATACGACACCCAGTGCTCATACCAAAAGATGCCCTCTTCAATACCCATCACCCACCCTCCCCTCCCTCCCACCCCCCATCAACCCTCAGTTTGTTCTCAGTTTTAAGAGTCTCTTATGCTTTGGCTCTCTCCCACTCTAACCTCTTTTTTTTTTTTTTCCTTCCCCTCCTCCATGGGTTTATCGGACAAAGGGCTAGTACCCAAATCTATAAAAAGTTCTGTTTTGTTTATACATCCAGAGAAATCTAGACAGAAGTACATCAGACAGGATTATGTCAATAAACCATCAGTTTGCAGTCTTTATGTGGAAAAGAAATCATAGTGTAATTTTTTCAGCATTTTGAAAATAGAATCAATATGAATTTCAGGAACTGAACATATCTATGTATGTGCAATGATTATACATACAATAGATTTATAATTAATTTGGAACCAAGTACAGTAAAACCTTGGTTTGTGAGCATAATTCGTTCCGGAGACATGCTTCTAATCCAAAACACTTGTATATCAAAGCAAATTTCCCCAAAAGAAATAATGGAAACTCAGATGATTCATTCCACAAACCAAAGATATTCATATAAAAATTATTAAATACGTTAATATAATACAAAATAATAAGGAAAATACAAAATATAAAGACAAATAAATTAACCCACACTTACATTTGAAAACCTTCATGGTTGATGTGAGGAAGACAAGAGAGAGGAAGGTTATCGTATAGAATGACTTTCACTATCATTAACAGATGTTGACTAAGGTACAATATTAATAAACTCTTGTCATACACTGTATTTGATGTAACTGGCAATAAGGAAGCAGAGGAAAGGGTCTATATTTGCAGGCAGCCTTGCCTAGAATGAAGCAAAGCATTCTTAAACTTATTCTTGTATGGAGAAGCAAAGGACTGTCCATAGGTGCTTTGAAATGATAAAAAATACACTAGTGTCAGTTGCGGGCACCTTCCAACATTCTGAAAAATCACTGATTTCTGCCAAACACCATGGCCTGAGACGGAGCATCTGAGCATGGGAGATGATCACCCACAATCCCGCAGAGAGAAAGATGGGTTGGGAGGCGTGGTAGGGGAGAGAGAGAGAGAGAGAGAGAGGAACCATTGGCTGGTTGTGATCACGTGACCTTCGGTGTCACGTACCATTCATGTTTCAAGACATCCCTCATTTATCAAGTTAAAATTGATTAGAAATGTTTGCTCATCTTGAGGAATGCTCACAGAACACATTGCAATCCAAGATTTTACTGTGTTTCATTCTTGTGGTAGAGCAGAAATGAGTTTCCTCATACTGTACTGTTTTCTTCCACTGGCTACCATTTTTCTTTCTCCTCGTTCTGATTTTCATTTCAGGAACAGAAAAGTAAATTAAGGCTGACAGTGGTCATACCTTGCGGGGACTGACAGTCTAGTGTCTTGCCTGGAGCATTCATTCACCCAGAGCCTTATCTATACTACTTTCCAAGTTGCTGTAAGACTGGAACTTAAAATTGGGGAATGTCTGTGCTCACAGATAGGTAGGAGGGACCATTCAGGACTGTTACTATTTGGGGAAGATGATTTGTTTCTTTACAGGATAGGCTGTTGGCTTCTAACTGTGTTCCACTTTATGATTAGTGTCTTTATGTCAGACCAGTCCTACTCATACGGAAAGATTGAGATCTTCTTACAAAGGCCAGTGTTTTTTCGAAAGAGCCGGTTATCATCGTAAATCATAAATTCCAAAAGGACAAACAGAGGACATTCTCTCTTGTTCATCATCAGTGCCATTGGGAGTCATTGTAAATTAATCAGGTGGTCATACTGCTACTTTTTTTTTTTTAATTTTTTTTTTTTTAACGTTTATTTATTTTTTGAGCTAGAGACAGAGACAGAGCATGAATGGGGGAGGGTCAGAGAGAGGGAGACACAGGATCCGAAACAGGCTCCAGGCTCTGAGCTGTCAGCACAGAGCCCGACGCGGGGCTCGAACTCACGGACCGCGAGATCATGACCTGAGCCGAAGTCGGCCGCCCAACCGACTGAGCCACCCAGGCGCCCCGGTCATACTGCTACTTTTAAGTTCTTACTCTACAATTTGAACAATTTTCCCTGTACAATTTCACCATAGCTATATGGATGCTATTCTAGCATTAATTTAGTCTCAAAAAATTAAACCATAACTTGAACTGTAACTGCCATATAACTGAGTTCCATCTTACAAAGTAGTTCCACGATGGTAAAAAGTTTACAACATTAGTTAATATATGTTATTTTTATTCGGGTGATGCGCTGAAGAAACTTTCTGTAGTAAGCCTAAATACAATCTCTATAATTTATTCAATAAAGTTTTCTCCCAAAGTATCCTATCTTGCAATGTCTAAATTGTAATGCATCATCTAAGAAATATTTTATTGTAGTTTGATTCCTATGTTTGAATACACTGCTGAGTACCTTTTCGATAAGGCTTGTGACTAGAGAGAAAAAGACCTGACTATATAACCAGTCCCATTGGACCTTAATTTCCAAATTAGCCTTCTGGAACTTTAACTTCTTCTTAGAGATTTTAAGATTTTCCTGTGGTAATTTGGGCTGACATTCTATATGAGTTCTACAAAATAAATGCATGGCTCCAAAACCCTTCTTTGGAGACCGCTGAGCTAAAGTTTGCTTATAACTTAGTCCCAATAGAAGTAAATAACTCTGTGTTAAGATTTGTAGTTTCTTTTGGATCTCACAGATCGCATGCATTTCTGGTTTATGTAACCACCCGTGTCATTAGAAATAGAGAAATACAAGGTTAAAATACCCAGAAGTAATGAGAATTATAGTCATAATAGAATCATGATATTTTAGGAACATGTCAAAATTCAAATGGCAAATGCAGAACTTTTATAAGGTAAACCTCACTGAGTGGTATCATGGCTATCACAGCAATTCAGACTCTTGAAAATGTTTACGTTAACTTTTCATTGCTATCAAATTTTGCATTGCTCTCTAAAATTCTGCATTAAACTTGGAAATGTATTCTGTTCTACATTTCACAGTAGATTTGTCTACATAAATGGAAACACTAGGTGGATAGAGTGAGCAGTGAATTCATTTCTTTGATACAGTAGTCCCGCCTTATCCACGGGGGATACATTCCAAGACCCCAGTGGAAGCTTGAAATCGCAGATAGTACCAAACCCAACATATACTACGTTTTTTCGTATAGATACATACCTATGATAAAGTTGAATTTAGAAATGAGGCACATTAAGAGATTAGTAAAAAAGAACAATTATAACAATATGCTTTAATAAAAGCTATGTGAGTATTATCTCTCTCCCTCTCTCAAAATCTCTTATTGTACTGTATTCACCCTTTCTCTCCTTGTGATGCTATGAGATGATAAAATGCCTATCTGATGAGAAGAAGTCAGTCGAATGATGTAGGCGTTGTGACATAGCATTAGGCTAGTTCTGACCTTCTGACCATACATGAGAAGGGGGTCACCTGCTTCCATACCACATTGACCACAGGAACTGAAACCAAGGAAAACGAAACTGTGGATGGGGGTGGGGAACTACTATACTTTTCTTTTTTCTGCCTGTGCTTTAGTTTAGGGAGAAATCTATCAAATATTACACATACAATTAGGTCTGACAAACATCTGTCCTTTTTCTTTTTCTCTACTGGAAGACTTTTTCTGTCTTTGCTAATGTGTCATTTTCATCATCACCAGGACAAGAGAACTTCAAATAATTTCCTTGATTTTTGTCTGTGGTTTCAGTGCTATTAGTAAATATTACCTTATCTGTGAAATGTTTAGGAAGAACTACTGGAATTGTTTTGTTTTGTTTTGTTTTTCCTTCAAGTAGATATTTCAGAAAAGATTTCCATTTCATAACTGTAAAACTGAGTAGTTTCATTTTTTTCCTACTTTATATTCTTTAAGAATTTGCAACTTGAACAGGTGCTCAAAATCCATCTCAGATCTTACATATGGATAAAAGTCAATTATCTAATGTAATCTTTAAAAAAAAATCTTTAAGGGGTGCCTGGGTGGCTTAGTCAGTGGATTTTGGCTCAGGTCATGATCTTGTGGGTTCGTGAGTTTGAGCCCTTCCTCCTGCTCTGAGCTAGCATGGAACCTGCTTGGGATTCTCTCTCTCTCTCTCTCTCTCTCTCTCTCACTTTCTGTCTACCTCTCCCCTGCTCTCTCTCTCTCTCAAAATAAATAAATAAACTTAAAAAAAATCTTTGGTTCTTTGAATAGGAAGTGATATGAGATTCTTTAATACAAACCTCTAAATTCTCAAGTGAAGAAACTCATTCTTGGAAAGGTGAGATGGATTTAAGTGGTCTGCCCAAGGTGACATAGTGAGGTACGGCAGAGAGAAATCTAGAATCTATGTCTCAGGACTCCACGGCAATGTGTTTCCACTTCACCATGTTACTTTGCATTACATTTTAACTATAGGTACTGCTTGACAGATTGCAAAGAATAAAAGAATATTTCCTCTTTCAATTCCGTTGTACAATTCAAGATGTAAAGTGTGAGAATAGAGTCATAACTCCCCTGAATGAGGCTTGATACTATCTTAGCCCTGACTTTGTACCATTTCATTGTGTAGAGTCCCGGAGTTAGAGAACATCATTCTCTCTCATCCTGGGATTGATAGCACCTCACATGATTATCCCATAGCTTTCTTTTGATAGAAATTATTAATCAGATGTCTCTATGACTTGGGATGTGAAAGATGTAAGGTAGAATTCTCTCTCTTGCTTTTTAGATACAGGTGGATATTTTGACAAGCTTGTAATTGCCCCGTTGTTATAAATGCACCTCCATTTCCACTATGCCTCACCTGTTTTTAGCAACTCCTGAAGTAAATACCTACTTAGAGTATGGAAGATCCAGCAGATAAAGTTTTTACCAAGGATCCCAGAAACATTTTTTAAAGCTGCTTATCTAAGATCTCTGCATGCATCTCATGGCAAATTGCTATTTTCCAGCAAAGGTTAATGGGTACCTGTTTGGACAGGAGCAGAGCATAATTATTTTTTCCCCCTGAGGATAAATGTAAAAGGAGCCTGAAGAGTCCTATGAAAGCTGTCTCCAGACCTTGTGCAACACATTTGATTAATGGGAGCTAAGGTTACTGGCCTTTGGGAGAACGATGAGAAAACAAAGGAATGTACATTGAGCCTCAGTTGATGTTACCAACAGGCATTCTTATTTTAATCTCACCCCTGTATCTCCAGTACAATGGTACTGACATTCTCTCCTACCCTATCCTTTTCACAGCTACAACTTTCAGATCTTTATGACTAACTCTACCTAACAAAGAACTCAAGTAGACACAGAATTCTTTCCGTTACACAAAATCTGAAGGGGAAAATGGTGTTTAAATGGAAAATAACCAGGAAATGAATTTGACATTTATATAATTAAAGGATAGTTTTTAATCCAGAGTATTCTTATATTTTTAGATGGAATGATAGTTGGCACAGAACTAGAAAAAAAAATAGAGCCGCTTTTTGGGTTTTCCATTTTCACTGATTTAGACTTATGATACATGCTCACTGAAAATTAGGAGACAGACAGGAACAAGTCATATAAACTTAACCCTTTGTGTTTAATGATAAACAACACATATCATATTTCATACCCTTAGGGTTTATGGGAGGAGAAATTGTTCTCACCTTGAAGAAGTTGCCTACTTACTTTGATTTATTCTTTGTCCACTCGTTCAAATAGCTTTTATACACGACTCACAAAAGCCAGGCACTGGGTCAAAAAAAAAAAAAAAAAAAAAAAATTCTATATTCTAGTGTTGGTTTTTGTCCTGAGCTCCAATTCAAAATTGTCAAAACGTTCCTTTTTAATACCCAATTATCCTCCTTTTTAGTTCCTGATTTTTGTAATAATACCCTTAACTTCCTTCTAGACACCCAGACTTAAGTCTTCTGTAATTTCTGGCTCCATTCCTCCCCCATAGTAGTAGAAAAGTGCTGTATCACTTTCTCCCCTCAAAATGGCTCTGTTCTGGGGTGCCTGAGTGGCTCAGTCGGTTAGGGGTCCGACTTCATCTCAGGTCATGATCTCATGGTTTGTGAGTTCAAACCCTACTTTTGGCTCTGTGCTGCCAGCTTGGAGCCTGGAGCCTGCTTCAGATTCTGTGACTCCCTCTCTCTCTGCCCCTCCCCCACTCACACTGTCTCCTTCTGTTTCTCAAAAAATAAGCATTAATTTTTTTAATGGCCCTGTTCCCATTACTATGACCATCTTTCAGATTCCATTCCCAGACTTCTTCACTGACCTCTTCGTCTTATACCCTAGAACCAAGCAAGTCTTCCTCAAGCACTCTTGAAACGTGCCTTACGCCAATAGATCCAATAATTTCATAATACCTGCAATTTTTCTGTACTAAACAACCAACCTTCAGAGCTTCACATGAACTCCTAAGTACAATTTTTAGAGTAATATCCCATGCCCTCCTAACTTTGGCTCCAATCCTATCTCACCAAGCATAACTTAGGTTCCTCCCCTAAACAAATCTTTACTTCCAACTTTATCATCAGGCTCCTGAACGCTAATCTTGCCAGCCACATTCCTGAGTTTGGTCTAGTGATGTACTCTCCCTTTGTTTTGGAAAATTTTCTACTTCAATTTGACTTATGTTGTAATGTGCATTTCAAGTCCTGTAAGAATTAGACAGCAATCCACAGGGTAATTTCTGAATTCCAACTGTTTGGGTACAAATCCATACCCGTTGGGAGAGTCTAAGTTAAGCCAAAGTGACAGACGATTCACAAATCTAGTGGTTTTAAAGGTTTATTCTCTCACCTACTATGTCTGTACCAGATTGCCTAGGGGTTCAAATCTGTTTCTTTTGTTGTCAAAGACAGATTGATGGACTCTTTATCCTTTGCAGTGTGGTGGTGGGAAGAATATATAAATAAAAGAAACCGGCTTTTAAAGTCTTCCTTCCTTCATATAACCACGCCCAGCTTCAGAAGGTATAGGGAAATAAATCCTACCATGAATGTAAAACTAGGAAAAATGGACATTTCGGAAACAGCACCAGGGACTACAATCCTCCCTAAACTGTAGTGCCCCATCTTTAACATGGGAATAATTATAACTGTTTGGAATTTTAAATGTGCTTGATGTGTTGAATACTGTATTGAAAGTGAAAAACAGGGGCGTGCCTGGTTGGTTCGGTCATTAAGAGTCCAACTTTGGCTCAGGTCATGATCTCATGTTTGGTGGGTTTGAGCCCCCCCCCATCAGGCTCTGGGCTGACAGCTAGAAGCCTGGAGCCTGCTTCGGATTCTATGTCTCCCTCTCTCTCTGTCCCTCCCCATTTCACGCTCTGTCTCTCTCTCTCTGTCTCTCAAAAAGGAATAAAAATTTAAAAAAAAAATTTTTTTAAATAAAAAAAGGTGGAAAACAGAATGGTTGTATGATTATAAATGTATCAATTGTTTACCGTTGTGATCACGGGCCGACTGGGAGTTGCTCAGCATCAGAAGAGAATATCCTACAGGGTCCCGCAGGTCTGGGGAAAGAACAACATTCAAAATTCGTTGTTGTTTCTAGTGAATGCGTATTGCTTTTGCAACATCGTAAAGTTTAAATATTGTACATCGTGAACGATGTGATATGCAGACTACAAAGTGCTTGGGAAGAGTCTGGCACCATGTACGTGCTAAATAAAACTTTGTGTTCAGTGTGGAGCGTCAGGGTTGGGCGGGGGCCCGTGGCCCGGGCGGTGAGAACATTCACCCAAGGCGGAAGGAAAGAGACCAAAGTTTATTGAAAACACCGCAGGGGAGCAGCGCGCAGGATCGCAGAGGAGAGACTGTCTGCCGCCAGGAGGCAGTGGTGAGGGTCTAGAGGATAGGGCAGAGTGAGGGAGTAGGGGGATGTACGGAATTTTCCCTTTCTTGGTGATCTTAGAAACTGTGCCTGGTCGTACGTAGACCATTGGGCAGTTAGGGTCTCTGGCTTAATGAGCCCATTGTGTCTTCAGCTCGGGAGTCGCTGGGGGCCCTTTGCCCTGCTCAAGCTTCCTTTGCTCAAGCCGGGTACCGGCAAGAGGCTCTGCGTTTGGTTTCTGTGAACCCTTGCAGAATTTAGCACAGCGGCTGTCTTGGCCTGAGTTTCCTCCGGCCAACACAAGTCGAAACAAGGGCTTTTGTACAGGCAGTTATTTTAGGAAGTGTCCCAGGGAACAGGAGCCGGGGTAGTGGGAAAAGCGAAACTGGAGAGGAGGAGAAAGCCAGTTAAATCAAAGGTGTGTTAACAAGCTTGTTACTCGGTTGGCAACTGAGGCTGAGTCCTATAGGAATCCTGAGAATTCAGGGGCAGAAGAAGGGAGAATTTAGCCACAGACTTTTCTGCTCCATTGATCAAGGATTGCCCCATGCACTGTCCTTCACACTTTGTAATACTGATTTATAAGCAATAGATATTTGGTTGTTCCGATGGCCAAAATTTATCTTATATATATTTGGTCTTCACCTAGGGTTTCTGGCTCACAGCTACTAAAACCCTTGGAATTTCTTGTGGTGAGGACAATAAAAATGCCTTTTGTTATGTTTATGAATGACTTATAGAAAGCCCTTAGGTAACCTAAGGGTGAGGGCTGGTTGCTGGGAGAACCCACTGAACCAGTAGATGGTTGGAACCTTCAGCACCCCTCACTCCCCCAGCTCCAGGGAGGGGAAAGGGGCTAGAGGCTGAGTCTGGCTGTCAATAGGCCATGATTTAATTTTTGTAGTTAATGTTTATTTATTTTTTAGAGAGACAGAGACAGAGCATGAGCGGGGAAGGGGCAGAGAGAGAGGGAGACACAGAATCTGAAGCAGGCTCCAGGCTCCAAGCTGTCAGCACAGAGCCTGATGCCCGGCTCGAACTCACAAACCATGAGATCATGACCTGAGCCTGACCCAAAGCCGACACCTAACTGACTGAGCCATCCAGGCGCCCCAACAGTCTGTGATTTAATCACTTATGCCTCAAGGCAGTAAAGTCTCCATTTAAAACAAAGAGGACTGGGTTATGTGTTCTAAGAGGGCCCGGATGCTCTGTGTCCTTCCCACACACCTTGCCCTATGCATATCTTCCATCTGGCTGCTCCTGAATTGTATCTTTATAATAAGCTGTAATATATCTGTAATTATATCTTTATAATTAGCTATAATAATTTATCTAGTAAGTAAAATGTTTTTCTGAATTCTGTGAGTTGCTCTAGCAAATTAATTGAATCTCAGGGGTGAGTCCTGGGAATATCTGATTCACATCAGTCTGTCAGGAGTACAGGTAACCACCTGGACTTGTCTTCTGAAGTGGAGGATGGTCTTAGGGGAGTGGTCCCTTTGCCTGTGGAATGTGATTCTATCTCTGCATAGACAGTGTCAGAACTGGGCTGAATTGAGACACTGAGACACCTTGCAGTGCCAAAGAATTGCTGCTTGTTGTGTGTGTAAGCCTGTACACATAAACTGGAATAGGGTTCAAGAACCTTCACCTTCCAGGTTCTTTCCATGAAGTGAATAGTGGGAACCCACTGAGACCTTATCTTAGAGAAGCAAGGCATACAGAATTCATTGAGGGAACAGTGATTCAAGGTGGGGGTGGGAGGGTTGGAGGGCTGAGAAAATGGAGTACAAGGGGTGTTCAATACTCTACCCAACTTGTATTGGTAGTATCCTAAAATGTATTTTCATTTTTCAGATATAACCATGTTAATCAAGCTCATAGATGATGAAGTTTTGGGATGATGGTGGGTGGTCCAGAGCTGGTGACCACAAAAGAATTCTTGAAGATGTCTTTGGTGCAAAAGGTGATTTTATTAAAAGCAAGGGGACAGGACCCATAGGCAGGAAGAGCTGCACTGGGGACCTGATGGGTAACTCATTATATACCCTCAGATTAGGAGGGGGTCAGGGATAGACTAAGTCTGTAAGGAATTTTGAAAGCAAGGTTTCCAGGACCTTGAGGGGCTAGCTATTGCTAGGGAAACACCATTTATCACTGTTTAATGAAACCTCAGTCAGGAGACACTTCAGATGCATATGGGAGGCAATGTGCATAAGCTTAGAGTATTATTGCCAGCATATAACCTGGGGCAGTGAGATAAAGGAAGTAGACTTACAGGACCTTCAAGGTTGGGACAACATTAAACCTAGGCTCTGCTCTCGGTCTCCTTTGCCCCTAGCAAAGTATCATCCTTAGGGCGACTGAGCTCCTGGAGGGAGGTCACTTTGCCGGTTTCAAGGACTTGTCAATGGGCAGCAAGGGAATTTAAATTTTTCATTTGCCATAGTTTCCCACATTACCATGGGAGGTACTTAAACCCTTTCCTTTGTTCTTGGGCAGCCAGGAGTGTCCAAGAAATACCACACAGATCCCACCCAGGGTGGAGGGGGGGTGAGTGCTAGCTTGTACCTTGCCCTCAGCCTGCCTCATGCTCCCTCATCAATAGAGACTGCTATTTTAATGAGAATATTGTTTTTCCATCATAATTAAAAATTAAATTGTCATGCAGTAGAGGACATTTGTTGTCTTTGCCTACACTCTGTCACTTTCACCCTGGTTTTGGTAAAAATGAAAGAGGACTACAGCTAACTGTATTTTGACTTCAGACTTTCTAGTTGGGTTCTTCTTTCTAGCGAAACTCTAGACTCAGGCAAAACATCCCATGATGGGAACCAAAACTACCCCCCCTCAAGTAAAAAGGACTGCCCTAAGCAAAAGCCAGCACATGATTGACTTCAAGACAATGATCGGGGCGCCTGGATAGCTCAGTTGGTTAAGCGTCCAACTTCCACTCAGGTCATGATCTTGCGGTTCGTGAGTTCAAGCCCCGCATTGGGCTCTGTGCTGACAGCTCAGAGCCTGGAGTCTGCTTCAGATTCTGTGTCTCCCTCTCTCTCTGCCCCTCCCCTGCTCACACTGTGTGTGTGTCTCTCTCAAAAATAAATAAATGTCTAAAAAAAATTAAAAAATAAAGATAATGATGGATTTGACCTTCACTGCCTACCTGCACATACCCGCCCTCCTTTGCCCCAAATTTTCGTTATATAAAGCTGAAAGTATTTTCAGCACTTTGGAGACAGCCTTTGAGATACTAGTCTGATGTCTTCCTGGTGTTGGCCTCACTGAAATAAATTCCTTTCTTGTTTGACCACCACTCTATTCTCTGCCTTTGGATTTTGTCAGTGGCATGTGGCTGAACATGGTCTGTTTGGGACCCCAGGAGCCAGGTGCTCCTGCACCCCTGTGGGCTGGCTGCAAAAACAATGCAATTTTCCTTTGGAGAATTCAGCCTCCTAAAAACTCCTTTGAATGAGGTAAAGCCAAAGCCAAAGCCTTGCTCTGTAATTGGACACATGACCCAAGACAGACAAAGGTGTCATCAACCCTGGGACTTTCCAAAACCATCAGGAAACAGATGCTAACTGGTGGGATATAAAGTACATCTATCAGAGAATGTTTTTGCCACCACAGGAAGAAAGCTGCCTGAGAGAGGCCAGTACAGATCAAAGCAGATCCCGGAGGCAGAGAGATCAGGTCCTAATGAGTTCTTATGAGTGATTCCATTCACTCCGATTTATAGCTACTCTACCTGCCTAGAACTTTTTGGTTCCATGAATCCATGAATCTCTTTTTCTCTAAGCCAATTTCAATTCTATTTCCGTCATTTGTAGCAGGAGTTCTGGCTAATAATCGAGAATGCTTACCTCATCTGAATATTCTGGTTTTTTGTCCTGGTACATGCAAAGTCAAATTAAAATAAAAAGTATCTTGATGAGCCTGGAATCAGAATAATTGGAATCTGTTTTGTGATTCATATGTTTAATGGCACCAGATTTGAACAACTTAACACATCCTTCCCCATAGGTTGTATATTTAACTTGGACACACTATTAATACTCTGGGCATTGTTTCTTTGGACATTACTGAGTAGTCCCCTCAGGATTTCTTTTTATTATTCATAGCTAACTACCTCTTTTTCTTTCCCCATAGTGTCTCTTTCAAAACAAGAATGCTTAAGATTAACTAAATATATTCATGCAAATCTTGACTCCTCGATGATCTTAATCAGAGTTTTCAGAGATTAGTTTATTATTTCAAATGTCTAATCACATAAATGTTTTGTGGTTCTTTTCTAAATTTAACAATTTTGGGGCTCTTGGGGTGGCTCTGTCAGTTAAGTGCCTGACCCTTGGTTTGGACTCAGGTCATGATCTCACAGTTGGTGAGTGTAAGCCCGCATTGGGCTCTGCAGTGACAACATGGAACCTGCTTGGGATTTCTCTCTCCCTCTCTCTGCCCCTCCCCAGCTTGCGCTCTCTGTCTCTCTCTCTCTCTCTCACACACAAAATAAATTTATAAAACATAATAAAAATAAATAAATAAATTTAACAATCTGAAGATCGTTCTCCTTCCCTTATCTCCAGTTTATCTTTTCTGACTATAGACAAAGCCCATGGACTTTGTATTGGGTAGATGTACGTTAAAACTTTGGAATCACCGCTGATCTCTAGAAGGGTTCTTAAACTTTAGTGTCCCCATCCACAATATAGGAATAATGATGATACCTTAGAATACCTCCTTTGAGGGCACTAAGACAAAAACATATATATATGTGTGAAAAAATACATTTTTTTGAAAGAATGTCTTTGAAAGAGCCTGAAGTAAACAATAAGAAAAAGCTCTTTTGATAATTATTGTTATTGTTAGGAATTCCCTTATTGTGTGGATGCCTGGTGGCTCAGTCGGTTAAACATTGGACTCTTGATCTTGGCTCAGGTCATGATCTCACAGTTAATGAGTTCGAGCCCTGCGTCAAGTTCTGCACTGACAGTGCAGAGCCTGTTTGAGATTCTCTCTCTCTCTCTGCCCCTCTCCTGGCCTTGTGAGTTCAATCTCTCTCTCTCTAAAAATAAATAAATAAACAAAAAACAAAAATAGCGCCATAGGAGAGCAAAATGATAACATTTTACCAAGATAATTACAAAACAGTTCCTTTGTGAAAAGTGGTTTCAAACAATTCATAAACCATTCACCCAACAAAGGGTCCCTGTTTTCTCCAACAGGAGAATATCCACAGCTAAGACCTAAGACGTGAGGAAGAAGGTGGTAGCAAACAACGGGCAACAGAGTCAGTGAACAAAATCTGTATGCCTCTTCAGTCACCAAGTATAAGGTGAAGGACCTTAGGAAATGGGGGACTGGGGGAGTCTGTGGAACTTCAGTTATCACATATCACCTAATGCTGTTTTAGTCCATACAGGCTGCTATCACAAAATATGCACCGAGTTGCCTATAAACAATAAACATTTATTTCTAATTGTTCTGGAGGCTGGGAAGTCCAAGATCAAGGCATCAGCAGATACAATATCTAGTGAGGGCCTAGTTCATAATGACTGCCATCTTTTAGCTGTGTCCTCACATGACAGAAGGGGTGAGGGGCTTTCTGACATCTCTTTTCATAGAGGGACAAATATCATTCATGGGGGCTCTGTTCTCATGACCTAATCACCTCCAAATACCATTACTTTGGGAGTTAGGGATGAATTTGGTGGGGCATTCGTGGGCATAAACGTTCAGTCTATAGTCCTTACTTTATGGTTGCTATCTATTTCCTCTTATTTATACTTCTATTCAATTATCTCAGGTAAGGGCAAGAGAGTTTTGCCAGCCATACCTGTCCCATATTTCAAAGAGACCTGGGAAATTGAGAAGCGTGAATGAAAATGAATTATAAAGAATTCCTTGGTTGCAAGTAACAGAGATTAACTCCAGCTAACTTAAATAACACAAGAATTTGCTGGACGGTAAACAGCCTAAACAACCGGCTTCTAAAACATCAAAACCAAGAAAGCTGTTGTGATTTAAAAGGCAGTGTCATCAGAATATCATCACCCTCTGAATAAATCTTCTGCAAGTGTTTTCTTTCCTTGAGACACTGCTCAAGAATCAAATTCTAGGGGCGCCTGGGTGGCTCAGTCGGTCGAGCGTCCGACTTCGGCTCAGGTCACGATCTCACGGTCTGTGAGTTCGAGCCCCGTGTCGGGCTCTGGGCTGATGGCTCAGAGCCTGGAGCCTGCTTCTGATTCTGTGTCTCCCTCTCTCTCTGACCCTCCCCCGTTCATGCTCTGTCTCTGTCTCAAAAATAAATAAACATTAAAAAAAAAAAATTAAAAAAAAAAAAGAATCAAATTCTAATGTGAATCTAATTGACTTAGCTTTAGATATAGGACAAACCCTTTGCCAGGACAAGAAAGGTGCTTTGGTTTATTGTCCCAAGACTAAATCTAACCAGGGTGCAAAAGTTTGGGCCTGGATAATAAATCAATAAAAAGAAAACTAAAGAAAGCTGACTACAGTGATAGATACATTAAGCCATTTGCCTGGAAAACTCAGAAAATATGATCCTAGGGCTCGATTTTTAACTTTCAGGTGAAATAATTATGTCTCAATCCAATTTTACTGTTTCCTTAGATACACATATATATTTAGAAAAACAGTATTCAAAGAACAATATTGATGCATTCGTTTGTTTTTGTTTTAAGTAAACTCTACGTGGAAAGTGGGGCTCGAACTCACAACCTTGAGATCAAGAACTCCGTGCTCTCCCATCTGAGCCAGCCAGGCGCCGCTTGATGCATTCATTTATAAGATGAAAACATTGCTTGTTTTTAAATAACAATTCATAGCTTTTAATAATAATAATAATGATAATAATAATAATAATAATAAACCAGCAAGCTTCACTCCCTCTGAGTTTTAATTTCCTTGTTTATGAAATGAGAGATTGGGAATAGATCATCTCCAACTCCTACAATCTTTAAGTCCCTGAAGATGATGGCCCACTGCAAGCTAGCTTCAAATTTAAAAATATTTTGCAGAAATGTTTGGAAACTAATACTCACCCTTTCATATTTTGGCTTTGATACCAAGTGGCTGGGCTTAAGGAAATAAGTCCCAGCATGAAATGCGCTCCTTTAAATTATGGCTAAATCCCAGATGTCTATCTCAGGTTTGTATTAATTTAGTAGCCTGCCACAGTTCATAAGAGCAAAATTGTGAACTTTCTGGAGTTAAGTACAGTTATATACTTTGAAATTAGCGAATATAAACACAACTGAAATTATGTGATTTTAGCTGCTGTTTTTGTTTCCTTTTGCTACAGATTCCCACTCCTTACTTTAGACTATGAATGAAAGATATCAGTCTGATATCCACAAAATTAAAATATGGACATTAGCAAGAGACAGTCCCTTATATTCCAGCAGATAAAAAACAAGCATTTTTTGATGGGAAGACTTCCTCATGAACGTTTTGCATGATGTCAGATCCTGTCAGTGAAAATATAATAGAGAGTTTAATCCATAATAATTATGGTGTAGAAAACATGTTTTAGTAGAGGATATCTTTGACGTTTACTAATCCAATCCTTGTAAAGAAGCCAAATTTCCAGCTAAACCGAAAGACAAAGAAAATGACTTTAAAAAAAAAAACAATAGAAGTATAATTTTTAATAAACTTTTAAATAATATTTTATTGTCAATATTAGTGGCATTCTTCCTAGAAGTCTAATACCAGTTTCTTTGGCCTGTGTGGTTGGACATTTACAGAATTTTAACAGGATAGTAAGGACTGTAGAGAAGAAAAGAGTGAAGGAGGAAAAGGAGAGCAGTGGCAGTTTGAGAAGAATGAGGCAGAAATAAAAATATCACCTACAAGTCAACTGACTGGGCACCTGGCTGGCAGCTCAATGGGAAGAGCAACTCTTCATCTCTGGGTCATGAGTTTGAACCCCACGTTGGGTGTAGAGATTACTTTAACAAAATAAATAAGTAAATAAGATTAAAACAAAGTAAAATAAAATTCACTAAGTTTACTGGGCTCTAGTCTCTCCAAATCTCTCAATCCAAAGCCAAGGAATGTGTTTTTAAATAAGCTATTTACAGTATTTGATGAAAGAATGTAAAATTGTGGTTAAACCAAATAACTGATGATTAAATCCTTTCAAATCAGCATGGAAACACTGTCATCGTTATGCCTTTATTATTGCGAAAGTTCAGTTTACCACTGTGTTAGTGCTGCATTAGTCAATTCTTTCTTACATTTGGAGTCTACTTACTATCTATTTTCTTCTATTTTAAATTATTTTTTTATTATTATAAGATTACCATAACCACCTTCTCTTAACTTTAAGAAAATAGAATGGAAAATTAATTGAAATCCATCATTATACTATCCTTTAATAGTATATTAGTTCACTTCCCTCTGGCTTGTACTCAGCATGTATTACGTAGCTTATAATTTACCAGGCAAACTTTTAGGAACACTACTCTATCAATGAAAACTATCAATAAGTATTTTCATGTCATGAGAATAGAAATAATGCCCATAATATTGAGTGGTAAGGTAATATTCTGACCTTAATCAGATCTCCCCAAATTTATTTAGCCACCACCAATCTTGGACTTTAAAACCAATTTCCATTTCTTTGAATAAGAATTAATATTGTAAGGAAAATTACATTAGTATATTTTTTCCACATTTTCCTAGGATACATATGACATCTTTGGATTGATTTGGTAAAGAACATGAATATATCTCTGGTTATACATTAGCAAGTTGTCTTCAGAAAAGGCTATCTAATTATACCATCACCAACAATATGAAACTTCATTTTCCTTTGACAAGCTAGTTAATGAAAACGTTGATACTTCATGTTTGCTTTAATCAACATTGTTTTGGATATTTCTGAGAAATCTTTTGCTTCCCATTTTTTCACTATTTGTCACTCATTGCTGTCTCTATATCTTGTGAATTACTGCTTTATTACCTCTCCTTGTTTATATAAGGAATCTTTTTGATAATTTGGGGGCACTTAAAAATCTATGAGGCAAAAAAGCAATGATCTCAAATCATTATTTGGCTATCTCAATGACATTATCAGTCTCCCTAAAAATGTGTATAAATGTATCTTGTCCTAAATATGCAGAGTGAGATGTGAATGATAATTCTCTTTCAATTTTAATCACTGGAAATTAGTGATTATATACACAAATATGAACCACGCTTGTAAGTATAGTTCTTTGCATTTGGTCTCATATTTTTTTTAATTTTTTTTTAATGTTTATTTATTTTTGAGACAGAGAGAGACAAAGCATGAATGGGGGAGGATCAGAGAGAGAGGGAGACACAGAATCTGAAACAGGCTCCAGGCTCTGAGCTGTCAGCACAGAGCCCGACGCCGGGCTTGAACTCACGAACCGCGAGATCATGACCTGAGGCGAAGTTGGACGCTTAACTGACTGAGCCACCCAGGTGTCCCTGGTCTCATATTTTAATTTGTTTCAAATAAAGCAAGCTTCGCACCATAGGATCATGAGAGGCAGAAAAGTACATTTTTTTTTTAATGTTGTTTTATGTAACGTGGAAGGGGACGGGTTTGTAAGAAGAAAGCCTGGTCTGTCCGTGGTAAAGGATCTTCGATAGGAAATCACCTGTTGATTTTCTGACAAGGAGGACGAGGGGCTGCCCTTCCCAGTAAGAGATACGTAAGTGCTGTTATAACTATGGGGTGCTGGTTGCATTCTGGCAGAGTTCAGAAAAGGGTGTGTTGGGTGGCAAGATATTTGAAAGAAAAATGAAGGATTGAGTCATCACTCACTCTAAGTTGTTATTTTATCAGCAGAACGTGCAACGGCTTGTTTTACTAATACGTTTTTAATGGTGTCATGCGGGTTCTGCTGGTGTACTCACAAGGTACAGAAGGATTTTATATTCTAAGGCCGATGCATGAATAAAGATTCAGTTGTAAAATAATTTCTGGTATGCAGGGTGTGGCCCTGAGCTGATCCCATACCCTGAAAGTCTGTGTTCATCCTTCTCCATTAAGCATAGGGGAGAAACCTGTTTATGTACTTTACTTGTGGATTGTCTTGCTTCATTTAATATAATGACTTAAAATTCTTCCTCTGCTCAGGAATTGCACTAGCTACTTTATCCATTCAGAGATCTAGATACAAATATTCTCAATAAAATTTCCTGGCAGAGTTACTAAAGTTCTGTGTTTTTTCATGTTTTTTTTTTTTTTCACCTGTTTTTTCATGCTTAATGTTCTTCCCTTCTGGTATTATAAAGCTACGTGATTTAAAAAATCTAAACAAATTCTTACCTAATGTTGAACTTAATGAAAAAACACATCTGGAAACATTCCTAACAAGGCTTTCTGAAGTCTAACCAGATAATGTCTTATACACAAGATTTAATTAGCCTACACAAATTCATGCCTACTGTTGTAATTAATAATTGCAAAATGTTTCCATGTTTATAGGAAGAAGGTTTAAGTAGTTTTATTTAGTTCGTGGAAAATATAAATCATGTTTAAAGCATGAGAATTATACCTTTTCCTATTTTCCCTTCTTAATCCTCTTTTTTCTCCCTGTTTTATTTTATGATTCAATGTTTTGACCTGGTTTTTCTTCTCTGCTTTTTAAAAACCAAGCAGGGGCGCCTGGGTGGCGCAGTCGGTTAAGCGTCCGACTTCAGCCAGGTCACGATCTCGCGGTCCGTGAGTTCGAGCCCCGCGTCAGGCTCTGGGCTGATGGCTCGGAGCCTGGAGCCTGTTTCCGATTCTGTGTCTCCCTCTCTCTCTGCCCCTCCCCCGTTCATGCTCTGTGTCTCTCTGTCCCAAAAATAAATAAAAAACGTTGAAAAAAAAAAATTTAAAAAAAAAAAAAAACCAAGCAGATTTTTAAAATGGGCTAATTATCCATTATAAACAACTAGCCTTTTATTTAAAGTATTAAAAGGATAGAAAAGCAAATCATCTAAGTGATTTGACTTGAAGAGCCTTACAAATTCCCTGGCAACTAGCATCATTCTTTGAAAGTAAAACTTCCCCTATTTATTGAAATAATTTCAGAGTCAAAAGCCTAATTTTTTTTTTTTAACGTTTATTCATTTTTGAGAGACAGAGCGCAAGTGGGGGAGGAGCAGAGAGAAAGGGGACACAGAATTCCAAGCAGGCTCCAGGCTCTGAGCTGTCAGCCCCAACCCCAAGAGGGGCTCAAACCATGAGATCATGACCTAAGAGCCGAAGTGGAGTGCTTAACTGACTGAGGCACCCAGGCGCCCCGAAAGCCTACTTTTAAAGTGCATATACCCTTAAACTGAATGAAGTTTCAAGGCATTAAGATAATTGTTTATCAGGGCACCTGGGTGGCTCAGTCGGTTAAGCGTCCGACTTCAGCTCAGGTCACGATCTCGCGGTCCGTGAGTTCGAGCCCCACATCGGGCTCTGGGCTGATGGCTCACAGCCTGGAGCCTGCTTCTGATTCTGTGTCTCCCTCTCACTCTGCCCCTCCTCCATTCATGCTCTGTCTCTCTCTGCCTCAAAAATAAATAAAATGTTAAAAAAAATTTTTAAGAAAAAAGATAATTGTTTATCAAAGACTAACTCTGAGGAAGACATTTTTATGTCAATTTATTGAATATTTTATAGCAAGTAAACATCTTTTTTTTTTAATTTTTTTTAACGTTTATTTATTTTTGAGACAGAGAGAGACAGAGCATGAACGGGGGAGGGGCAGAGAGAGAGGGAGACACAGAATCGGAAGCAGGCTCCAGGCTCTGAGCCATCAGCCCAGAGCCCGACGCGGGGCTCGAACTCACGGACTGTGAGATCGTGACCTGAGCTGAAGTCGGACACTTAACCGACTGAGCCACCCAGGCGCCCCCCAAGTAAACATCTTAATCAATATTAAAGTCATGAAAATTTTCCTAGAAGAAAGTTTCTGGTTACCAGATCTCTTCCTTTTCTTCTCATTGATGACTTTTTATGTTATTTCGTTACAATTGGGCAAATATTTAAACACCTATTTGGTATATTTAAATAATGAATAGACTTTGTGCATGCTTTACAGAGTTTATCTAAAATGAAATAATTTCAGTTACATTTTAGTAAGTACTGAGATGCATAGAATACTATGGAAGCACATAGAAGCCATTCAGGAATACAAGATTCTTAATGAAGAGTAAGGCGGGCCAAGAATAGGAATGATGAGAAAGCCAGTTGCAAACAGGAAGTAGTTTCAGGTCGAGATAGAACAAAAGCTATAATCACATGGACCTGATGCACAATTAGAGGCAATTCAGTAATGCTGAAATGTAAAAATTGGACAGGGATACTTAGAGTGTATGAAGTTGAATTCAAGGGCTAAATCACAGAGGGTCTTATATATCATCATGTCAACATGGCAAGTATTAGCAATAGTTACGAAGCAAAGGAACAACGTGGTCTTATTTACATTTAAGATGACTCTCTGGGATAGCGTGAGAAATTAATTTGGGGAGGTGTTTGGAGGGCAAAGAACAGAGACTGAAAAACTAGAAATGTGAAATGACCCACAGGAAAAAGATTAGGTGCCTGAATTAAACAAATGGTGTCAGCAAAAGATAGTAAAGGGACATATTTATGAAATATATGTAAAGTATAGATCACAGAACTCAGTAACCAATTGAGTGGTTACAGATGAGACAGGTGGAAGAATCCAGGGTGACTGCCAAGTTCTTATTTTTACAGACAATTGGACGATGAATACACCGTCCAAAACAGGGCATGCTGAACTAGGGGTGACCTGTGGCGTGTGAGGCGTCATGGGAACTCCAGACACATATAGCGTTAGGCATCGGGTTTTGTGAATTGGAATCTCAGGGTTCCTCAGTATTAGTATGTGTTTCTTTCTTCTGTTGTGTAGAATTAGAAGGTTTTTTTCTGGGCCAGTTCGTGTTACCATTTTCTTGGCTGCCCTTCTGGTGGTTTTGCAGTTGCCCTATAAAATCTGTGCGGATACAAACAGTGTCTTATTCATGTTTCTTAAAACAATTAGCACAATTTTGTGTTCTTCTGGCACTCCGCAAAAGATTCAATTACTCCTTTCATTTGCTAGCCATTGAGGTTACAAAGATGGAAAGCAGGCACAGTCCCTGCCCTCAACTGGCACACAGCATCACTGTACAAACAAGTAAAAACATAATTAGTACCCTTGATACCTGTAATATTGGAGGGGCTACAAAAGCAAAGAAGAAGGAGCCATTGAATTGATTTTGCAGAGCGTAGGGGTAGGTGAGAACTGTTGAGCTGAGTTTACTATGCAAGGCCCTATAGGGGCCTTACCTCATGTTGCCATTTTCACTGCAAAATATAAAGCCTGAATGAATAAGCTACCTCATTCCTTCACACCACATTATAGCTCAAAGGAGACAGGATTGGTAACCATTTGACATGGGAGGGGTGAGAGCAGAAGAACAGAGATGAATACCAGGTGTCTGATATCGGTGACTGGTAATGTCACTAACGGAAGTAGGGAATACAATAGGAGTAGATTCCATAGCAAAGTTTGATGTATGCACACAGTGATATTTTCAGAGTTAACACAATCTGATTTATTTGATTATCTAGGCCAAGTAAACAAAAATGAAATGTGAACTGATCTTTCTTCAAGCTTCACATTACTATGCTCTGACACTTGTTTTGTGAGCTGTGTTTAAATTAGGAAGAAAGGATTGCTGTGCAGATTCTATGACAAAGTGGAGACAGTCTTGGGTAAAAGTTGTAAAACGCCTTCCTTTATCTTGCTTCTCTCACATTACCTTTTTTTTTTTTTTTTTTCTCAAAATCTTTTAAAAATTAATCCTTCCAAGCCTTGACAAGACACGGAGGGAGCTTAAACGCATGTAAGTAAGTGAACGAAGCCAATCTAAAAAGGTTTATGATTCCCACTTTCTGGAAAAAGCAAAGCTATGGAGATAGTAAAAAGTTGTCAAGTAGTTGCCAAGAATTAGAGAGAAGAGAACAATGAGGAGGCAGAGCATGGAGGATTTTTAGGGAAGTTGACCTATTCTGTACGATAGATACTACAACGGTGGATACATACCATTACGTATCAGTCAATCCCAAAGAATGGACAACACCAGGAGTGAATCCTAGCATAACCTTTGGGTTTGGGTTGATAATGATGCATCAGTGTAGATTCATCGGCTGTAACGAACATACCATGTTGATGTGAGATTTTGATAGCGATAAAGGTTGCATGTATTGGGGGGACTAAAGATATATAGGAACTCTGTACTGTCTGCTCAATTTTGCTGTGAACACGAAACTTCTCTGAAAAAATAAATATCTTTTTAAAAAATGTTTATTTATTTATTTTATGAGAGGGGGAGAAAGCATGGGGGAGGGGCAGAGAGAGAGAGAGAGAGAGAGAGAGAGAATCCCAAGCAGGCTTTGTGCTGTCAGCGCACGAACCATGAGATCATGACCTGAGCCACAACCAAAAGTCAGACATGTAACTGACTGAGCCACCAGGAGTCCAATACATTTCTTAAGTAAAACCTTCATATTAGGCCTACTCAAGCTTCATTTGAATTATGTATTCCTTAGAAGTTGTTGATACTCTATTGAAAAGTGAAGGGGTTGGTGAGATACTCAGCAGTATACGGAACCTGATTTCCCTAGCTAACTCTTAGCTTTTTCCATCTTCTGTAAAGATGTAACCACAAAGGAGGTGATTTTGAGTCCCATTTCCAGTGTGAAACATCTATAACCTCAGCCACAACTTGCTTGCTCTCTCTTTCTCAAAAATAAATAAACATTTAAAAAAAGTTATAACTCTGAGAGTTAACCAAGTTAACTAAGTTAACTTTGTTGGCTCTCAAACCAACAGAATTAACCTATTATTTCTTTATATAACCCACTGGAGAATTCAATTTCTACTTAACTTACTAAAGCCAGGATTTCTTCTGAGTGTTATTTGAGAGAATAACTTTTCTGGGAAGGAGAAATGAGTCTTGAATCTTAAGAACCCAACAGAGAAAATTATATTTTTGACTTTGGTGTTTTTAAGTCATGAAGCTATTTCTGGGTTCTCCCTAAAACCATGTACTGACACATGTTGGTTCATATGAGTACACAGAATCATTTTATTTTTTTAATTTTTATTCTTTTTAAAGGTTTATTTATTTTTGAGAGTGATAACACAAGTGGGGGAGGGGCAGCGAGAGAAGGGGACAAAGGGTCTGGAGTGGCCTCCGCCATGCTGCCGTCAGCAGCGAGCCCGATGGGGGCCTCGAACTCATAAACCTTGAGATCATGATCTGAGCCAAAGTCAGTGCTCAACCAACTGAGCCACAGGTGCCCTCAGAATCATCTTAAATAGAAAATTGGTAATCTGCAATTGCTTTTCAAAATCAGCAGTTAAAGAAAGTGATGTTTTCACTTTCAAGGGACAGGGTTGAGAGTGGTTGCAGGAGGGATTTAGAAGATGCCTATCATTAACATCTTACATTAGTACAGCTCGTTTAATGAGCCCATATTGACACATTATTATTAATTTAAGGCTGTTCGGATTTCCATAGTTTTTAACCTAAGGTTCTTCTCTATTCCAGGATCTCCCATCCAGAATACCACCTACGTTTACATTTAGTAGTCACCTCTTCTTAGATTCCTCTTGACTGAGGCTGTTTCTCAGATTTTCCTTGTTTTTTTTTTTTTTTTTTAATGACCTTGACAATTGTGAAAATTATTAATCAGATTTTTGTAGGATGTCTGCCTGATGATACTTCTCTGATGTTTCCTCATTATTAGGCTGGTTTGGGAAGGAAGATCACAGAGGTGAAGCACCATTCTCACTGCATCATTATAACATACAGAGGCGGCGCTGAATTTTGCATATTACTATGAGAACAAATAATGAATGGATTTATTAACATCTCCAATTTTTCTGGATTTTACCCATATGTTCTACATCACAGGTATTTATGTTATTCATATTACGTTAATTTAATTTTTAATTTTCAGCAGATATACTGGTTTATCTTTTATTCTTCCAATCTCACCTAGTTGTTTCAAAATATGACGTAGCTAAAGGCAAGGTAACAAGTCTAGACAACATATGCATGTTTTGTTATTCTGTGAGAAGTACTTGAATTATACTTTAAGTAAAAAATCTTTTTAAGAGAATATATAATGAGGAATAATCTATAGCTTTTAAAGTAGTATTTGTTTTTACCTATTTCTCTCTTGTGAAACAAAAACGTGCTCTGCAAAAGAAGATAATTGCTGACATATTTAATCAGTCCACCTCTTTTAGTTCGAGTTCATTCAAAGCTTAACTGTGTCCTAGGTAAGACAAATGTGTAAATCTCATGTGTGTACAGAAGATGGGAAAACAAAGGTTACAGCAATTTCAATTTGATTTACTGTGAAATAAACACAAAGAATGAAGGTATTCAACTAGTGTGGAGACAACATTTGTTTTGAGGAAGTCAAACATTATAGCTGATTAAATCTGTTAGGATTTTTTCTTTCTTGGTGTTGTATCATAAAACGAGGCATACGGACACCTGAACTGACTACATAATGCCTTTCATGGAAACCTATATTCAAATTTCTACCAGTACTTTTTCAAGCACTATTCTGTAAGGGACTTTTATTTTGTATCTCACAACGTAGGCACTGAACCTCTACCCTCAGCCTCAGAGGATCTGGTCGTTCTATAGTCCTTCCGGTTCTATGTTGCCCTTTGACCCTCTTGTTAACTCCATACCATTCCATATTCTAACTCCGTGGTGCTGAATCACGACGCTTTTGTATCAGGGTTTTCTCTTTCTCCAAAGTTTGAACATTAGGTTTAGTGTCTCCATCTGTCATATATACATGTTCAACAGACTGTGTAAACTGTAAATTGCTGCAACATTCCTTAAAAAGGAAGGTTTGTTTTTCATGCTTCACTTCAATAATGTAATAGATTGTGTATATCGCTCAGGATTTCTCCTGGAAGATTATAAGCGTAGGTTTGAATGTTCTCTGAAATGTACCACTCCACCCCCATGGTTATTTGTTACTTCCTACCCCAGACAGCCAGATATCTCCCTGGACCATACCAAAGTAGTTTCACAATTTACTTTATACTCATTTACATGTGGCTTGCACCAAAGTAAAGAATGTTTTATAACCATAAACATATAAACACAAAGTTATTACAAAGAATGGAGAAAGTGTACCCTAAAAGTTCGTTAGGTAATTAAGTAAGTTATATTCTAAGCTTATAATGTTGCTGACTATTCTTTTTCCCAATAGGAGATTGCTCGGATGTGATTTACAAAATAAGAAATTCTGAAATTGTGGCGCCTGGGTGGCTCAGTCAGTTAAGCGTCCAACTCTTGAGTTCAGCTCAGGTCACGATCTCACGGTTTGTGAGATGGAGCCCCACATTGGGCTCTGTGCTGACAATGAGGAGACTGCTTGGGATTCTCTTTCTCCCTCTCTCTCTGCCCCTCTGCCACTCTCATTCTCTCTCTCTCTTTCTCTCTCTCTCTCAAAATAAATAAACATAAAAAAAAAAGAAATTCTGAAATGCCAGTCTTCAATAAGGGATGTTAGAATAAATCAAAGATAAAGCAATATTATACCTTTTCATACACAATGCATTCCTGAAAAGAAATACAAGTCAAATATTTAAAACTTTCCATAGACATATATTCCATTGGAAGGATCCCATTTTTATTCAGTTAAAAAAAAAAAATTACAAAATCCAGTAACTGTGAGTGCATGTAAAACTGGTGAGATCTAAATAATGCCAATGAACTGTGCCAATGTCCATTTCCTGGTTTAATTCTGTAGTAGAATGTGGCAATATTTAGCACTGTGGAAAACTGAGTGAAGAATGCACTGTTTCTCTATTTCTTGCAACTGCATATGAATATAAAATTATCTCAAAATACAAACCCATTAACTCAGCCTCCTTCTTTAGACAATTTTTAATTACATACCTTCAGTATTTTGTGCCTTTTCTCTCTTGAGTACTTTACTCAAAATTGGTAAGTTGACTGGCTTCAGTCAAATTGTAATGCAATTGTTGGTCAAAGGTTTGCTCTTTGCAAAACACCTCATTATTTCCACTTTATCTCCTTATATTCATTAATGAGTCACTGTGTTTAATATTAGAGTTATCACTTTTATTTACCTATATTCCATTCATTTCATAAACCTCAAAGCACTGAAAAATTCAAATATTTAAATCTTTACAAACGAATGAAAAGTGCTCTGATAGAGATGATGATACTGTAAAAAGCTCTCGCTTTGCAGAATATCAGGAAAGTAGCTTGAAATGTTATGAATTTGCTCATAGGAGTTTGAATTTGGTATACGAAAGCCAGTTTGAGGTGCCAATGTGCAACTGCGGACAAGTGAGGTGTCCTACATGAACCCAGGGTAAATATTGCAGAACGACGCGAAACGTACAAAATCTTAGTTGTACAAAAGAAACTCCTAAACCAAGAGTTTTTAGTAAGGACAAATCATTCTAACGTTTAGAGCTTTAAGGAATTACAACATCCCTATAACATCCCGTTCCCCTCATTTATCGCTGTCCTCATGCTGGCGTCCCCATCTACGGCAACACTCCTTGCTACTCTGTCAGAAAACACGTGTCTCCCATAGAAATGTGCCTACAGTCACCGTTATCATCTTTTGGCATACAATTAAAACTATCTTGCTCTATTCCAGCCTGATTCCTTCACTTCAGCTTCAAGATCATGAACTCCATTTCTTTTGAAAAACTTTCTGTCAATCTGAATTATTTTCTCTTTCGTTCATATCACACATCTAACCCACTCTCCTGCCTCCTTATCCTGAGCTGATGGCTGCTCAGGTCTCGTCCATTAAAAATTAAAAAAAAAAAAAAAAAAAGCAAAGAAACATCCTTCCCTTGAACATATATCCTCTTCTAAGCATTGCCTTCCTTTGCTTTCTGAAAAATCGCCATAAAATTGAAATGCTTTGGGTACAAGGTAAAATTAGCAGATTTATTTGTTTATAATGTTTATTCAGTTATTTAGATTTGTTTTCAGAAAAAAAATAAATTTTTACATGATGATTGGGGCACTCTTTGGTTTAGAAATATCCTATTCTAACACGTTTAGAACACTCAAATTCTGCTAGACGAGAATAATTTTCATATACCCCAAAGAACTCATAACAGTAAGTAAATTTGGAAGGCATATATATTGAATATGTTTTATTTTCTTTATTAACTATATGTATATGTTTATTCCTATATTATTTCCATATTAAATATGTGTATGTGTGTATACCTATGTATGTGTGTGTACATATATGCATATGTGTGTGTGTGTGTGTGTGTGTGTGTGTGTGTATATATATATATATATAAATTGTGATGATCTCAGACAGAAAATTTTTCTACAGAAGAAAAATAACACCTCCATCACCACTGTTATTTCCCTCTTCCTTAATATGCCCAGAGGTGCTATTGAGCAGCCCTTGGGCAGTTATGGCCTAAACTGTCTAAAGAACTTGCCCAGGTCAATGACATGCACACCTGTGTCAGCTCCTATCAAGCTCCGTTCACTCCCCAAACAGCTGAGAAATTTCTTAGTAATCAGTGTTTATCTGAGCGCCTGAAGGCTGCTAACCAGGGCTGGGCGAGGGGGGCTCTGCCCAGACAGATCTATGACAGAGAACCGGACAATGATGTTAAGGGACCCTCCCCTCTTCCCCTGATTTTTCAAACTTTGTTTTACCAATCTATAAATTCTAAAAATCAAAGTGAATCATACTATTGATGCCTTTTTTTCCCCCGAGAGCTGCCAAAATCATTTTAGTTTTTTTTTTTTTTTTTATTGAACAACGATCTTCCCTTTCTACATGATTTCTGTGTAAATACATTTTATGTTCGATATCTGGTTTTGTCTATACATGATTAAGAGGGAAAGGCATTAACTTGTAAGCCTTTCAAGAGTTCTTCTGAGCCTTTCATAAGCTCTTTCAAGGCTTAAGCTATATAGGTGCAGCCCTCCAGCAATTGTCTTTGGAGATGGCTGAGGTGTTTGCCAGTGAGTGATTCCAATGACGTGGTCACCAGCAACAGGACTGCTCATTTCAGCATAATCTCTCCTTTATCTTCCAATGGTTTCTGTTTCACAGTTGCCTCTTTTTGGGCCCAGAAGCCCTGAAGGAAAATATTCTGTTGGACCACATGATATGAATCTACTCTGGTTCATCTCACAGAAGGTTTGGGCTTAAATCTCTTTGCCCTTCTCCAACACTTCACGAAGGGTTTCAGCTTTCTCTTCTTTATCATAATCTGCAGGGCATGCCCAGGGCCATTACAAAGATAACAGATAAGAGTTAGATACCAAGTCCTTTATCTTCCCAGGTGGTGGCCCTCCAGGGGTCTCTCAGCAAACCACCCTCACTCTGCTTCCGCAAGTTTGAAAAGCTTCCGTGGAAGCGTTTATGTTTTTCTGAAACGTTTAAAAGAAAAGTTGTAGATGGCATTCTGCTTTACCTCTAAAAATTTCAGTTTGCAACATCTAAGAACAACATTTTCTTACATTTGTCAAGGTAAAAGGATCAAATTAAGAAACTTGACATTGATGAAATTACTATCTAATATACTTTCTTCATTCAGTTTTTTGACAGATGCTCCGTGCTTTCATGTATATTTTTCCTGATCTGGATCCACTCCAGGCCCTTGCATTGCCTTTGGTTGCCATGCTATTTTAGTCTCCTTTGATGTAGGAGAGTTCTGCAACCTGTCTTTGTCTTTCATAACCATGGTATTTTTCTTTTCTGTTTTCTTTTTCTTTTTCTTTCTTTTTTTTTTTTTTTGAGTGGTAGAAGCTGAGGTGTTTTTTTTTTTTTGACAGTTTAATATTTTTATTTTTTTTTAATTTTATTTTTTTAAATTTACATCCAAATTAGTTAGCAGATAAGGCAACAATGATTTCAGGAGTAGATTCCTTAATGCCCCTTACCCATTTAGCCCATCCCCCCTCCCACACCCCCTCTGTTTGTTCTCCATATTTATGAGTCTCTTATGCTTTGTACCCCTCCCTGTTTTTATATTATTTTTGTTCCCCTTCCCTTATGTTCATCTGTTTTGTCTCTTAATGTCCTCATATGAGTGAAGTTATATGATTTTTGTCTTTCTCTGACTAATTTCACGTTGCATAATACCCTCAAGTTCTATCCACATAGTTGCAAATGGCAAGATTTCATTCTTTTTGATTGCCGAGTAATACTCCATTGTATATATATATATATATATATATATATATATATATATATACCACATCTTCTTTATCCGTTCATCCATTGATGGACATTTGGGCTCTTTCCATACTTTGGCTATTGTTGGTAATGCTGCTATAAACATGGGGGTGCATGTGTGCCTTCGAAACAGCACACCTCTATCCCTTGGATAAATACCTAGTAGTGCAACTGCTGGGTCGTAGGGTAGTTCTATTTTTAGTTTTTTGAGGAACCTCAACACTTTTCCAGAGTGGCTGCACCAGCTTGCATTCCCAAAACAACCATGGTATTTTTCAGGACCAAGCCTACTGCTTTGTAGGAGTAGAAGCTTCTATTATTGTTTTCTTTATTCTTATTGTTGTTATTGATATCTCTTCCTCTATGGCAGCCATCAGCTCTGGTAGAACCAGTTCCCCACTCCCACGCTGGTGCCTCTGCATGATGATGGCACATATCTTTCCCTTCTTCCCTTTCCACATTAAAATCAATAACTGAACAAGATTAGTAACAGTGAAGGTTGCAGAGGGAGATGCTCTGTCTAAGTAAACATAATGTGGAGCCCAGATTTAACCTTGCAGAGTATTTATCTAATATTTCTCTGGACTGTGCACTCTCATCAGATTATCCAACCACATTGTATATGTATGCACTTTCTCTTTGCCTGCCAGTAAAAGTTTATGCATGAGGCAACTTCAGTGGCGCAAGATTCAGGAGTTAAGTTAATTCAGGGGTCTGTATCAAGGGTCATATATAAGAGGATAGTGTCTCCCTTTACTCAAGCATAGATACCAAGCTTTTCCTTCCCACACTGCCATCACCCCTCTGGGGGTAAAGCGCATTCACCTGTTTTTGGAGGTTGGTACAAATGTCCTGAGTCATTAGAAAAATAGGAAAAGTCAGATGAGGGTTAGCCAAGTGTTTGGGGATGGGTGTTTGGTTGCTCTGCTGGATGGTGTAATGGTGACTCCAAGTCATGAACTCAC
Organism: Panthera onca; assembly: GCF_046562875.1. Lineage (NCBI taxonomy): Eukaryota > Metazoa > Chordata > Mammalia > Carnivora > Felidae > Panthera > Panthera onca. The sequence continues at coordinate 89,219,700 of NC_138340.1, read as the reverse complement.
ACTCCACAACAACTAGTCTTGCAGAGGTTATAAGCAATGACATATGGTCAGCAGATACTGGCCTAGTTACCACATGATTTGCCAGTACTGACAGCAGGAGGGGCAGTATGTGATGCTACTCTGCTTCTCTTCCCAATGCCCACTGCTCCCTTTTCTTGTCTCTGGCACTCCTTCCTGTAGGCCACTTTCCCATTCCTATTTTCCTTCCCTGACCCAGCCCACATAGTCCTCCTATCATCTCCTAATCTACCAAGTGGAGTGGATGAATCTTCTTCGTTTTCTTTCCAATTCAACTGTTTTCTAACCTATTTCCTGCTTTTTTCAACCCTTCTTTTTGATACACAGAGGCTTCATTTTTTTTTTTTTAAAGAAAAAGTGGAAGTATTTTTCCCTCTTTTTGCTCTGCCTGTGACAGTGCCACTTTTCCCTCTGCCAACATGAAGCCTCTGAATCAGTTGAAGAAGGATGTATGTAATAAAATAAGGGAGGGAAAAAGTATAAAAAATAAAATGTCAACATATCATCTTGTTACATAGGAAACTCAGTGAAGATGATACAAGGGGACTTTACTGCTAGTTTTGATATGGGGGTTGAAAGAAGTCAATGACCTGGAGATTACAAGTCTTAGATATTTAGGAAACTTAGAGTATTCTTTAAAAAACAAACAAAAAAAAATGGAGTGTCTGCTTCAGGGAAATTAATTATTAGCTTGGAATGACAGAGTTTGAGTTCTCAGGGCCGACATCACACCAAGATTGATAATTCTAGCAGCCATGTGGAAAAATGTTTCTGGAATTTAGGACAGAAGTTGGCCTGGAAACATATTTGGAACAAGTCTACACAGAAGTGATGGATATGGACAATGTAGTAAATATTATAACATAGTAAAGGGGTTGGAGAGAAAAGGAGAAAAAGCCATGGATAGAATCCTGGGAATGTGTACATTTAGGGCAGAGAAAGGAAAGAAACCTACGAAGGCACGAATTAAAAAAAAAAAAAAAAAAAAAAAAAAAAAAAAGCATAGGGAGAGAATTAGAAAAGATTTATAAGAGAAACAACCAATATATCAATGAAAGAACACTCCTTAGTGAAGGGAAGGTGTAAAATATCACGGGAACTGAACTCAAAGTGCTCAAAGGCTGGGACCAAACCACACTATTAGGGGGAAGCTAGTATACTTATTGGGATTGTTCAAACAGGCAACAGGAGATGAAAGGAAAGCTGAGTGGGGATGGGAAAATTCAAGAGGCAAGTAAAGATTACTCCTTTGTGCCCTTTGACATTGAGAGGAAAGAGAGGTTTAATGACTACATGAGAAAGTAGAAGGTTTGAAGGAAGGCATTTTGATGGAGGGGTGAATTAATTAAGCATGCATGAAAAATAGCAAGCAAACGGCCAAGAAAGAGAGAATACCTGAATACCATGGAAGAAGTGTGATCATTAATGAATTAAATTCAAATTAAATGAGAAAGGGGAGCTTGGACATTAACTCGGCCTTTAATCTTTTTTTTTTTTTTTTTAATTTACATCCAAGTTAGTTAACATATAATGCAACAATCTTAATAAGAAAAACTAGAAAATAGACATTGAGGAGGAGAATTTCAAAACACCTCACATTGGATTACCTTAATTTCTATACTATACAAAAGGAGATATGTTGACTGCTTTAGCAAAGGTAGGGCCCAGTTACAGAATATAAAAATGATCTGAAACACTGTTGGTAGGTAATTTGGTGGATCTTCAACATCGAGGATCTTTGGAGGATTAATTCCATGCATGTTTGGTGAACCCAAAGAGCAACCCCAAACTAACAACACAGAAAATATAGTATAACGATACCTAACGTTTTGATTTTGGCAAAGCAAGTGAAGGAAATAAGAGATTTTTAGAGTTTGCGCAATATCATTATTGAAATGGCTGATCGAAGTTTTCTGAATGAGACAAAGAGCCTCATAGTGGCAAAAATAGGTTTAAGAGAATGAAGACAGTAAGCAATGTGGAAAGAAGGACACTGACTAAGATGTACAGACACAGATGGACAATCAAAGCTGTTTGGTTGTGCAATGATTTGGAAGTGGTAGGAGGAAGAGGAAAAATATACTGATTGAATGTCAATAAATGAACTACAGAAACCGACAATGTCGGAGTTTTGCATTTCAAGGTAACTAGGCTTCCTTTAAAGCAGTTAAAAGGTTCATTTTCTGTTGTTGTTTTGTTTTTTGAAAAGGAAATGCACATTTTAAACCAGGCTTACATTTTAAACCAGGATCGAAACGATGAGGTTGAAAACAAGTAGTAGGCTGGCAAAGCAGGTAGCTGGGAAAGAATAATCAAAAGGAATAAGGGACTAAAAGATTTAGAAATAGGCTTGATGAGACATGTCATAGGGGAAATCCCAAATATGTTAAATACGTAAAATTCTGTTATTGGAAGAGTTTTTATATTAATCATTTCCAGTGTCCCATTTGGAATGCTAGCAGGAGAAAATAGGACTATAAAATTTTACTCATTTATTTTGATTTTTCATCAAAGACACTTAAAGATATACTCATATTAAAGTTAGACATGTTACCAAACAAGTGTACACAGTATTCATGCCACAAATATTTGGAACTCAGCAATAATGCTTTTTATTAAAAACAATGACTATTTTTGTGGACAAGATCCAATGGAGTAAATCCTATTTCCATCAAATGTTCTTGTTGAATATGGGAAACATTTTTACGTGATTTTATTGAACCAAAATGTTGTTATTAGAGGACGTTTTTATTTTTATTTATTTATTTTTTTAATGTTCATTTATTTTTGAGAGAGAGAGAAAGAGACAGAGACATAGCAGGAATGGGGGAGGGGCAGAGAGAGAGGGAGACATAGAATTCAAAGCAGGTTCCAGACTCTGAGCTGTTGGCTCAGAGCCTCATATGGGACTCAAACCCCTGATTCACAAGATCATGACCTGAGGTGAAGTCGGACACTTAACCCATTGAGCCACCCAGGTGCCCGTAGGAGACATTTTTAAAATTAGCAATGAATCAAGACACTTATTGAATAATGCAGCATTTCAAGCAGATTTTGAAAAGTATTTTGCATACTTTGAGAGTGAAATCTCTAAGACAAAAGGATTATCTAATAAACTAATGTGTGGTTTTTTTTCCCCCTTACCTTCTGAAGATATTTACCTTCTGAAGGCTTAAGGTTATATGTGATTCCAGGATTTCTAAGTAAGATGACACATATTTTCTTTCTATCCAACATGGAAAGGCTCTATTTTATAACTGAACATTTCCTCTTTTTTATAGTGAATAATGCTTGGATAAGAAAAGCAATAAATACAATGGAGATAAGAAATGCGGTTTTCAAAGAGAAGCTGAAAATTTGAGGCTTCATTTTATTCAGGAAGTAAACCAATTAAAAGGAAAAAAAAACATTGAAACAAGTTCAGGTACTCCTTTTTTTTTTTTTTTTTTTTACTTTATGGATGTCTTACAGCGTATATCACGGCACTATGCTGTGCTAGACAAGGCTTTGTATAAACTGGACAACTCAGGTGTCCTCAAGGATTACCAACATTGTAAACAGGTGACAAGACATTGACACTGTTCAGATTGTTGTTTTTGCGTCTTAGCTTGGAACAATGGGTTGCAAAACAGTCATCTGCCTTCCTCTTTCTTCGCCCATCTCTTCTTTGTCCCATATTTCATAGAAAATGGAATCACAAAAATGAAATCACAGAAATGGCAGTTTTTAAGATGGCAAAACAATAAAAAAAAAGAGGAGGTAAAATGAAAGATAAGAAAATAAAGGGTCACTATGTCCTTTTGAAAAATAACTTTCTGAAACACACAGGTGGTCAAAGAAAGAACCGAATCTAGAAATTGTGTGAAGAAAAAACAAAATTTCAACTTTGCAGCCTGAAAGGCATTAACACAGGTTATCTGAGGAGGTTATCAAATCTTACACTGGAAGTGAATATTAGATCGTTGTGTATCCATAGATTTTTGTCAAAATAAGTAGATAGATGATAGAAGGAAGGAAGGAAAAGAAAGAAAGAAAGAAAGAAAGAAAGAAAGAAAGAAAGGAAGGAAGAAAAAAGGATAGGATAGAATAGAGATATCTCTGGTTTGTTTCATTTCTGAATAAACATATTGGTTAGTAGATGACAAGCACCTGATCAAAAATTGAAAATAAAATCATCATTCAGAAAATTGATATACAGTCTAGAAAAATATCTAGATGATCATTTTTTTCTCTCTTATTGTCTGGGCATATTGAAATTACTTAGTCACAAATTTACAGTATGCAGGATACATACTGACATTTTATGGGGCAACATTTGACAAGAAAAACACAAATAGAACCCCCCAACATACCTATCAGCATGACAAACATCAAAAGCTCAAAGGTACATAGGAAAGTAGTCACAGTTTTAAGTGAAAATATATGTTGCTGACCTGTGTAAAATATATAAAAGTACAGCACAGTATCATGGCTACTAAAATTTAATACATACAATAAAATTTTAGAAACTAATGTTTTCCTATGTCTGTGAGCCAAGTTGATTAGTAGGAATATTAACAAGCAAGACAGAACAATTTCTTCATTTATAAATTATTTGATTCACATATTTATTGCCAATATTAATCATTGTTTTTAATGGGATTTGCCTTGGAAAAACACATTATTTATCACAAGCAAATAGAAAACTACTGTATTATTGTACAAAGAATCTGAAGGAGATTTTACCTATATGGTAACTTACTTTAAAATTGCTTCACGACAAAATTATACACAGAACTCTAATTCATGAAATCATCATATATTTGCTTTCTGCTAAAAGAATACAAAGTTTTTATGGGTATATTTGCATTACATATATTCATACATATATTACATATGTTTCAAATTAAATGTCATATAAATTGACAATACTTCAAAGATAGTGATGTGTATATTTTTATTGTGTTCAAACATTTTCAGTCCTAATCCTTATACTTTATACACAGAACACTTACGATTTTAAAGAAATATTTTCCAGCAGGATACCTACTTGTCAGTAAAAGACAAATACAAAGGATAAAGAGTCAATTAACTCAAAATCATTTTTCAAAAAAAATTGACTGTAGGAAAGCATCTCAATTATTCTTTTTATGATTCTATTTTATTTTTATTTGAAAGAGCACAGAGGTCATTGTGCTTAATGCACATGCCTTATAAGGAACCATACGGTTTTTTCGTTTGCTATTGGTTACACACTGATGTCTAGATAAATCTTTACAGTATCATAAATTTCTACAATATAAACTCAATAAAAGGCTACATGGCATGCACTTTGAAAACATCTGCACTTGCCATCTACAATATTTCTATACCAAAAAAGAGGTTGCGTTCAACCTTCTCTTTAAACAATAATAACTAATTTGATGCAAATCTTTGGCTTATGGCACAAAGATCTCTCTTGGATAGGAAGAGGAAAAAAAAAATCAGTGTCTAGGCTTCCAATGTTGAAACTGGAAAACTGCCTTTCCCGTCGTGTAACCATTTCATCAAAGCAAACTGTGAGTTCAAAATCATTCTTCATACCAACACTATCCCGCAAAACCTGCAAATATGCAAACTGATGTCCTTCCACAACCACAGAAATTGAAGGAATATTTGCCATCATTTATAGTTTAATTCTATATTTAAGTAATGAAAGAGAGGTCACCAAGTATACAAGTGTGCCATTTAATAAGAATGTGAACTAGTTGTATAAAAATAAGGGTACTGAATAGCCAATGGATTGGAGGTGAAAAAATTCCCAGTGCTTAAAATTTTTACCGGCAGCATGAAGTTGCTATTTTAATTTGTGAAGTCAAAAAAAAAAAAAAAAAAAAAAAAAAAAAAAAAGAAGAAGAAGAATGGAATGTGTATGTCTTAGGTTTTCTTGAAACTGAACTCTTGATCTCACTTTGAAAAAAGAAAAAAGAAAAAGCTTTATATTGAATAGACTGTCATGTAAATTCAAATTCAAGCTGATAAAGAATATTTACACAAGAGAGTGAATAAAACATATGAAAACCATGGAATTTTAAACAGAGTTAATACTGTAAGGAAATGTATTAATAATACATTTATAGAAAAATATGGGGATTTGATGGGAAGGGGCTAAATAAGGATTTTGACAATTTAATGATGAACTGGTAAAAGAGAAATGTAATTTAGGAAAAACTTCTGCTTTTAAGTCAAAATTAGTGCAATGTGGATGTTTTACAAATCTATTTTTTATAGTTTTGTATATGTATTGCATTTGTATAAATGCTTACTTACTAGTAAGTAAAAATTTTAAGGCAATATAGGTACTATCTTTCTTAAGCAATTATGTTTGCAACATGAAATCATAAATCTATTTTTGCTTGTTAAAGACACATGCTAACATCAAAGGCTTAAAATATGCTAATGCAACATACATCAATAAAACATACATCATGCATCTAGTGCAACATACAGCCATTGCAACATACTTCAATTCAGTCTATACAGAGAAATAAACTTCGATGTAGCATAAATGCATAGATGGCTGATGTTTCTCTGTGCTTTTAATAGTATTCTTGTTTTTTACAATTTTTTTTTATTTTGCCAATCTTATAACTTCACAGTTACATCTTCTAGACAAAATAAAGTTTTAAAAGTTTTTTTTAATGTTGTATTTATTGTTGAGAGAGAGAGAGACAGAGAGAGAGAGAGGAGACAGAGCATGAGCGTGGAAGGGGCAGAGAAAGAGGGAGACACAGAATCTAAAGCAGGCTTCAGGTTCTGAGCTGTCAGCCAGAGCCTGACGCAAGGCTGGAACTCATGAGCCTTGAGATCATGACCTGAGCCAAAGTCAGAAGCTTAACTGAGCCACCCAGGTGCCCCAAAGCAAAGTTTTAAAGAAGTAGCTATTAAATATATGTTTAATAATAGATCTGTGTGTAAGACCTAAATAAGCCACCGAATAAAGTAGGTTTTATAGAACGGGCTTCATGGATCCTACTCCCTACTACTTATACTAGACATTTAGAGAAAATCTTTTAAAAAATTATTTGAAAGATAATGTATACTTATGGTAAACATAATTTTAAAATTACAGAAAAGTATAGCCTAAAAAGCAAAATATCTGTCACTTAACTCCTTCTTTCCAGGGTCTCCCTCTAAGATATATATTTACATACATTTTCTTCCTAATATTTAGTATTGTCAATGTATATACACAAATCATTTGTTTTAAACAAATAATTCTCTTCAACTATGTTGTTTTCCAGTAAAAATATAAATTAACCATATTTCCATATCAATATTATTCCACCATATTGATATATTAAAATTTACATAATCATTTAGTTAGAAATAAACCTTTAAATTGCTTCCAGTTTTTCTTATCATTTTGATGCTGAAATGAAAATCCTTGAGCATAAGTGTCATTGTAACTTGTTAGAATATATTAGATAAATTTCTAGAAATAAAATCATTGACAACTATTGCTTGTAAAAATAAATTTGACTAAAGATGTCCACATCTCAGTGACATATCAGATTTATTCAATCTATCACCTGCAAATTTATGCAGTTGGTAGATTTTGTTTTTAATAAGCACAGCTAAAGAGTCAGTCAGACGAGATTGGGCACATTCAGGGTGGTATGGCCGTAGACTAAAGAGTCAGTCAGAGAAAGACAGATATCATATGTTTTTACTCAAATGTGGAACTTGAGAAACTTAAGACCATGGAGGAAGGGAAGGGGAAACAACAGTTTCAAACAGAGAGGCAAGCAAACCATAAGAGACTCTTAAAACGCAGAGAACAAACTGAGGATTGATGAGATGGGAGGGGGAGAGGGGAAAACGGGTGATGGGCATTGAGGAGGGCACTTTTTGGGATGAACGTGGGGTGTTGTATGTAAGCAATGAATCACAGGAATCTACCCCCAAAACCCAAAGCACACCATATACACTGTATGTTAGCCAACTTGACAATAAATCATATTTTAAAAATAATTAATTAATTACTAAAAAACATAAGAACAGCTAAAGAAGAAATTAACACCTATTAATACTGATGTTATGGATTGAACGTGTCCCCTCCCTCCAAAATTCACATGCTGAAGACCTAAACACTAAACTAGCTTTATTTGGAGATGGAGCCTCTGAAGAAGTAACTGGGGTTAGAAAAGGTCATAGTGGTGGGGCTCTGTTCCAAGAGGATTAGTGTCTTACAAGAAGAGACACTAGAGCATTTGTTTGTTTTCTCTCCTCCCACACAACACACTGAGGAAAGGCCATAAATGGACAGAGTGAGAAGTTGGCCATCTACAAGCAACGACGAGTGCCTTCATCAGAAACCAACTTTGCTGACACCTTGACCTCAGAATTCTTCAGCCTCTAGCATTGTGAGAAAATAACTTTCTGTTGTTTAAGTGACTCAGTCTTTGGTATTTTGTTATGATAGCCCAAGCGGACTAAGACAACTGATGTTGTTACCGCAATTTTCAGTTAATTAGAGGGAATAATTATCTCAACCAAAATTGCTGATTGTTATCCAGAAAAACTTTTACACTTTCCGTTGGCTAAATATGACTTGTTGATAGCCAATTCAATGAATTTTCAAGTAGAAGGTACATATGTATACATAAAGATGACATAGAGGGTGAAAAACAGATCCATGTTTCAGGAAATGTAATTCACAGTATATTTCATTCTCTTTCTTATAAAATATTTATCCTTTTAGATAAATGCTCATACTCCAAAGAGTATTTATAATACTAAATGGAGAGAATTCTCAAAATACGAGAAGAGTAAATGAAAACAAAGCTACAGCATAAAGAATTATTGAATGTGTATGTGTCTATAGTCAATCAACCACCATTTCACTGAATGTCTAGTCATAAGCAAGTTATTATTTCATGTATGGAATAGTAACCATTACTCACATAACAATTAACCTTTGAGAGTAAATTTCATGTATCTATTCATTATATATTTCCTCTTCTACATTCCCCAAAATAAAAATCACACACTGTAAAATAAGACAAGTATTATTATTGAAACTTTGCAGATGAAGAAACTCAGGCTCAGAGAAATTAGGAAATGCTTCCAAGGTTTTAAAACCAGTGAATTACAGCATAAAAATATCAGCCTAGATTTCAGGAGTATCAAAGCTTGTGCTCTTTCACCTGCAATGTGTTTTTTCTCTCATGCACCTTCAAATTTGTGTTGAAGAAACTCTGATGAGTGTCCATTCTACGTTAGCACTGTGTGAGAAAGTAAACAAGGGAGGAACATAGTGGTGTGGGATCAGAGAAGTAAATGGACAGAGTAAGCAGAGTAATAAATGGTCTGATAGAAGCAGGCACAGGGAGCGTGGAAATGGACAACTGACAGTCTGGAGAATATCAAAGAAGGCTCCCAGGGAGAGTGAAGCTTGTGATGGTTTTAAAGGACCCTTGAGAATTATTCAGACCAACAAGGGAATGAGAAGTCTAAAACATTTGCTGTCAGACTTCAAAATCTCATAATATGGAAGATGGAAGTTAGCTTACTGCTCCAAAGCCCTGTTCACGAGAATATATAGGGTGTATGTAAATAAATACTATATATGTATTTTAACTACATTGATATTTACATACTTATAGTCATTCCTATAACTATAATTACATTTATATGTATATATATCATATATATTATATATTTAATTTAAATTTATTTCTTTTTTTTAACATCTATTTCTTTTCAGAGAGAAGGTGCACAGGGGAGGGACAGAGAGATATCTAGAGAGAATGCCAAGTAGGCTCCGTGCTGTCAGCACAGAGCCCCATGTAGGGCTCCATCTCACGAACCGTGAGATCATGACCTGAGCCAAAATCAGGAGTCAGACGTTTAAGTCACTGAGTCACCCAGGTGCCCCAATTTAAATTTATTTCTGTATCTGCAGTTACTGGAATCCATGAGTTCACAGCCCACTTCCAATCACATCTCAGGGTTCCTTCTAGTTTCCTCCCTTTCTGTATTTGTAACTGCCTCTCTCACAGTGAGAAACCAAGTCCCATTATTCTTAATTTATTAATATGTCTCATTCACCCTCTACACTGACCGATCTCTCATTACCACAACCGCCCATCCCCTGTGTGGACAACTTGTTTAGCAACTCTTGTACCAGGATAAACCCCATCTTCACTTCATTCAGGGTTGAATATCTTACATTCATCCATCCCACATAGAGACAACCTCCCACCCTACTTAGCCTTTGAAACCCCACAACAGATCCCTCCACTGGGATGTCCCACACTAGGCTTCCCCACACCCTCTGTAAGCTTTGATTCTTCACATTGTTCACCAGGCCCCCACCCTCAGGTGAGCTCATACCTACCTTGCTTAACCATGCTCTGCCCCACCTAAAGGCTACAGGGCTGAATTGCTCAGGAAGACAAGAAGAAAGGGGGAAGGGAAAGGGAAAGGGAAAGGGAAAAAGGGAAGAGCAAGAGTCACACATCATAAGAACACAGCTTGCTCTTTTTCCACTACAAAATCAAGAGCGGTGATTCTCAAAAAGGAAACGCCACAGATTCTGTGGTTTGAAAACCATAGCCAATATATAATTCTGTATTTGGAGTCGGAAACAAATATATTGTTTTCAAGATACAAACTAGTCAAAATGAAGCCAGACAAATTTTTCTTGGATAAGGATAGAATCTTGTGCTGAGGAGGAAAGAAGTGAGAATTTTGTATTTATCCAAATGAAGAATGGATCTTCAAATATTGCCATAGAGGACACACATCTCAGTTTTTAAGGAATACCTGTCTGCTGGCTTTATTCCACCCAATATTTATTAGCATTGTAGGGTGAAAGATAGTTATATGATCCTTAAATAATTCACTACCAGGAAATCCTCAATTCCCTTAAATTTTAACTCTCCCTTTTAATCTCTGTCTCTATATATACACATTTAACATCACTGTACATAATGTTTAATATCATTATATATGTATGTGTATATGTATAATGTTTAATATCATAAAGCTTCTTTTATAATGAAGGTATCTGGGTACCTTTAGAAAGTCATTTTCTTGTTTTTGTTTTCTTATTTTTTTTGAATGTATGTATCTAAAATACTTGAACAAATCAGAAATGAACAGAATGGAAAGCTACAATGCCTCCATTATTAAAGTAGATTATTATTAATAGAGTAACTTGGGAGTTGGGGAGTTTCTTCACACATTAGTTAGGAACCTTGCTCCTGCATTTGGTTGTGGCTATTTCCACATATAAAAACTCCAACAAAAGGCTACATCATAATGCTTTGCTTCAGCTAAGAAATAATTGAGGGGCACCTGGCTGACTCAGTTGGTAGAATATCACCTCTTGATCTCGGAGTTTTGAGTTTGAGTGCCACTGGACATTACTTTAAAAAAATGAAAAAAAGGGGTGCCTGGGTGGCTCAGTTGGTTAGGTGTCCGGCTTCTGCTCAGGTCATGATCTCACCGTCCGTGAGTTCGAGCCCTGCGTCGGGCTCTGCGCTGACAGCTCAGAGCCTGGAGCCTGCTTTGGATTCTGTGGCTCCCTCTCTCTTTGCCCCTCCCCTGCTTGTACTCTGTCTCTGTCTCTGTGTCTCTCTCTCAAAAATAAATAAATGAACATTAAAAAAATGAAAAAAAAGCTTTTAAGAGCTACAATATGTCTTTTGAGTCATCAATTTCAAGAATTTATTTTAAATTTCCTAAGAAAATTGGAACATATGCAAGTATTTAGTTATGGTAATAAAGATAATTGGGCCATATAAAATTTAAAAAATGGAAACACCTGATGTCCAACAATACAAGATTGATGAATAATTGTTTCATAGCCACAAAATGGGATATCATATGATATTAAAAACAATTTCAGATATTGATTAGGAAATAACTGTTTTTTATCATCTTGAGTAAAAACCTAGTATATACAAGTAAGCATTGCATTAATATTTCAAATTAATCTACTTGATCATGTAAAAAATTTACAGTGTACTGTGTTTCAAATTGGTCTGGCGAGGCAGAGTAACATTTTTCCAGTGATGACAATTTTTTATGCTAGAAATCAAGGTCTAGCTAAAGAGAGATGTTGATTTGCTGAATGATCCACAGTGTATCTACAGTTCAAGCTAATACGTGCCACCATTTCTTGGACCGAGAATTGTATATATGCTCAGAGATAAAAGTTCTCCCTCTCTGTTGCCTAGATTTTCTTATTTTTAAAGGTAAAATTCAAAAGACTCCCTCAGTGTTTCATGTATTTTTAATGTTTTTCAAGTCTTAAATCACTCAGCATATAAACTGAGGTGTTGTAGGATGTTTTGTCAGATGCCTTTTTGAACAAATAAGAAAACATGGCATTAATGTACTCAGCTAGAAAGAATATTGAGGTATCGATATGCTACCTTTATTTAAAGAAAAGAAATAAAATTTTCTCTTTCAACCTGGAATAAGATAGAGTTAATAAATATTTGTTGAAGAAATGGAGAAAAAAATGAGCAAAAGTTAATTTGGGGGAAAACGACAAAAAATAAAAATAAAACCAATCCTAACCCCAGAACATAAAGACATTTTCATCTGTACCCAGTCAGACCTTTTGCTATCTACGTGTGCACAAATATATACAGACATTCATTTGTTTTTTTAAATACAGAATCATGTTCATGTATACTGGTATACACTAGCTTTTATTTTAATGTTTCTTGTGAGCACAGTTTCAAAATCAATAGCTATATTCCGTTCCATTTAATTTCTGTAAGTTGGTTTAGGTGTTTATATTATAAACAACAACACATTATCAAGGGGAGTTAAGAATGCTGTTCTAACTTACAGACAAAGGGGTATGACTTAATGAAAAATAGCCACGCCCTCTGTATGTTAGATCCAGAATACTAAGGTGCCTAAACAGCCCCAAACAATATTAGTATTATTTACCTTCTTGTTTTGCTCTAAATTTGGAATACAGTCAGTAAACACGAGGTGAGATTTAAGCGATTATTTTCTCTAACATTCATTATATTTCCTCGAACTGTTACTAAAATAAACATTCTCTTGAATTACTACTTTTAATTGTGAGAAGATAATTTTGTACACTTCTATTATGAGCTATAACCATGAAATTTTGTAGTAGGAGGCTGTGACTCTCTCAGATAAAACCCCGAGGTCTCTTTGCGAGGCTTTGTCCTCAACCCAACAGAAATGAATGTTAGAGTGAGATTGTTCTAATATGTGTTTTACTGGGCTTTGACCGCTGCCCCTCCCATCTGCAGAGAATCCAAAAGCCTTCTCCAACTTCTCTTCTCTATTACCTATGGCAGTTTGACTTATTCAGGTTCACATACAAATGTACATGCTGCTGCTGCTGCTAATACTACTACTTTCTGTGCTAAGGCACAGAAATTTGGAGTTTATTTAAGAAATTGTCATTACTTTAGCGATACAGCTCCATATACTACTCAAATAATGATTTTGAGCAAGGGGGAAAATAGAGCACAGGAAGAGAAGAGGAAAAGGAACGAGCGTAGATGTGACTGGGGTTTTGCTAATGTGTGGACAAAGTGCTACACTAAGCCATGATAGAATCAGACTGGACTGGTAGCAAAAATATGCACATTCTGGTTTCGCATCTATCACTCTTGCTCAAGGCAAATCTGCTCTTGCTTTATGCAAGTTTTGTGGGCCTTGGTTTTCTTACTTGCAAAATAAGAAATTTCACCAGATGAACACTGACAGCTATAAAATCCCCATTCCGTATTTCCACTAACACATGAAGTGATGCATTTTAGGTTACAAGGTGCACTAATTCATCTAAGATGAATGCATTTGAGTAAAGAATTCAGCACTGAGAGTGCCCCCCCCCCCCCATAGGTCCAGGGTTTGCCCTGACTCTAGATGGTGGAAGGTATTCAGAAAAGTTATTTAAATTCTCTGAATCTCAGCTGCCTCACGTTTAAGGTTAAAACAAAGGCAAAATTATCTCTAGATTTCCTTTAAGCCCTAATATTCAGCAATTCTATAAACAGTCCAGCCTGTGTACATTTTATAGACACGAAAAGCGATCATCACCAGTCTTTCAGTCTAAGTAAAGTGCATAGACAATCTCTCTCTATAAAACTTCGTTTATAAAGTGTTATCAAGAAGTTAGGTACAAACCTGTTGACTCATAAATAATTTTTAAGAGACCATGACATTTTCCCCATCCCTTTCCTCACTTATCATTGTAGTATAAGGAACCTCTCTGTGAACAGCATAGCAGGGGCAGCAAAAGTGCAAATTTAAAGTTAGCTCCTAGCCCCAAGGCCAGAGTCACATTCCTCATTGATGATGTACTCTCAGGCAGAAGCTCCAAGAGACACTGAAATGTAGGGCAATGCCTTTCCTTCTGAGAGACAGAAAAAAAGACTGCTAATGCCATGACTAGTCAAGGGCAGGAGGACGAAAATTTCCTCAAATTAGGCTTTGAACGCATCATTTAATTCTGTCTATATCTTTAAAACAGCTCAGATCCTCCATATACAGAAAAGTAAATCACTTGAATTCATGTTAAAAAAAAAGGAACTTAACTCTTAGCCATTAATAGATACACACACACACACAAACACACAACCACGTGTCTGTATATTTGTGTGTGTGTGTGTGGGGGGGAGAGAGAGAGAGAGAGAGAGAGAGAGAGAAAGAGAGACAGGGAGTCTTTTTAAAAACTAATATGTGTATTACATTGGAATGGTTAGTTTCTACCTATCTCCGAACACCTACCTTAGGTAATTTTTTCCATTAACGTAATTTGACATTTAAATACAAAATTCCCATTTTATCTCTTGCTACTTAGAAATGGGCTTTGTTTAAATAAAATGTCAACTCACTGTCAAAAGTATAAACACAAGGAAATGTTTAGCTTCTCAAGGGGTGAAAGTGGTAGCAAAATAAATTTGAGAGATAAAGACTTTCAGATGTTTTTTTTTTTTTTTTTTCTCCTAGTTTCAAGGGTGTGTATTCTATAAATGAGGATACACATTAGGATAATTGGACTGGTAATGTACACATATTGAGAACAGATAGTTAAATTTGACTGGGGATTTCTAAACCTCACTGCAACCTTTGGCAGTCTTATTATCTGCAATGATTATTATGTTTGCCTCTGTTCTTGCCTTCAGGAAAGACTTGTTTGATGGCTATTAACCTAGATGTGATGAAACTGAGTGGCATAAAATAATCCAGGTTGAAATTCTATAAATATAGAATGTAGCTTTTATGAAAGGAGAATTTGACATCTAAGTCAATACCTTAATAATAATATCATAAGTCAATTCCTTCGCTTTTTTGGTCCTATTTATAACATTGATTGCAAAGTTTATTTTAATATAAATTTTCCCTCCTGCTTTCTCCTAAGGATACCCATAACCTTGTTTGACATGTTCCATGAAACATCGTATTTGTCTGTATATGTTTGTGTATATGTTTTATGTGAGTGACGACAACACGATAAATTGAGCTATTGCATACATAGCGATCTGTTTTATATTTACTTATATTTTGAGAGCACTAAATGTAATAAACTATCATTGGTGACCAAATGATACCAAATCATTTCATAATCATCTTGGAGAGTATGATGTAGGGGTTCAAGAACACGGGGTTTGACACCTGACAAAACTATATCCAAATCCTGGTCTGTGTGAACTTTGCCATATGCTCTATCCTCTTAAACCCTGGTTTTCTCAGCTGCATAGTGAGGGTGTGTTGGAGTCTTAGTCTTTAAAACAGTTTCCACTTCAAAGAATAGAGTGTTACCTGAATTTCTCTTTTACCTCTCTGGCATTTTAGCTTGCATTTTAATCATTTCTTTCTTTTTTTTTTTTTTTTTAAGCTGCTTTTTACTACGGTTTTCCTCTCTCCCCAACATGGGCATCTGCTGTCCAAAATGACATTGTCTAGTTGAACAATGGACTCATCATGTCTTCTCTAATGTTTCAATGGGATCCATGCTAATTTTGCCTGTTTCTCTGCTAGGGTCACAACGTAGGAGCACAGGTCTGCTTGAAAAGATCTTAAGCTAAGGCCCCCTGGACTTCCCCATCCCTTTTCTACCTGACCTTGACCCTCATATATATTTTTAAAAGAGGCATTTACTGCTTCAACTTCTTTACTGCTCTGATGCAGTTTTCTGTTGAATTCTTTGTCCTACAGTTTTTGCAACATGGTTCTCTATAATCAGGTCCTGGCCCCTCTGACATGAACCAACTGATTGTATCATGGGTTTAAATGATCACTATATTTGGATCAAAGAAGCAGAGAGTTCCTTTCGTTCTCTGTCAACTCAATAGTTGCTTTTCAAACAGCATTGTCTCTTTATTAGGCAAAAATGAAACACTAGTTTTAAGACTGTAGTCATCTTTAGGTGTCACAAAGTCCGTATATATCTATTGTCTTTCTAACTCTTTCTACCAATAAGATAATGAAGATAAGATGGGTGTTACTGTCACTCTAATTTTACACACAAGAAAACTAAAACCCAGAGAGGTTAAATGAGTTGCCCAAAGTTGCACAGTAGGCAAGTTGACGAACTGAGATATAATCTCAGGGTTTTTGATTCAGAAAACATTAATTGTTTTTCTCCCAATAATCATATGGCTCAATCTATACAAATCGATGACTTGAGCCATTTATAAAATGTGAATGAAAATGAGGGAAGACAGAGAAACAATAAACAATTTTTGTTTCCCCTTAGGGGTAGAAGTGTGGCCAGAAATAGCATAATGATAAATTGAGCATAAATTTACAAATGAAATTTTGCCTGGACGGCAAAAAAAATGGATCCCGAAACTCTGCCACCCATATTTGTTTTTTATCAAAATGTCTCTAGGCTACTTAATTGATATAGTCCAAGAAACCAAAAGGCCACTAGAAAAGTAAATTGTTTAGGTACATAGTCACAGCACATGATGCCCAGATCTGACTCAGAACATCTAGGATATATTACCAGTCGTTGATATAAAGAACATAATACCTGAAAAAATAAGATGACATAAACTAAATAAAAAAAATACAAGTACTGATTTCTTAATATTAAAGTCAGAAACAAACAAATATATTGTTAGAGGGAGTTTAATGATAATTTGCTAATGGCATATTAGATAACATAGTTAAGCCTTGTTGATCTGAAACTTCCTATTGAAAAAATTGGAATGATACTGATGAAAAAAATTATGAACCAATTATGACAGATGTTAAGTCTGTTATCCATTTCTGTATAAATCTGTGCTCATTCAACAATTTTTATGTCTGACAGTAATATTTTTTATTTATTTACAGTAAATTCTGTTTATGTCTTTGAGATTGTGAAACCATATTGCTAGGAATAATATGGTGATACTTGCATGTATAATTATAGAATTATGCAAATAGTCTCCCAGGATTACTATCTCTCCAATAATTAGTATATATTTTGATTATACTCACATCATTGAAAGACTTCTACTTTCTGGAATAGTTTTCCCACCAGTGCATGCTGCATGTGGGGGCAAGAATTATGACTCTGTATACTTCTATTAGGAATCTTATTTAAAAATAAATATTGAAATGTAATTATCTACCTGTTTTTTCTAGATATGTTGCATCTATGAGATAAATTGAACTCACATATCATTACTATACGGTAGAGAATAACTATAGAATTAGTAATGTATTGCTGAGCAAACCAAAGTGTTCTCCATCTTACGTTACTGTTAACAGGTACCATGTATAAATAAAGTACTTGGAGTAAAAACATGAATAAAATGTGATCAGTGCACACTCTGAGCTCTAATATTTTGAGGACATGTCAGAGAAGCCAACATAACCACTTCTGCCATTCATTAGTAAGAATCTCTTCACACCCCAAAGGGCTCCTCGATTTTCTGCCTTTCCTTTTCTTTCTGGGCTCTAGAGAACAATCTACATTATTTTTCTCTGACGGCTGCCACTACAAACTCCTTCCCCTAGGGTTATTCACCACATAAACCTGGGCTTCTAGAGGCTGTACACTACTTACTACCACTGAGAAGGTAAACGTGGGCCATGTTCTACTTACCAGTTCTACAATGAACTATGATTAAGAAAGAGGGAGATTTTTTAAGTGCATAGAAAATTCTAGAATCTATATTTTCTACTTCTCAATTTCGAAGGTGTTTTAATCACTTGGGGAGTACATTAAAATTGAGTTATGGGGCGCCTGGGTGGCTCAGTCGGTTAGGCGGCCGACTTCGGCTCAGGTCATGATCTTGCGGTCCGTGAGTTCTAGCCCCGCGTCGGGCTCTGTGCTGACAGCTCAGAGCCTGGAGCCTGCTTCATATTCTGTGTCTCCCTCTCTCTGACCCTCCCCTGTTCATGCTCTGTCTCTCCCTGTCTCAAAAATAAATAAACGTTAAAAAAAAAAAATTGAGTTAAATCTATGGAACCAAATCTATGGTAATTGGGACCAGGCAATTCCCGTGTTTCAAAGAAGCCTCCTAAATGATAAAAACTATTTTAAAATATAATCATATAGTTCCAAATTATATCTGGTAAGTAGAATTCTAGGACACTGATCTCCAAAGTAGGTTAACGATCCTGGCTTGATCATGACAGAAATATAGTATTTCAACATTTATGAATATTAATCTTAATCTAAATTAAATGGACTATTGAATTATCTCATGTTAAGGCTCTGACTGAAGATTATACTACAAATACAAACACAAATGAAATGCAAAAGAAAAAGAGGCAGAGCTGGCTTGTCCTCCCCAAGTATAAACTCTTTGAAGTATGCATCATGAGGTAAAAATCAATGATGAGGTCATCAGATAGGCCACGATATCATATAAAAATATCAAAAATTTTAAGACTGTTTGAAATATGGAGTCACATCAAAGAGAGTTAATGGCATACTTTTAATGAAAAAGTGAAATTATATGGAAATATTATTTATTAATATGTATTTTATTCCTAAGTCTTATTTCATGAATGTTTTATAATGTGCATAATGTCTTAGTACAATAGTAAATGTACATCATTTATAAACAATACGCATTCATAAATATAAATATAAATAAACATACATTGCATTCGGATAGTTTTTACTCAAAGATGTGTACAATCAGAAAAGACTAGAGACCTCTTCTTTTATCCAATTAAAGTATATGGTCCTTCAAAAAGTCTCCATTTTTTTTTATGTAGGAAACTCATTCAAAGAAAAATAATTGATTATCCTTTTACCTCAAATGAACAATTTTTGATTCTTTGGGACTCCTACCCACGTGGCACTATTCAGGCACTTACTAGTCATGCCCAGGAATGACTTCCTCTTTTGTGGACAAATCCGTAAATGGCAAAATAATTAGCTAACTAATGATTATTATTAAAGCATTATGGCTCAGCTACAATTGCATCATGAAAATGGTGAGAACACAGAGTAGTAGTAGTAACTGATCTCAATAATAATTTAATGACAGCTTTATGGCAAGTGTGCTAAAAGTTCATCAAAGGCAATTATCTCCATATAGAAATAAGAAAACAGCTACATCAAGGAAACTAATTGCTTGGCAGGGTCATAAAAAGGCTTCATAAGAGAGAACATATTTACTGGCCCTTGGCAGGTGTTTGCTTTGGCACCTTCGGGAAAGGACATTTCTGGGCAAATAAACACCACAACAAAAAGGGCCCTCACATATTGATTCCTGGGAGCTAGAACACGCTAATTCATCCATCCTCTGTTTTATTCCCTAAGTCTTGCACTTCTTTGTGATATTGACGTTTTCCACTTATCAGCCTTCCTTGTCTATTGAATTAAGTGCCCCAGAACACATTTCTTCGTTGCTCATTTGTCTGTAATCTCTCATCATTATTTTCACTAGATTAAAAGATGTGTGAGAGCAAGGGTCCTATCGCTCTCACTCATCTTTATCTTTCCAGAGTCTAGGAGTATGTAAACATTTAGTAGATACC
This sequence comes from Panthera onca, assembly GCF_046562875.1. Taxonomy (NCBI): domain Eukaryota; kingdom Metazoa; phylum Chordata; class Mammalia; order Carnivora; family Felidae; genus Panthera; species Panthera onca. Next base: position 89,199,723 of record NC_138340.1, on the reverse strand, counting down.
AAATAAATATTTGATGAATAAATGACTGAACATATTAGTTTGGCATGATAACAGGCATATGCCACTATCACTTAGTGATATCTGGACAGAGCAAAAATAAATACTAGTTTAGTCTAAGTTTGGAAGACCTTTAAATAAATAGAAATCACAGCACTAGAGCCAAAGAAATGTAGGTAACTGGAGGAGAATCAAAAGGTAGGTATCCGATTAAACAAATTGGCACTGAATCCAAGAAGCTCCAGATTACTTGACCTGTGATACTAGAAGGCAATCTTTTGATGTGTCTAAGCCTTGGCATCCTTATTTCTGGCATGCAAGAAACAATAACCCTATTTCATAGGTCTTCGGAGAGGTAGATGTAACATGAAACTAATAAGGTTTATGCTGAAAGCCCTGTGGTTTGCACAGGCACCTTTCAAGGCCCTAGTTAATGAGCGCAGGGCAATGGAGAGCGGTGACTTCTTCACTGTTAAGAAAAATCTGAAATGTCCTGAAACCTTACAGTTTTTATATGAAAAACAAAACAAAACTTATTGGAGACTATCCTCCAATTTGATGACAACCCTAAATGTTTATTTGACCTTAGCTATAACAGGTTATGAGACTGAAGGGACCTTTCCTAAAGTATCAATGATGAAATACAAATTGAAAATATCCGTGAGAGAGAAAAACTGATTTTTCCCTATTCTTTCTGTAGAAAAAATAATGCAAATTCGTATCATAGGAACAGGCCAAAAAGGCAATCATAGGAAAGTATGTATATGTGCACAGTCTGACCAGTCCTTAGAATGCTTGATTTGGGATTTATACGTAGAAATAACCATTTAAACTGTCATTATAAAAAACAGATGTTAAATGAAAAGAATTTAATAGAGCAACAAACATCTCATTCTCACCAGACCAAAATTAAATAATATATTTCTCTGTATCTATCACTGTTTCTTCCCTTCCCTAACAAATGATGCAAGAGTTGTCACCCTCGGAACAATTAATAAAACAATGCAAACCTTTTATTATACCATGTATACATCTAAAGCATATTTTCTAATGATGACAAATGTTGGAACATGGGAAAGGTCCTGTGGCTACCGATCCACAACACTGAATTAGTGATTTTACTCTCAAGGGTGGGTCAAATTCATTAAAGTAAGAAAGTGCCAACTAACCCAAACAATATGTGTATTCTATGACTCTTCCCATTTGATGTTTGACCAAATAAAATGGTACCTACCCAAACCACAATATCAGGTTATGAATCCAACTGGATTTTGTTTATTTGAATCAATATACAGGATTGTGCACGTTTATGGGTTTGTATTACCACAGCCACAGATGGAGCCACTGAATGTATGACATTTACATAGATGCACATGTTTTCAATGATGCTAAACTTAATAATTTATGTATTTTTTTATATAGCCCATGAGACTGAAAGGCAGCCAAAGAGAGCCACATCTAGAAATGTTGCTGATGTAAACTAAATTAAGTTGAGCATAATGTTGTGCAAACAAAATAAAAATGGAAAAGAAAACACATGTATCAAATGCAGTTTTATGACTAATCAAATACTAAAGGTCACAAAGGTTAAAAATGTCATCACTTACATTAAGTGATTAAAAGGAGAGTAGCTTTTGTCCAGTGACCCAGAATACTGTCCTCTCTAATATTCTTAAAGGATTACATGGCACTAAAGAGAAGAATATCATTTATCCATCTGTGAAGAAATCTAGATTGTGGTGGGTACAGGGAACTATAGATACATTAATTAGTGAATAGTTCCCAGAATTTAAAGGGTGACTTTTTAAAAGACAAACACATGTTCTAGAATTACAATAATAACAAAACCTTTACCTGAAACTTACTGGAAGGCAGTCCCCCACCCCTTGCAATTATATGTAAGTCACCTGACAACATACAAATGAAGTGAAAAGTGTCATATTGGAATTTCGGAGACTATACTTTCAAAGAAATTCCAGCTGTTAAACCTTCATATCTTCTCGGGTGCTTTTGACATTTGTCGAAATTATGCAAAAGTCTGGTAAAGTCTTTTCACATATTACTATTGCAAATAGTTTTTAATTCTTTATATGTGTGTTTATAAACTAAGCACACTATATTTAACAAATTTCTTACTGATAAAATAGGTATAAGGAAAGCAATGACTGTATCTGGTGTGTCCAACATATGACAACTGTAATTAAAAAAAAATAGTACTAGACATTGCTTAATATCTTAGAAAAACTGATCTTGGAATAATATTAGTATTAAAACCCTTAAATGCATTATGATATGTTTTATTGTACATTGATAACTTCTAGAATAAGTCTGCAAGAATACAAAATAGTTGTTCTAATATTTGACAAAATAAGCTTTCTTATGGGCAAAATTTTAGCAATTCTATGATTCTGCACTCTACAAACCATTACTGCATGAGTTTTTATTTAACAGATAGGTTGCCTAAAATGTAATCACGTGGTGAAAAGTTGCTAGAAATAGAATGAAAATGAAAAATATCTAAAAATAAATAATAAATAGTGCATATTTTGAAAATAATTATATAATTATAGATTTTGGAAGAAAACCTTGTTACCAAAGCTGAAGTTTCAACATCAAAAAAGTTATCTTTGATAAATCATTGAACAATGATTAATATATTCCAACTGTTTAAAATTTTTTTATTACAAGGAGAAATATTTTTCAAACGTGTGTTTACATAAACACAACCACACATACATGCACGCACACCCAATTTGCAGGCAGACAAATTTTATTTTATTTTATTTTATTTTATTTTATTTTATTTTATTTTATTTTTAATTATTTTAATGTTTATTTGTTTTTAACAGAGAGAGAGACAGAGTATGAGCAGGGGATGGGCAGAGAGAGAGGGAGACACAGAATCCGAAGCAGGCTCCAGGCTTTGAACGGTCAACACAGAACCCAACGCGGGGCTCAAACTCACAGACCGTGAGATCATGACCTGAGCTGGTCGACGCTCAACCAGATGCCACCACGCAGGTGCCCCGATTTTATTTTTTTTAGCCTAAGCCCATATCAAAGTTGAAAACTGGGAGAGACCACACAGGTGCCATATTTCCCAGACTCGAGGACCGCTTAGCCCTGTAGTCTGCTTCAAAAATACTAGTTTAACAGGCATGCACTGCTGTTCGGAGGCTGGGGGTTTTCCAGCAAACACAATCCTTGCTCTGTTGAAGTGCTTTGATGTTAAGAATCCAAGTATCATACAAAAGAAAATGGTGCGGGCTGCACGAATCCTTTCTAAAATATATTGACAGAGGGAAATGGTGAATTCGACCAGGAAAAGGCCTTCAGCAGAGATGAGCGATCAGTAGAGGAGAATCAGAGAAGAGAAAGAGAGTTGACACATATCGAGAATTGGTCCTACTTGTCTTTCTATTTTCACCCACTTTAGGAACTCAGCGGCTTAAATTTTCAGAAACTCCTTAAACTCGCCTGTAAGCCTCTTCCTCCTCTGTGGGTGGGCAGTACCGGAGGGAGACACACAGGGTTAGGACGGTAGAGAACCAGGGAATTCCCTCCTTAATCTCCCAAAGCACCAGGCACCTTGTTTCCCAACACAGTTCCAATACGCACTCATTTGGGAGTTAATTTGATTGTATCTGTCTTTCAGCGAAACCTCTGTTGAGAGACTGTTTTTGTTCACCACTTATCTACAGCATCTGCAGCACCATCTGACTCATAGTAAGCACTGATTGTAATATCACATTTGTGACTAAATAGATAAATGCCAAAGTGACTGTGATAAAATCCAGTCGGATGATATTCCTCCTGAAGACCATAGTAAATAATAAGTGTAATAGCCTTCAAGATCATGTATCGACTCATTTTATAGTATTTGCAGATCAAATAGATTAGGTGGAGTAATGCTTGACCTAAGTTAGCATAGCAGCTTTTGAGTTTTTGCCTTCTGTTGTTCTAGAACAGATCAAAACAGTTTCCATCTCTAAATATGTTCTCTTTCAACATAATCTTTACTCCTATTGAATATTTTTCATATTTATTGTGAATATGCTCAATAACTCTTTGAAACAGTTACTAATGTAAAAGGAAGTATAGTCCATGATATAATTTTATTCATTTCAGACCTCTGCATTGTATCTAGTCCTGCAGAATCTTTCATTGTACCTTTCCTATGTGATCTGTGAACGATTCTAAATGTTTGTGCACATATGGATGATTTCCAGTTAACTTTAGAGTGTCAAATGATTATGATTTGAGGAATTCACTGAAAACATAAATTAAATGAAAAAGAGTAAGCCCATCTTATACACTTAAAGTAGTTTAAAATAACTTCATTTTAAAAATCATTTGTGTTATGACTACATAAAGATTAATCGATGCTTTGATAGGAGAAAGAATAGCAAGAGTAATCAACAGATTATCTTTCCAGGTGTAGAAATGTATGTTTTGTTATCAAAAGGAAGGTTTACAATATTACTTAATTAGCATCTGCTAAGAGAGGCTGTGTGTATAATAGGATCCTAGTTCACGATCTCCCAATTAGCTAATGGTGTGACCTTGGGCAAATCATTCTGACTCTCATTTTATTCATCTGCAAGTGAGGAGTTTGGATCAATAAATTCCAAACCTAAAGTTTCACAGTTTTCTGTGGCAGTCCCAGGATTATTCCAGCTCTGATATTCCTACCGATTTTTTTTATGGAGAATCTGAATACACTGTAAATAGATGGTCAGGTTTAATAATAACCAAGACAAAGATTAAGAATTGCAGCAAAGAGTAGTTTTGGCTTTGTTTTAAAGAAAACATATTTTAATTGACCTTGAGAAATAAATATGTAGACACTAACTATAAAATATTTAGAGCCTAAGAGCTCAAAAACTAGTTGATCATTTATTATTGGAGAATCTTAATATATTGAATTGAACTACTTTGATTTTTAGAGTCTGTACTAGTTGATAGTTTGATATAAAAATTTATTTGGGGTGGGGTGCCTGGAGGGCTCAGTTGGTTAAGCATCCGACTTCTGCTCGGGTCATGATCTCACGATTTATAAGTTCGAACCCCACTTTGAGCTCTGTGCTGACAGCTCAGAGCCTGGATCCTGCCTCAGATTCTGTGTCTCCCTCTCTTTCTCTCTGCCCCTTCCCCCTCATACTGTCTCTCTCTCTCTCTCTCTAAGAATAAAATAAAAAATATTATTTTTTTTAATTTATTTAGGGAAAAAAAGAAATGAATCATTAGAAAACATCAAACAAAAAAAGGATGGAGAGTAAGGGGATAAGAGGGAGAAAAAGGAGATGAACAATAAAGAATAATAATTCCTTTTGCTCTTAAAAGCTTTTAGATAATTGGTTGGAGAGACGCAGAGCATCCATTCAGCACTGATGCGCTGTGATGTGTTGTATCTCTCCACTCCTTGTCCCTTTCTCTTTCTTTTCAGGCCTCTTCCTGATTCACAAATGTCTGATGAGTAATTACCCAGGGGACCAGATGGTGTACATATACTGTGGATGACTATACTTTGCACAAAGCTTTAATACTATTGTAGCAGCTGTACTGCTCTGTGTGTGTGTGTGCGTGTGCGTATTATATCTAAAACCTACACTTTTATACACTATAACAAATAAGTGGTCCTCTCACAGATTGTTTTCTATCAAGCATATCAGCAGATACACTTAGAGTGTGTTCTGTTAAAGAAATTTTATGCTCAGACTGCTCTACATACTAATTTTGATTACTTTATTTTTGTTGTTACCTATTAAATTGAAAAGTTGACCATAGACTGTGTGAATCTGGACTCACATAGGGCAAGTGTGGTGTACGTGGGCCAACAGTTCTTGTCTATATTTGGTTAGGATGTTCCCATACCTCATACAAGTCCTTCCTCACAGGTCCTGAGCTTATTCTTCTGATGAACATTCCCAGATGATTGGTAATGACATGTAGGTTTTCTTTGCTGTTTAAAGCTATGTACAAATGTGTGCCACGGAAGGATACAGCTTATGGGTGCCTTGGTTTACTTACTTTCTTTGCCCTCCTCTCTTCTCACATGTCCAGGGGTTGGGAGGTATGGGGCAAGACCTAATGGAGCAGGTGAGATGTGAAGGAAAGCCTATCACCTTCTCAGTCACCACTGTTGCTTCTCCAGGCTCAGGTTGCCACTGTGTTGATTTTGTGATAAGGATATGCCGAATTATGTTGGGCAATGCTAAATCAGTAAGAGGCAAAATCAAAATTTTAAGAGTTATTTTTTTAAGTTTGGCATTATATTAAAGACTCTTGTAAGTTATTTATTTACCTTTGAGAGAAAGAAAGAGCGAGCAGGGGAGGGACAGAAAGAGAAGGAGAGAGAATAGGCTCCACACTTGTCAGCACAGAGCCCAATGCCGGCGCGAACTCACCACCGTAAGATCATGACCCAAGCCAAAATCAAGAGTCAGATGCGCAACTGACTGAGCCATCGAGGAACCACTAAAGTTTGGTATTATAATGTGCTAATTTATTAGCACTGTCCTGTTTCTTTGTGCAGTCACCCTATTATAAATTTGCAGTGACATATGGACGCTCAAATAGGATACTCATTGGTTGCTTTGATGATCATAATACGATGATTAAGTAAGGCAAGGAGTGTCTCAACTTGTTTTGACACATCTGTATGTTAAATTTTTAAAATTAAGCAAGGTTTTACCATTGATGTAATTACTTGATAAATATAACTATGTAAATCAAATGTTTAAGATATTTTGTCACTAATAGTTTCTTTTAAACATTAGTGTGTGCAAGTTTGAAAACTGAGTAAATTAGGATACACTGAGAATATTCTTTAAATAAACGAAATTGAAATTTTGGGAGATAGATGTTCACTTTATTCTGAGGCCAGTAAAAAAGAAAAACAAGGTATTGTCATCCAGCTCTGTCAGTAGGCAAAGGTAGTGCTGTGACTAATTTATTAAATTATTTTTCTTGCCCATAGACCAAGATAAAGACCTATCTCCCCACTAGCTCCAGAATCTGAAGTCTGGTAATAAAGATATTTCATTGAGACGATCCACAGATTAAATCATTTTTAATGATAAAAAATACTTACTGAATATTTTTACAAAGTTAATATGATTGCCCCAACTTGTATTTTTATCCATATTTGTGTGTACCTGCTGCTTCACAAAATCACTTGAAAAAAATCCTTAATCCTTGGATCTAGATCTGGCAACACATCAACGCAACTGGCATGCAAGATAAAAACAAGTAACATTTCTTACCTTCCACCTGCACCTCCACTTTCACTGAATGTACATTCTATTCACCATTTTTGTGGAGTAGAATGATTGGGAGGTATTGTCAGAACGCTTTGCGCTCTGAAACAATATCATTTAGATTTCAGCAGACTACTTTCGCTGCAAGCACCCATGGGATGCTATTTAGTATATGTTACCTGAAAGTACTGTATTAAAACATTTGTTGAGCATTCTTGTCTGCGTGAGAGTTGCTATTCTACCTTGTTGGAACATCTTGCACAAATAAATGCCTAGGCAGTTATAAAACCTCTCCTCTTGGGGCGCCTGGGTGGCTCAGTCAGTGAAGCAACCGACTCCGGCTCAGGTCATGATCTCACCGATCATGAGTTCGAGCCCCGTGTCGGGCTCTGTGTGCTGACAGCTCAGAGCCTGGAGCCTGCTTCGGATTGTGTGTCTCCCTCTCTCTCTGCCCCTCCCCTGCTCATGCTCTTCTACTTCTCTCTCTCAAAAATAAATAAACATTAAAACAAAACAACAACAGCAACAAAACCCTCTCCTCTTTTATGGAGTTTGGCTGAAGGAAAATGATGAAAACACCCCAATTGCTTTCTGCTTATGACCAGTACTTCTGTCACATGTCACTTTAACTACTTTATAAACACATAACTAAAGAATGTGAAAAAAAATTAAGGTAGTGATTTCTCAGTTAATGGTAACTTTCACTGTATTAGTTGTATTATCTACGACAATTGTACAATAATTACCAAATTTCCACACTATAAATACTGTTACTTTTGTGAGATCAAGAAATCTGTTGGTAAGAAGGTGAAGCAGGAACACAATTTATTTGATATGGTGACAGTCTATTAATCATAGAATCATGGCTCATGTTAAAGTTCAGATACACAAAAATCATATGGAAGTAGGTATTTAGAAAAACAGCATGTTTGAGTCAAACACTGAGTCTAAAGCTAAATTTTAATGACGACATATTGTATACAGTTTTCCCTCTTCCACTCCAGGCCAGTGTCAGGGCTTGCCCACATTCTGGTGAGGAAATGCCACTTAGATGATCTTCTGTCCATCTGCTCTCAAATTGGTGATATTATTTTAAGCATTTGAGGGTCTGACTTGAATCTTTATTTATTTTTTAACATTTATTCATCTTTGAGAGACAGAGAAAGACAGAGTATGAACGGGGGTGGGGCAGAGAGAGAGGGAGACACAGAATCTGAAGCAGGCTCCAGGTTCTGAGCTGTCAGCACAGAGCCCGACACAGGGCGCGAACCCAGGAACCATGAGATCGTGACCTAAGCTGAAGTCGACGCTCAACCATCTGAGCCACCCAGGCGCCTCTGACTTTAATCTTTAACCCATAAAGATACCTCATTAGCTTTTAGGTATATGTAACAAAAGTAACATTTTCTGAGCTCTTCATGTTTCCTGTTATGTCTCTGAGCCCTTGGCCTTCTCCTGGTTTGCCCACAGTGTCTGTTTCCTGGAGCCCTATAATTTGTTTCAGAAATCATGCATAGAAGAGAACAACATTCTGCATATGACGTTAAATGATAAGATTTTGCAATGAGCAGTAGTTTTGTGATGCTGGATTTTCCTGAAATAGAGTTGTCTATTTTTTTCTCTCACCTTTTAACATTTCTAGAGCTGAGCTTGGCTTGCTGAACCAAGGAGTTTTACATAAAATAAGTTATATATATTTGGAGATAAGGAGAAGAAAGAAAACACTGGTGATTTCCAGGCAATGGGAATTAGGAGAAGAGAGGACTCCCTGGGTGGTTCAGTTGGTTAAGCGCCCGACTTCAGCTCAGGTCATGATCTCACAGCTCGTGAGTTCCAGCCCGGCATCAGGCTTCCTGCTGTCAGCGCAGAGCCTGATTTGGATCCTCTGTCCCATTCCCCATTCTCTCTCTGCCCCTCCCCTGCTGGCTCATGTTCTCTCTCTCTCCCAAAAACAAATAAACATTTAAAAGAAGAAAGGAGAAGAGAAAATGAAAGCAGAGGCTTGAAGCACTCAGGTATACCCCAACGTAGGCCTGGAGAGGGGAAAGTTTATTAGGTAAGTCAGTGTAGAGGGAGGCTATGCCTCCAATCATGTACCAACCTGGGCACATTCACATCAGCCTGGTGGTCTGTCTGAGGGAGGCCCTCAGATGTCCTTTTCCCCAGAATCTGTACTCCTCATGGTAACCAGGTAGAAACATAGGCAAGAGCCTGGACGGACTGCCAGGGAAGTCAAGACTTCCTAGAGAGAAACTCCCCACTGACTGCTGCAGAGGAGACTGCCCAAGCTGTGGCCACTGGGCAGAGGAGGCTGACCTCAGAGTGTGCTGCAGAAGCAGAGAGAGTAGAGGAAAGCATGAGACAGTCAGGAGATGCTACTGGGCCTGATGAAATCAAAAGATTTCATCATGCTCTAATCATAGACTTGAGCGAAGAAGCCAAGAGGGCGAGCCTCACTCACAATGGTAAGCGATATGCTCTGCAGGACAGAAAATGCCAGAGATGCTGAGCCCCAGGGCTTTGGCACTTCCCTGATGCCTTGAGGCTACCCAAGCGCCAGGCCTTGATTTTAGGGGGAAAAAAGGAAAGGAGGGCCAAATTGTCCCAGAGTTTGATTGCTGTTTTATGGAGAGTCTGAACACAACGTGAAAGGAAAGTTTAAATTATTGGTTTAGCTAAGATACATGAAGACAGAGGAGGGGAAAGAAAGGTGAAAGAGATGGGGAAAGTGAAAAGGTAACTGGAAGGGGCGCATGGGTGGCTCAGTCCCTTAAGCCTCAGACTCTTGGTGGTTTGTGAGATCGAGACCTGGGTGGAGCCCCTTCTCAGGCTCTGTGCTGATAGTAACATCTCCAAGCCTGTTTGGGATTCTCTGTCTCCCTCTCTCTCTCAACCCCTCCCCCACTCGCACATGCATTCTCTCTCTCTCTCTCAAAATAATAAATAAATAAGGTGACAGGAACATTTTTTTGGTTTGTTTTAACTTCCCTCTGATTACTGCTGTTAAAATTCATTAGAAAATTTCAAAATACCTTGTTTATTTCAGGGTCAGAGGTTAGAGTCAAAAGATACCAAGTGAGACTGGGAACCCAAGTCTGCTTCCAAGGATCTCCTGACTTCTAAAAGTCAGCCCTAAGGACACCCAGCCTCCTCCACTGGGCAAGAAGCCCCTTCTCCCTGGTGGTTCGTGTCAATAGTCCACTCTGTGGAGGGAGCAAGTACCCATGCCCTTCCGCTGCTGGGAGTCCCCTCATGATCCCACACTGACAGAACTAAATATGCCTTCTCCAGACAAATGTTAGCTATGATTTAGCACGTTTACTAGGTCTGGGGGCTGCTTCTAGGAAATATTCATTTCCAAGTCTAACCAAATCAATCCATGTCTTGGGGAGGCTATTTTTAAGTGGCTGACAGTCTGTTTTTACCATATTAGATCAATTGTTGCCATTTCAAAGGTCTATTCATTCAAGTACTTTGGAGTAAGGCTCAGTCAATTTCAAATGCCTTTAGCAAATTGGAAAACTCGCTGCCCTCAGATGACTAAAGCGGAAAAGGTCAATTAAGTAATAGTCTATTCTAGTCTACCAAGCCTCTTCCCTGACAATGCCGAAGCATGGATTTATCTTTTAAGAGCTCAAAGATTGCAAAAAGTCTTCTTTATTATGAATTATTTATACAGAAAGGAGTATTTATATCTGCTTTCTCTAGATTACATAAGACAGATAATTTTCAACCAGTTCTCAAACTTGAACTCCCCTGATTCTGTGGTCATTCCTTGAGTTCAGATCCTTACTACCCGACAATATTGTAATAATCTCTTAGGAGGACTTCTTGCTCCGAATTTCTTCCACTTCTGACACATGCTATGGGCAGGCACTTCTTAAAGTGAGCAGCATTGACATCACTACTGTGTTCAACGTTTGTTTTTTTGCTTCGTTTTGGTTTGTTTTCTCAATCTCTCTCTCCTGTTCAATCTGTATAGTTTTCACGTTCTCAGTCAGGCATCCAAAATCTGCTATATATCTTGCACATCTACTTTTTCAGTCTTGTTTTCTACTCTACACTTTTATAGATCCTCATACCAAGAACACCAGGCATTTTCATTTTCCACTTAACACACTGTCCACATTCCCACATCAGGACTTTGTTCACATAGTTTTTCTCGTGAAGGAGCCTTACCTTGCAACCTCTCCCACATACACCCCTACACTTCCCAGGTGCTTATATTCGGCTCATCCTGCAGGACCTTACTCAAAAGTCATCTTAATACAGACTACCCACGCGCTTAACTTTATAATCTCTTCTGCACAACCTTAGGTAAGGTCTTTTTTTTCTCTGAACTCCAATAGAGCTTTTTGTTCAGTCCTTTTTTGAAATATCCCTTTCTATCTTCACAAAATTAGGCAAAACTACAGTTCTGGTTAAATCTAACACTTCACTTAATCATCTCGTGAAAACATATGCTATGTGAATGTATTCGTATTTCCAAAATTAATTAGCATAAAAACATACAACTATGCTGAATTTCTTTCCAGCACACCCACAGTCTTCTGGATCTCTACCACATACTTCCATCCTCTCCCTATCACACCCACTCCAATCTTCACTTCAGCTGCTGGTCTTAAGCTTACATTACTAAGAAAAGACAGGCGATAACCAGAGACCTTTGACAAGCTCACGCTAGTATCCTACCCATGGGCCAGCTTCTCAGTGCTCATAACTCTGCCCTCCTTCATTTTACCACAAATTCTCCTCGTTCTTATTAACAGTAACTTTTTTACTTGGATGCTAGACCTTATTCTCTCTTGTCGATGCAAGGATTTCATTCCAGACGTTCTCTTCTTATTCCACAGAATCATATATCTTTCTATCTCTACTCTATAATTTCCATCAGTATAAAGCCATAATGTAATTGTTTTCCTATGGTAAAAAGGAAAACCCTCTGAGTTTCTGTAGAATAGTGGCAACCACCTACATCGGAATTGCTCTTACAGCCTCTAAAAACCCAAACAGAGCAAGAAGGAATGTACGTGAAACCACCCTTAACTCATTCGTAGATCTTAACTAGGACACAGAAAATACCACAATCTTTAATTTACATATAAGTAAGAAAATGAGTAAGGCTTTATCTGGAGCCCACATTGGAGCTACTAACAGTGAGGAGCAGACTGAACAAAAACAAGGAGAGGGTGGTGGGGCCAGCAATGGCAGAAAACATGAATGGCCCATGAGAGAAAGAGTCCAACGCTTGGACATCAAGAACAGGTCACAGCATGGATGACTAGGGAATTAGGGAAGGGATTTAAAAGCTCGGGATCAAAACTAGCAGTTTTGGAAAGGCACAGTTTCTGGGAGAGGGGTTGAAGGGTTGGTGCTGGGGGGACACAAGGGAATGAAGGCTGTGACTTCAGCATCTCATGGAAGCAGAGAATTACAAAATCAGAAGACTTATTGATTCTCTCCAGCCTTGACATAAAATAAGCTATCTGTGAATAAAACTGTCTTTGACTGAACCAAAGAAGAGAATATTTTAGAACTAAAAAACTTCAGAATAACCACACCCAAACTCCTCATAGAGAATTAACTGTTTTTGCTGGTTTAGGAAAATCTGTTCTTTCAAAAGGATGAGTAAGTTACCAAATATGTATGTATGTGTATATATATACATGTATATACATGTATATATATACACATACACATATATATACACACATATATATATATGATATATTATGTTATATATATATAACTGTTATATATATATGATATATATAACAGTTATATATATAATATTATATTATGTTATATATATATATAACTGTTATATATATAACAGTATATATACTATATATATATATACACACACACATATTTTTTCACTAAGATATGGATATGTATATATATATTTCACTAAGATATATATATGTTTCACTAAGATATATATATTATGAAAAGAAAGCAGAAAATGAAAATCAAAATATTTCAGCTGATGAAGATCACTCCCACTCAAAATAAACAATATTAAAAAAAGGAAAGGCAAAACAAAAGGAAATCAGACAACATAAAGAAAAAATATACCATTATATATACAGTACATAGAGTACATAATAATATGATTAATTTTTGTCAAAATAAATTAGTCACATTGAATAAATGGGCTTAACTGACTGATGAAAAGATAAACATTTTCGAATTGGCTCATAAAGTAAAAGTCAATTATATGCTGTTTAATGAAACAAACCTAAAAGGATGTCATTCAGAAAGCTAAAAATAAAAGAATGGGCAAAAATGTATTAAGAAATATAAACAATAAGGAAGCAACTGGTTGTGATCCTGTTAACAAATAAGGTAGAATAGGTGAAAAACTTTCAACGAGGCAGTTTATAATACCAAAGGCCACAATACACAATGGAGAATTGGGGTTATCTATGGACCAAATATCAGAACAACTGACTTTATACAGTAGGACCTATAGATGAAGCAAAAGAAATAGGTAACCATTAAAGTAGGAAACTACTACTCAGTGCAATGGAAATCAGGGGATAAAAAAAGGTTAAAGAATTAAGCAACACAGTCTCAAGGATAGACCTTATGGAAATACACAGAATAATAGGAAGAGTACCTTCATCTGAAATGTATAAAAAATAGGCATTAAAATGGACCATATACTTCATCCCTGAAATGTCCCATACTTCTTTTTTAAAATTTATTTTAAATGTTTCTATTTATTTATTTTTGATAGAGAGAGAGTGAATGTGTATGTGTGGGGGAGGGGCCGAGAGAAAGAGAGAGAGAGAGAGAGAAAGAGAGAGAGAGAATCATAAGGAGGCTCCCTGCTATCAGCCCAGAGCCCGTGGAGGGGCCAGATTCCGTGAACTGTGAGATCATCACCTGAGCCTATATCAAGAGTTGGGTGCTTAACCACTGGGCCACCCAGGCGCTCCTCCCATATTTCTGTTAAGTATAAAGATTACAAACCATATTCTCTTACAAGGGTACAATGGATTTGGAAAATAACACAATTTAACATTAAACAGTAACAATAACAAGATTTCTTTCTCCTGGGATTAAAAAGAACAGATTATTTCATCTTAACAAGAGAAAGATAAAATAAAAAATAAATATACAGAATTTCTGAAAAATAGGAATTCAACCCTACATATCAGATAGTATTGGCCCTAATTAAAATGATAATCAAAAGAAAATGTATAGCTTTACATGAGTGTGAGCTCCATTTTGTGTGTGTGTGTGTGTATGCTATTTTTTGTATTTGAAATGCTCTATAACAAAAGTAATTTTTAAAAAGGAAGGCATTTATTGTCCATTCAAGTTTGGAAAATAAAATTCCCATCACACATGTGAATTACGATATATACCTAAATCTGTTCTCTAGGCCTCTAATTGTTTTGCTTCATTATCTATTCACTAGCCAATACCTCACTGTTTTTTTTTTTTTTTAATATTTATTTATTTTTGTGAGAGAGAGAGAGAGACAGAGACAGAGCATGAGCTGGAGGGGCAGAGAGAGGGAGACACAGAACCTGAAGCAGGCTCCAGGCTCTGAGCTGTCAGCACAGAGCCTGACACGGGGCTCGAACTCACAAACTGTGAGGTCATGAGCTGAGCAGGAGTTGGACGCTTAACCAACTGAGCCACCCAGGTACTCCATACCTCACTGTTTTAATACCATAAATTTATGTTTTTTTTTTTTTTAATATTATGTTTTAACAGTTAATATTGGTAGATCATCATTTTTAATACTGGGCATGCTATCAATAATACACTTATAACTTTATTATGGACAGCTTGTCTTTTATTCTAATTAGTGAAATGTTAATTTCTTAATACTTTTGAAATGGTCATGTTTTTGTCTTCTAAAATTGGCTCTAAGAGCACCTGGGTGGCTCAGTAGGCCAAGTGTGGACTGACTCTTGGTTTCAGCTCAGATCATGATCTCACAGTTCGTGCATTCAAGCCTTGCATCGAGCTCCGTGCTGACAGTGCTATAGGGTCCTGTTTGGGATTCTCCTTCTCTCTCGGCACGCCCTGCTCTCTCTCTGTCTCAAAATAATGAAATTAAAAAAATAAATAAATAAAAATGGCTCTTTTCTTAGTAGTTTTAAACATAATAAAAGTAAAGATAATTTTTTAAATATGTGTATAATCATAGACTTTTAACGTGGACATTATCAGAAGACACATGAGTAAAAGTTGGGAAGTAAAACTTTGTTTACATAGGAAAGATAATTTTACTGAGGTGGTAAGAATGCAAATTTTTAGTAGTAGTATAGTATAGTGGTTTATTTTTCTTTACTAAGTTAAAAGTAAATAAAATTTAAAACCTTGAATTGTTTTATGATTGTTTTTCAAATGATAATTCAAGTGAAAGTATATCTGTGCTTTAAGGGTCAGAATGATTATAAACTTAGAAGAACAGGATTCCATTTTAGATTGTAACTGAGAAAAATAATAGTTCCATGTGTTAAATTGGGCAGTTTGGAAAATGGCATTTTTCATTCTGATAAGTAAGATTCGATTTGGTTTATTTCTGCAGCATGGGGCTAAGGATGCAGATTAGGAAATTACCCAGTGGCCCCCTTAGTACACAAGCAGATCCAGGCAAATGAAAAATGTGTGACTTAAGTCACTTAACATTAAGTTTCCTTGCATGTAAAATGATAATGTTGTTCATCATAATTATTATTATCACAATTGAGTTAGACTAAGAATTTAACAACCTGGCCTGTTTTAAACCTTTGAGATTTACTTTGTTACTAAATCATTTAAATCACAGTTATGTGAAAGTCTTTCTCTTGATCAACAAAGGTCATTGTCCACTAAACCCATCTCCACTTTGCTGTGGGCAAACATGGTGGGCATTTTTTTTTTTTTTTTGTCATAACGTGAAATTAATTGTATCTGCAAACCACTGGACGTAACACATTCGTTATATCTTCATTTCTGAGTAAAGCAAGGGGAAAGAAGAGAAAAAATATTCAAAGAATGAAAATCAGCATTCTCTTAACTGCTTCATATTTTACTTTCTTTTTAAATGGAAAAATAGGCAGCATCCTACAGTTAAAGAAATATTAGAGGCACAAATACAGTAGGGCAGGAAATTATGAATTTTCTCCTATTTGTGGAAACTGATAGTTTAAGTCTGTCCAAAACAAACCTCAGTGTTTAGGAAAGAAATTCTATCGATGCATTTATTTGAAAGGTATTTTTATAAGATCTGTAAGACTCTGTGGGTTATTTTGGAAAATGTTCCCCATTTTTAGGGATCCTGATTTCATTGTGGCTAAGTAGCTATATATGACCTTGAACAAAGCAGAAGCTTGGAATGCCTTCGTGTTGTCTACATGGGCCTGTTCTCTCCAGTTACTGCACAAAGGAATAGTTTAATTCCACTTGGAATACAGGTATGTTTGAGTTTCAGGAAATAATAGAGTACTGTTGATTTGTTGTGAACTAGAACAAATAAGCCACAAGAGGGCATATTTTTCTTGGTTTCATCACCCTTATACAAATAAGGCTGGCCTGGATTGGTTTCACGGGAATCCCTCCCCTCCCCCATTTTCTTACAAGAATACACGATTTCTGAAGTATGCTCTGAGAGAGGGGTGGTGGTGGCGGCATGAGGTATTCAGAAAAGCAAACTCAAAGGTGATTTTTTTTTTTTTCTTATATGATATGTAAGAAAGGTGTTTATTTTTCCTTAAAATCCTTCCTGGGGGATTGTTTGTTGATGTAAGAATACTGTTAAAAAAAGAAAAAAGAAACAACAACAGAGAGTCATTTATGTGACTATCAACTCCTCCATCCAACAGCTAAGTGGACTCCTATATCAGGCACAGAAAGCCTTCCCAACCTCTAGTGAATGTTCATAGTCAAGGAGGTTTTCTTTTCTGAGGTCTCAGGACTTGGGCCAAAGGGGTTGGGTTGTGTTTTTATTTTTATTTTGAAGTGCATTCCTGCTGAATTTAATTATTCACCACACCCCAAACCAGCTAAGTAAATATAACCTTAAGATTCTGGCTTGGAAAGGTTTTGAAAAATAGCTGATTTTTTTTTTTTTTTTCTTCTTCTTCTTCAAGTAAAGTCTCTATAGCAGGGTGCTGTATTATAGAGGGCAGAGAGCAAGAGTTAGAAAGTCCTGGGTGATTACTCCATCTTCTTGGCTTTGGTTCCCTCATCTATCCCATGAGGGCCAAAAGGTCTCTGAGGCCTCTCCCAACTCTGAATGTTTATGATTATTTACGATGTTAAAAGAGTTTAAAACTCAGAGACATTAAGCAAAGTTCTGACAGTTTTACATTCTGATTAACCAACCATAAACCCTCTTCTGTCTTTACTTAATGATGAGAAGCAGAGATACATTGACTTCTGAGAGTTCTGTGTATGTGTAATGAATGCTGAAGTAAAGATGAAAGGTGTGTTCTTTTCCATCACTAAGCATGATCTAATGATCATAATATGTAACTAGCTAATGATCCTGTGATGAGTGGATTGCCATTATCAGATGAAACAAATGGGGGAAAAAAACATATCTGAAATTTATATGGGGAAAACACCTGATAGAAGAGGAGTAAGTGGGTGAGGTGCTTCAACTCATGCCATCACTTGATCCAATTAGAAATAAACTAATATAGACTCCACTTTTCTCAATTGAGTATAACAATATTTATCTGTCAGTACAGATATGTTAGTATGTATGTGGGAAAACATTCATAAAACAGTATTTATTATAAGGCAGAGAGGTTTTATATCTGACCAAGGTAGGACTAGTTTTATTCATATAAATACTAATTGGTTTGAGTTTTATCTTCATTTTCCTTGTCTCTGTACATAGAACGTTGCAGTTTATTTTATCAGCCTTTTTTTTTTCTTTCAAACTCACCAAATTTTCTTTCTTTCCTTTTCTTTTTGTGAATAGAAGAAAGTATAGAGAGAACTAGGATTATAGATTTTTTGTTGGGAAAGAACAACAAGCTACTACCTTCTGCTGAAAGTGCAGCCAAATTCTCTGAGATCCTGCTACATTTAAATTCTGGACCCAGTAATTATCTTTCTTCTGTCTTCTTGGCAGAGTTAGCTATATGTGGAGTTGGAGAAGCCCGGAATATACCTATTCTACTCTTACCCATCCTTGCTGCCTTTTCTAGTGGTTCCCAACATAGATTGACAATTCTTGAACTTGTACAGCTAGAACTTTATTCTTTGGCTTCATTAAGTATTAAAATGTAATCCTTTGAGAAATAGTGTACTTCACATAATCTAACATGTATCTTCTAGTACATTATGTATTAAAATGTAGGGGTTTTTTTTGAAAAATAGTGTATTTCATATAACCTAACACATATATACTACCATACAGTAAAAATGACTTACTTAAATTCTGAGTGCTAATGGAGATGGGTAAGGGGCGGTATGTCACAGAGGAGCAGCCTGGGCCCTCTAGACAAGTTTACTTACTCAAATTTTTTTCCACGCACCTAGAAAGTACTTTGTTCTTTTCTTCCTTTCCTTTCTGTTTTTTTTTTTTTTTTTTTTTTTCCTTTTTCCTCCCAGGATGAAACAGGGATACAGCCGCAATTAGGTAGTTCTAACTGATGATACACACAACTCTTTCAGTGTAATTAAGGATCACTTGTTGAATCACAGATAGTCACCCTTGGAGATACACTAAACTCTGTAATACACCTTACATTTTAACAAAACTTAACGTAAAAAAGATTTTTCCTCCCCAGGTGTTATTGCAAGGATTTAGATAGGGTATTAGCCCTTCTGGACAGATTACCAAACTGCTTTTGAGGACAACGGATCTCAAACTCCTGGAAAGGACTGTAAAACCATGCTGAGGAGATCTTGTAGGGTTAGGAGAAGTTCAGAAATAAATGCAGTGGCTGATTATCATCATTATAGCCACTGTTTTCAGTAACTAATTTAACCCCCAGATATTTGCTACACACCTACCATATGCAAGACACTCAGAGAAGTGCCCTGGGGACTACAAAGCCATGGACACAGCTGAGGCCATTTATCACAACTTTGGGCAGCGCGGTTGATTCCGCCTGCTGCGTGCTCAGAGCAATTAAAAGAAGGAAAGCACAGAACCCAATTTCCAGATGTTGTCTTCCCATGGTATGTTCAGGATGCCCTGGTAAATGCAGCCTGAATTTCAAGTCAGTGGAATCTGAACTAAACCAGTTTGATACACATTCATAGGCATTGTTTCAGCGGCTGGAACAACAAAGCTAAAAAACAGCCGACACTCGTGTATGAGCTGAGGACACATGCATAACTAATTATGACATAACATCAAACGGGCTTATAAGAGTATTGAAATCAAAGTGCTTTGGGGAAATGGGAGGGAATGATTAATTTTTTAGGAGTTTTGTGGAAAACGTTGAAATAGTAGCAAAGGGAGATGCTGTCTGGCTTGGGTCTACTAAGATTGGATTTTTGACAGGAGGGAAAAAGGGGAAATCCAGTTAGCTGCAATTCTAGTTAAACAGAATAGTCTGGCCAATAAACCCACAAAATTATTAGACAATAAGTAGAGAGATTTTAAAAGTCAAAAACTACTTATCATGGACCCACTATGTGCAAAACCCTAAGCTATGCTGTGGGAGATAAAAGAGGTATTCTGTCCCTACAATGAGCTAGCAATTTGGATGGAAGGGCATTGGCATAAACAAATAAAATAATATAAAATGCATAGAAAATGCGATAAGCACACCGAGGGTATGGTTAATTACAAAAACAAGTGCTATAACATCAAATACAAAGCATTCCAAAAAAAAAGTTGCTACAGGTCGGAACAGTCAGTAGGGACTTAAATTTTCCTGTATCTAAAGAGGAAAATTATGGGGTTGGTTGGTTGAAAGTCAAAACCAAGGTTACAGAAATGGGGCAGCATGAGACACAGGAAAGAACGTTGGTCAGAGTTAGGAAACTTGAGTCCCTCCTGAGCCCGCTCTGCCACTAACCATCTGCAACTTGAAATGACTCATTTAGCTTCTGTGGCCCTCAGCTCTCCGCTGTTGAGGGGAAGCTGAATGAAGAGTCCCCTCCCACCTTCCAGTTCTTCCATTGTTGCTATTGATTGCTCACTACCCTCAAACCAAAACACCCCTTGTCATTTGCCAAAGGGGCTCTGGGATCCTACAAGCTGTGCTCTTAAATCAAGCTGACAAACGCAGAATCCTGGGCCTGCTTTTTTTCTATGGCTCTACCCCAAGTCAGCTTTATGATTGGGACTAAATAAGTGCAAGGTGTGTGATTCCAGACCTACAGTTCCCGTCACAGAAGGACTGACCATGCAGCTAACGAGGTCCAAGCTGCAGGACTCATCACTTGCCCTTTCCGTGACCCTGAGGGCCGCCTGACAATAAATTCACATAGTCGTTTTTGGAAAGTCTGTACAAATTAAACTATTTTCGCATTGTTTGTCTTAAAGAGGATCCCACCTCCAAATTGTGTAAGTTCCAGGCTCCACAAAATGTGGATCCACCCCTGGTCTCCCCACATACTTCAGTTTCCTATTGCGCGACCAAGGTGTGTGCAAATCTACGAAGGAAACCTCCTAAGACAGAAATAGGTTACATATTCCTGTTGGCCTGGAATGAGGTAAAGAGGAAAGAAGACTTACATCTTGGGGGTTTTGCCCTTTTCCCCTCCTCCACCCTCTGCCTCCCTTTCTTGGGTGTCAGTCCCTTAATGGAAGATTGATCTCCATCGCTCATCTCAATGCCTGCGGTTTCAAGGCTAGTGGTCCCGGGGGTTTTACATACCAAACAGAACCAGCCACTCTTTATGAGGTTTACAATTGTTTGGACATTATTTGTCCTGTTTCTTCCGCGGGAGGTCCCTAGAGACTTTACGGTACAGCGTACATAGGTCCCAAAGTCAGCCAGCCCGACGTGGGCTCAAACGTCAGAGGCTGCTGCACAGACAGTGCACAGGGTGGCCAGTCCGGAAAAAACATGCCTGAGCGTGGCCGGAGCTACATTTAATCCACGCTGCTGACAGCCTGCGCGCCGGCAGGGATGGACTTCGGCACGCTGGGGAGGACTGGCGTGAGCAGAGGAAAGGGGGGCCGAGGGCTGGGGGAGGAGATCGGAAGGGGAGAGGTAATCCCCGGCGTTTTGAGCATCCCCTTTTTAGAAAGACTGAGTCTCTCCCAGGACAGCTGCTGCGGTCACACCACAAACTTAAAAGCCGCCCTCCCGCTCGGAGCGTGCCTTTCCTCGCCACACTCGCCTCCCCAAAGCTCCAGCTGGTGCCTGGCTCCCCGCCTGTCCCGTCTCCGCGCTCGGGGCCAGCAGCGCCCCCTGCCTCCCGGCCGGGCCTCTGCGGCCGCAGCCTCCACGCTCCGCCAGGGCCGCCGGGGCTCCGCGGCTCAGCCAGGGCTGCCTCTCAGAGGAGCTTGCGCCGGTGCCCCGGGTCGCCGCCGCGCAATCCCGCAGCCTGCATCCCCGTCTTCGCTTCCTGAAAGGACGTCTGGCCCAGAGAGAGGGAGAGAAGAGTTCGCAGCAGGTAAGGCTGCCTTCTGGTCACCTGCTACCCCAGTGGGAGGGCGCGGCGGGGACCGCAGAGTGAAGCCGGGGTGACTGGATTTGGGGGGTGGCCGTGGGTCCGAAGTGGGATGCGCAACTCCAGGAGCTAAGGAACCGTCGTGGGACCGAGAAGGCGCTCCGGAGCGGACGAGGTGGGCGCGCGGGGGACCAGACAGGGAATCTGTGCGCTTAGGTGCGGACGGCCTGTGCGCGCCGCGCCGGGGACAGCGTGGCGGCGGGGGCGCGGTCCCACCTCCCAGCTGCCGCCGCCAGAGCCTCCTCGGCCAGAGCCTCCCGCCGCCAACACCGCGCAAAGTTTTCCGCCGGAGACGCTCCCGGGAACTTCACTCTGTCCCTCGCTCCCTCCGCGGCCAAGGCGGCAGAGAGCGCGTCGGGACGTGACCTGCAGCTTCCGCCGGCTGCAGGTTCATTGGGAGACGCGATGGTGGGGACCGTCCGGGGAGGACTTGACCAAGGGCTTCCACACTCTCGCTCCCCCCTCCTCCCCGCTTTTCCCCTTGGGCTGGGAGGGGGAGGGGACGGGGAGACCGTGGCGTTTGTTTGTTTTGTGGCTTCGGGAGAGGGATGGGCGATGCCTTTTGCCTTGCGAAGGAATCGTGACGCTCCGTCTGAGGGAAGCGCGCATCCTTCTTACCCTGAGGGTAAAGTTGGGGTCAGACACCAGCCACGAAGCTGGCTGTCTGGGAAATGCTGGTTATTGCAAAACGCACTCAGGCTGGAGCGGGGCATCCCTTGGTAGCCTCGGCTTGGCTCGGAGTTGGCTCCTGCTGGGAATTTAACGCAGTGACTCTACCCCCTCCCCGACCCCGGGTGTCCCCTCCTGGCCCCCGGCCGGCCCGCCCCGAGTCGACGCGTTAATGGGCTGCCCTGGCAGAGCCAGGGCTGTTTTCGGCACTGGCAGATTCTCCTTCCCTGGCGGCTTGTGTTCAGCCTCGTGGGCTGAGTCGTGCTTCCGTCCCAGCGCGGAGGGGACTTGACAGGAGGAGGAGACGGTGCGCTCTCGCCGGCGAGCTGAAATCCGAGGGATTGGACGCGCGTCGCGCGCCCTGCAGCTGGGGCCATTGAGGTCCCAAATTCCTTGTTACAGAGATCGGAGTTCAAAAGGCGAACTTTTCGCCGTGTAGCCCGGAGTGAAACGAGGACTTCACCAAAGCCCCTCCCACCCTTCCTTAGCTTGTCAGTGCCGTTTGCTCTAGCGAAAGAAGGTGGGGCGGGGGGGGGGGGGGGCTTGAAGTCTCAAGTTTAGCGGCGAAGTCTTCTCTTCCTGTGTTTGTGGGGGAGGCCCTAATGGGGAGGAAAGTGTCGAGGGGGGAGTGGAGAAGGGATGAGACCCCCTCCTGCGTCTGGTGCTGCTGTTGCGTAACCATGGCAACCGCCTTGGCGCGAGCGGTCAGAGCCTTATGGGTTCCGCACGTGGAAGGAAAAATGTGGAGGGTGGGGAAGGGAGAGAGCCGCATGTCATCACTCCAGTGTTGCCTTCGCTTCTCCTGCTGTACCGAGGCCAGATATCGAGGAGATGAGCAGGAAGGGTTGGGGTTGGAAGTGCGCAGCCCCAGCGGGGAGTTGCTTTAATTCTGTCCAGCCTTGAAGTCGTTGAGGCTCCTCCCAGCAGCTAAAACTGGCCAGAGGAGTCACCGCTGACAAGCTCCAAAGTGACAGTCCAGGTCAGGGAGATGGGAAAAGACCTTGGCCCTTGGAAGAGAAAGGCCAGGAAATACAGGAAGGTGATGTGGGAAGAGATAAGAATAGGGTCAAGAGGTAGCTGAGAGACAATAAAGCGGTACTGATTTGGATTGCCAACATTTCAAATGGAATTTGCCCATTTATGAAATGGAAAATTGGTGGAGATGGGAAGGGACATTTATCAAACACTTGTTGCATTGTAGGTGCTTAATACATTATCACGATTAATATTCCCAACAATACCACTCAGTGTCATTCTTCTTTGTTTTTAGTTGACAAGAAAGCAAAGACACGGGATTAGAAATGGGTGGTGTCCCATTTTGGTTTTCGCAATTCTTTTTTTTTTTTTTTTATTTGTTTTTTTTTTTAACGTTTTTATTTATTTTTGAGACAGAGAGAGACAGAGCATGAACGGGGGAGGGGCAGAGAGAGAGGGAGACACAGAATCGGAAGCAGGCTCCAGGCTCTGAGCCATCAGCCCAGAGCCTGACGCGGGGCTCGAACTCACGGACTGCGAGATCATGACCTGAGCCGAAGTCGGACGCTTAACCAACTGAGCCACCCAGGCGCCCTGGTTTTCGCAATTCTAACAGACAATCCTCATCCTTAAATACTTAAAAATGGAATCGATGGTTAGGGGAGTAGACAAAGCAGTTATTTTCATCTCAAAAATGAGAATAAGGAGATCTAGAAGTGTTAATTGGTATGTCCAAATATAAACCAGTAAGGGGCAGGCCTGAATCTGGACCTGTTTTCCCGTCATGTGGCTCACCTTTCAGGGACTTCAGGAAGCTTTCAGTCATCACTTAGGTCATCACTTAGAGGCCCTTTCTAAGATCACTTTGATACTGCATCTGTATATGATCATTTACTAGGGAAGAACACCTAAGAATTTAAATGGAATCCATTATTGAGGATTGGTATGGACCACATCAAATGTGTAGGCCGAGAATCGTATGCATGTGATATTAATAATCTATATTTACACAGGTCTTATTGTACCTTTTAGGAATTATTGAGTGGCTTTCGTAATAATTGGAAAGAAAAGATGAAAACAAAGAAACATATTTTGTCAAATAGTAACCCCATGGCTGTATTGAGAAAATTTCCTGAGATTAATGGAGATTTCCTTAGTCTATTTATTGCTTTCATGACCTGAATACCTAAAAACTTACTTCATATTTTGGCACCACTGTTTCACCTTTGTAAAAATCTGCTGTCTGTCCGTTTAGGAGAAGTAATGATGTGACTCCTGTTACCTTCCTGTCTCTCTGAGAGGGGGAGGTCAGTGAAAAGCATCTGACAGTGCAAAATGTTTTGGAATTATCAGGAAACCATAATCAATACCAGCAGAAACTAAGGGTACAAGGTAGAGAAAAAATTATGTGGCTTTTATTTTACCTTCTTGCAGAACTGCCTTTATGGGTGAATCTTAGTTAATAAATTTGCTTTATATTTTTACATGGGAAAATACACAAAGATAAATTGAATTTTTCATTTCTGCGTGTGTGTGTAGGGCTGGTAAGGGTAGGAGTAGGAATTATTTTCGGTAGCAGGGAAGGTCAGGAATATAAACAATTACAAAGACAGAGGAAGCCCATGTACTGTTTCCAATGACAGGCTAACAGATCGACTGTAGGTCTGAACTTGAGTCATGGAGCTGAATTGCTCTCACATTATTTCTTTTCCAAAAGTAGGAAATGCATTGTTTGGGGTTGGGGTTAAAGTAAGTCAGGAAGTTTCAGAGTACCTCATTTTTATTCTTCATACTGTGATCTCATTCCGTTACATGAGCATGTGTTAACCATAAAAAGCCTTATCACAGACCTGAAGAAGTTTCCGAAGATGTCTTCTGGAATTGGTAGGTATCTCTGTGGACCAGTATTTGTATACTGCTTGTACAGAGCTACTGGATTAAGTCATCACCATTTTTATTAAGTATTTGCAACATCAACTTTTCAGTCTCAAAGAAAGAAATATTCCAATTGGTGTTGGCTTCATAAACACTAGTATGTCTTCAGATGGTTTTTTTATGGCTTCATTATTTTGAGAAAAACAAATGTGACTCTGAACTTTATTGTTCCGTCTGGGAAATATAATGGTGTGCTGACATATGTTCTTTGGGAAGCATTCTTGTCAATTAATACATGATTTATTTCATGAATAAGAGTAACCATAGCTCCATTTTGAAAAATTATTATTCTTTCCATAAATACCTGGAGCTAAACAAATTACTTCAATAAAACAGCATTTCAGCACTCAATAACATATTCCTTGAAAGAAAAAAAAGAAATGTCCACATTTGTAAAATAAATAGGAATAATAGTAATAATGATTGACCATAGACAAAATTGTTAATCAGTTTCTTCCTACCTCAAAATTTGGTTAAAAAATACTCCACTAATAGAGGAAACCTTGGCCCAAATCCTTTTTTATTTGTATATCTTCATCATACTTTTAAAGCTAATATTCTGAGTTTTTAGTAATGTGTTTACCTCTTTACTTTTGTTGTTTATGATTGTTGACTAGATCATAAGAACTTTGGAGGAAGGAAGTGACTAACTTTTTATACCTTCAGGTTAGTACAATGCTAAACATATTCAGATGCTTAGCACATACTGAAGTCTGATTGTGTATCTACACAGTCAATGCAGTGATTTTGAATCGCTTTACTGCCTACAAAAGATCAGATTAAAGGTCTTTGCTATTATACTTTACTTTTGCTGAGATTTTTAGGAAGGACACTTTCATCTTACAGCTGAGTTTTACCCCGTCACCGAAAAAGGTGGTGAGATGCTGAGTGTATTATCCTAGTACATAATGTACAGAAGTGGTGTAATGATTGTGTGAAACAGGTATATGAGAATACTTAATAAACTGTTGCATGCTATGAAAAGTTATTATTTCATTTTAAATTTTTTGTGTGTTTTTTAGAAGGACCCAGTTAACACATGAGAATCTACATCATCTGTGTCCATATTAGTTCACCTTAACTTTGTACCTAAATAATAATTAAAACGAAGGACGTAGCTAAAGCAAAATTCACTATGAATAGGAAATACACTGATAAGCAACTATAACAGTTTTGAAATGATTTTGAAATTTAATAATAATGAGATATACTCAAATAATTACACAATTATAGGGGCGCCTGGGTGGTTCAGTCAGTTGAGCGTGTTACGCTTGATTTCAGCTCAGGTCATGATCCAGGGGTCATGGATGGAGTCCTGCATTGGGCTCCGTGCTAAGCATGGAGCCTGCTTAAGATTCTCTCTCTCTTTCCCTCTGTCCTTCTCCCTCTGCTCGTGCTCTCTATCTTTAAAATAAAATTAAAATAATTAGACAATTACAAATATAAATTATTAAAAACAGGGGCACCTGGGTGGCTCCGTCGGTTAAGTGTCCGACCTCGGCTCAGGTCGTGATCTAATGGTTTGTGAGTTCAAGCCCCACATCGGGCTCTGTGCTGACAGCTCAGAGCCTGGATCCTGCTTCAGATTCTGTGTCTCCTCCTCTCTCTGACCCTCCCCACTTACACTCTGTCTCTGTCTTTCAAAAATAAATAAACACTGGGGGCGCCTGGGTGGCTCGGTCGGTTAAGCGTCCGACTTCGGCTCAGGTCATGATCTCACGGTCCATGAGTTCAAGCCCTGCGTCGGGCTCTGTGCTGACAGCTCAGAGCCTGGAGCCTGTTTCAGATTCTGTGTCTCCCTCTCTCTCTGACCTTCCCCCGTTCATGCTCTGTCTCTCTCTGTCTCAAAAATAAATAAACGTTAAAAAAAAATTAAAAAAAAATAAATAAACACTGAAAAAAATGTAAAATTATTAAAAACAGATAGTTAAGTGCTTCAAGAAGCTCGAATATACAATGAAACATACTGTTCATACTTAGATTTTACTCTATCTTCTTTAATATTTGATCATTCATATCCATGTTAATAATATTTAATAATTTCTAATGTCATGAGTTGCGAGCCAGGCTATCTTTAACAATGAGTTTGCTCATTGTTTTACAAAGCTCAACAAGCTACAAGTATTACCCTCCCATAGAAATGTATAAAATAAACCAAGAATTAGGTGACTAGAAGAGTCTGCATTTATCTGAATCTATCTTCTTTTTAAAGATGCAATGTCTTCTTCAGAAATTAGGAATAACATGTCCCTTGTTTCTTCTATAGGTAATTTAACATGATAACTTAAACATTTTATATCTACAAAGCAGAGAGTCAGGTAATTGTTAAATAATTGTAAATCTGATGTAACAAAAATAAGACACCAGTATTTTTATTTTTTTTATGTGTATTTATTTTTGAGAGAGAGAGAAAGAGAGAGAGACAGGGCATGAGTGGGGGAGGGGCAGAGAGAGGCAGAGAGAGGCAGAGACACAGAATCCAAAGCAGGCTCCAAGCTGTCAGCACAGAACCTGATGCGAGCCTCAAACCCATGAACCCTGAGATCATGACCTGAGCTGAAGTAAGACACCTAACTGACTGAGCCACCCAGGTGCCCTGACCCCAGTATTTTTAAAACTGGTGGTTAATAGTGTTTTCTATTAGTGAGTTTTACTAGCAAACCATAGGAAAAATGGAAACATTTGCTATGTTTTCCTAATTAAATAGAATTAAACATCATTAAATGGTGCTATTCCTACTAAGAACAAAGTCAATAAAATAATCAAAAATGTCCAAATTACTGATCATCTTAAAAAGAAATATAATACTCTTGCTTTCATGACAAAGAAATAAAATGGTGTAGGTATATGAAGGTGTCATTATTAACCTACCATCAGATAAATGTCCGATTTATTTTTTTTACTAACTGTGCATTTTACTAGGTCTCCTCTTTAATTAATATTCTGCATATCTTAAATAGCTTTTAAGGATGTTGGTGTCATATTTGGTCCAAACATGAGCCTACATAACCGATACCTAATTAATGAGTTAAACATCAGTAGTTTCAGACATACTACATTAGCAGAAATTAGACTAATAGGATTGCTCAGTAGATATTGTCTGGAGTTGCCTTAGTGAAGAGGCAGAGAAGTAGTGTAATCCATACATTTATTATCAGCTTGTATGAGTTGCTTAAAAGTGTCCAAAGTACCATCTTAAGTTGCTTAAGTAGTTTCGTAGAAGCCTTTTTTTACACATTATGTTGGCAGCTGAACTCATGCCTGAAGATGCCATAATCTCAGATTACATTTAAGTAGTCTGGTTTTCATGATAGAATGTATAAGATCAGTGAGACTTTTATTCCCACTCTTTGTTTTTTACTTGGGTTTTGGTGTTTGTTACTGCTGTTGCTTTTGGATAAATGTTTCCTCTTCATATCTGAATTGATTGTTCTATGAAAGAAAGAAGTGAATACTATTCTTATTTGGAGACATGCTTTCAATTTTGAAATATAACTTCATTTCAAAGATATTTAGAACTCGGAATTCTCAGTTTACTTTGAATGCTAAATACTGGGTCAATAGAAATTGATACTAATTGGAGGTTTTTTTTTTTCATGTTTGTTTGTTTGTTTACTTATTTATTTAGAGAGGGAGAAAGAGAGCATACACAGGGTAGGGACAGAGAGAGAGGGAGAGGGAGAATCCTAAGCAGGCTCCACACTGTCAGAGCAGAGCCAGACGTGGGGTTCTATCTCACAGACTGTGAGATCATGACCTGAGCTGAAACCAAATATTGGACACTTAACCAACTGAGCCACCCAGGTGCCCCACTAATTTGAGTTTTCTTGTTGAAAGGGGGTGCATTTTTTTTGTAGATCTTTTATATTTATAATAATGATTTTCGGGGTGCCTGGGTGGCTCAGTCGGTTGAGCATCTGACGTCGGCTCAGGTCATGATCTCGCGGTCTGTGAGTTCGAGCCCCGCGTCGGGCTCTGTGCTGACAGCTCAGAGCCTGGAGCCTACTTCGGATTCTGTGTCTCCCTCTCTTTCTGCGCCTCCCCCGCTCATGCTCTGTCTCTCTCTCTGTCAAAAATAAATACACATTACAAAAAAATTACAATAATGATTTTCATCACAGATACAGTTCCTGATCATTACTGAAAAACTAGAAAATATAGTATGCATAGAGATGTGTTAGTAAAAATGTATTCATAAACCTACAAACATATATGTGAATTCTTAGCTTAAACATGAAATTTATTTAAAAAATAAATTTTATATGTGACAGTGCCTAGATCTTGTTTTCTAATACCATCCTCCAATAAAAGGAACCAGAGATTCTTGGAGATATGGCTGATTCAAAGGCTGGGGCAGGAAATCTATACCACCAACCTGGAGCTTCCTGTAGTACCAAAAAATAAAGAAGTGCTCAACATACACCCCACTGCCACTGCCATTGCCACATACACACAATGATTGGATATGTCAGAAAGACACAGAAGCCAATTGAAGGAGCTCGCAGTGGCCAAAGCTGGAATAGTTTGAGCAAAAAAATGAAGTTGTACTGAGTATAACCCCAAATGTAAAATAACTATGCACGAGAGCGTGCTAATATAAATGATTGAATACATTAACAAATGGAGAAGAGACAAAGCTCCCGTGCAGAATTTCAAATAATGTATGTAGATACTCTGTTCTCAAGGAGGGGAGCCTAACTCCCTACTTCCGAGGTGTAAGCTGAGAATGGTCTTTTCCTCCAAACAGTACAGTATGGAAAGGGGGAAAATGGTATTATACAGAGGTTCAGCAAGCTTGACAAACAGTATCTTGGTCAGGTGATCAAGGTCAACATCAGTCATGAAGCCAGTTGTTAGTACATGCTCTTGATATGATGAGATGAAAAGGACACTTTACCTCTGCAATCTCTCTCCCCAAAACCCTAACTCCAGTAGAACCATGAAAAAAACATCAGACAAATTCCAGTAGAGGGACAGTCTACAATACACTTCGCTGATACTCCTCAAACTGTCAAGATCATCAAAACCAGAGAAAATCTGAGAATCTGTCACAGGCAGGAAGAAGGAAGCCAAAGAGATAGGGATTCAATGTAATGTGATATCCTGGATGGGATCCGTGAAAAGAAAAAGAAGATTAGGCAAACATGAAGGAAATTAGAATCAACTATGGGCTTTAGTTCATATATTAGTATTGGTTCATTAATTGTAACGAATGTCCATACTAATGTAAGATGTAAATTAAAAAAAAAATAGGGGAACCTATTATAGGGTGTGTGTTTAGGGGACCTCAGTACTATCTTCTCAATGTTTTTGTAAATCTAAAACTATTCTGAAACTGAAGTCTATTTTTAAAAATTATATTTGAAAGCATATAGATTAATCATGGTGAGAAATTCTGTAGGAGGTGAACTGTTCCCTCGTCAGCAAGGTTAATGTCATTCAGTTAAATGCTTACTTTGTTCCCCTAGTTCAAGGTACCACTATTCTGCCTTTTGAGGGGGAAGAGTGGTAAATATTATAGATATTATTATACTAAACACATATTTTGAATTAGCTCTTCTCATAATCACTTTTTTGAAAGAAAATGTGGTATCTGGATTACTAAAAAATGTCCCCATCGCTATTATTATAGGTTCTCATGAAAACAAATCTGTGTATTATCATGTCCTGTAAATCAATCTTAAATATTAAAAGAGAAGACAAACTTTTTTTCTACTGTCCTTGCTACTTTTATGGATATTGACAAGGTCCATCTCCTGTGCCAGTTCTAGATGATGATTATGCTTCCAGAATTCTTGCCAAAATGGCTCAATGATTATTTATTCTTTTTACCCCTCTTTGAATATCAAGGACACCTACTGCATTAAGTATGTTAAATATTATTCCCTACCAAATATTATATTTAATACACATATCATTCCTATTTTGAAAATTGTAAATATACCTAGAAGGCCATTATGTCCCCTAAAAAACCCCCTAGAAGCTGAGACTTAACCCATGTTCCAACTAATGTAGAGTGGGGAGGAAATACAGGCTGCCATTTCCCTTTACGTGTGTGTGTCTGTATTTTCACTGTGTGTCTTCTCATTTTTTATAGATGCTTTTTCCCTCTCTCTATAAATCACACATTATTCCTTCTCTTCCTTGTGTGGCAAATTGTTTCACATTTTTAAAAAATCTAAGTTGTACTGTCTTGGACTAGTCTCTTTTACAGTTGGACTAAAGTCCTTGTGTTTTACTTATCTAAGCTTTCATAGTGGTGTCTTATTTTTTATTGTTACCTCATATTTACAATTATTTAACAGTTATCTGACTCTGTGCTTTATAGTTAACTATAGTTTCTGCTGAATTTGTGTTCTAGTGTGGCAATTGTTGAAAAGTTTAGCTTTGCGCTTTTTTTTTCTTTCTGTTTTTAGTTTGTATGAGTCATAGCATAAAAAACACATTTGAAGAACTTGTTCAGGATAAGTCATGGAAACCAATTCCAGAATATGTGACTAAAGGGCCTCTTTTTTGGTATGACCCCACTGAATTTCCTGAAATAATGAAAGCGTCTGAAAAAGACCCAGATCAATATGACTAATATGCTCTGGGTTCTCACTGGAGTCTTAGATTCAGGGTTTTCATTTTTGTTACACAAAATAATTGAATACATTTCTAAAAAAAAAGAGAGATCCTGCCTATGGTAATTTAACCCAAACAAGAGGAATGAAGAAATCTAATAGTCTGACCAAAACCTTTTAAAATGCATACCAGAGACTATCATGTTGTCTCCTTTTTCACTTCCTATCAGTGTACTTTCAAGTTCTTGTTGACTTGTGAATACATAATTATAACTAGAGTACATTTTTTTTAAAAAGATCTTTGTAAAGAAAAGTAATCATCTCAAGTTTTCTCAACTTTGAGATTTGACCCTGTATTAGATGACAACATCTTTAGATAGTGCGAATGTACACTTAGTAATTTTATCGTTGACATGTATTCTGATTCAAAGTTCACCCTGTTGGCCACACTAGGGTCTGACTTATAGCTTCACGTATTTCCTTATCATAATTGAATTAGTGTGTTATAAGTTGCTCTCCAAGCCGGATGGTAGAAGGTTAAAGAAGCCACACCATTCTGTCTGCAGAAGTAAGTATTTGCATGATGACATAGCGTAAGATGTTATTTATGACATTCAAATGGGAAGTTAATACCAATCAACTTTTGAAGTTAAGACTTTTATCACCTGTAAAGAAGCTGTTCAAAAGCATTTATGCTGGCTATACAGATGAGAGCCCAACATTTCTCTTTCTTTGGCTTGATTCACATTTCACAGAGCCGTGGGGATTGTTGTCTTAGACTGCACTGTGATGAGGTTTGGCAGAGAGTATTCATTGTTCAGGTTTTAAAAAGGGCAAGTTTTTGGCAGGAATAACTTGCACAGAAAAGAAATGCTATGCTTACACATGTGCACTCAATAAACCCTTCAGAGAGCTTGGGCTAAGAAATTGTGGATTCCTCACTCCACCCTACACCCCTATCTCTGTATGTTGACTGTTTAGAACCCTTTTGTTGTGTCACTATCATATAGACCTTTTCATTTCACAAGAAATGGTACTTTTGACTCCTATTTCAAAAGTTATTAGAGTACCGTGAGTGGTTATTTCATATCCTGTGCACTTTCACTTGAGATTTATTAAAAATAACAATTGCATTGAGATCTGCTTTTCCCTCATATTTATCAGTCGTCACACAACCATCATCTCCATGATAGCCAATCATCCTTTCTATGTATTGGTGACCCTTGGTTATTTCTGATAATCCGAAATGAAGATATAGTTTCCTCTTTTTCTTTTACTTTATTGCATTCAAGCCGTGTTGAAAGTGTCTGTGCTGTAAGCAGTTAACGTATTAGGACAAGCAAAACCGAAAAGTCTTGTAAATACCCCAACTCAATAAGCAGGGCAAACCAGCGTCAACCTCATGGGCCTACATTCTCCATACTCTTTCCTTTGTGGGTCTTTGACTGCTCTGATTTCTCCTTTCCCTTGGGATAATTATGCCTTTTACTGCCGCCACCTCTCCTGGCCTCTAGCTGATGCCCATTCTCCTTGCCACCTTTACGTATGTCCTCTAAGTCTTGCCTGAAAAAGTGCTTTTCACTCAAATGCTACCCACCGGTCCTTAAGATCTTTTCCAGTCCCCAGTAACTATTAACTATTACCCTCTCTCTAACTTCTAGGATCACAAGACTAAGTTTCTCAAGGATGAAGTTTAAATGGTTGTTACCTTGGCATCTTTCATGTTCCCATCGCATATCATCGAGTCTTGTATACAATAAGTACACCATCCAATACTTGAAGGGAAATTAATCCATTCAGAATCCATTGCCTCTGTTTCTTCCTCGTGCAACTACTTTAGATATATAATTCATCATAAAGTTCATTTCATGTCTATATTCCTTCATCACAAAGCTTACTTCACATGTATTCGTATTATTTTTGAGCCTTCCCACCTCTAATTCCCTTGTCATCTTTTATTTGAGAAGTATTTATTGGGTGCCTTCACTGGGCACTATGAGGGTCTCTGATGAAATACACATGAAGAAACATGACTACCCTGCAGTGGACAATTATAAAAGAATTCATGATCATTATGGGTCAAATCACATCCCTTTGGGATCGTAAATACAATAAACAAAAGGTCCTATTCATACTGCTGGTCTTTTTTCTCTAGGGCCTTTTAAAAAATTATGTCATCTTCTTCCTTAACTTCTGCTTTTATCTGTGAGTAGCTTATGCCTCATGTGTCCTCTCCAACCCTGACTTCTCTCTTGGATCTCATCTATTGCTCCATACTACTTCGACGCTTGTGGGTTGGTCTTCATTGCTCAATACTCCACTTATAAAGAGGTTTCACTGGTAACTGAAAATTTCAGAGTCTTTGATTAGTGTAACTTGAGACTGGGGCTTTGAAGTGTGGGAGGGGATGTGGTGCAACAGTTGAGACGATGCCCTGTGAAAGCAGACAGCCTGGGTTCAGATCTTAGTTCTGTCCCATTTTAGCTGTGTGATTCAGACAAGTTGCTTGACCTTTCTGTACCTCTTTCCTGTCTTTCACCTAGGGGTTTGTGAAGGTGCTGACCTCGTAGGGGCATTGTGAGGATTAAATGGGTTAATACAGGAGAATCAGATGCTGTGTGGCACATTACAATATCTGTGGGTATTATCTTTTCTTTGTCCTTATTTGGATCAAGCATATGGCATTTAAGGTCAGATTCTCACACCATCTACACACTGTTCCTAGTGACTTCTTGTTCTTTATCTGCTGAATTCCCTTCCTTTCATTTGAAGAACAGCCCTTTGGTGACATCCCTGTTGTGTTCCTGGATAATAGAATGACGTTTTAGGATTGACGATTACCACCTCCTTATTTTTCACAGACGTGTGTTTAAAGAGCCATACAGTTGACCCTTGAACAACATGGGTTTGGACTGCACAGGTCTACTTATATGCGCTTTTTTTTTTTTTTCAAAACATATATCAGAAAACTTTTTGAAGATTATGACAACTTGAAAAAACTCATATAGCATAGAATAAGTGACAAACTAATTCAGGTCATGAATGCATAAAGTATATGTATATACTACTTTATTTAGTCATTTACCACCATAAAATATATATAAATCTTTTATAAAAAGTTAAAATTTATCAATTTATCATGGCGCCATTCACACTCGAGAGAAATGTAAACCAACGTAAAAATGCAGTATTAAATTATAGCTGCATAAAATTAACTGTAGTATATACCGTATGACGGAAACAATTTTGCAGTCACACCCTGTTGCTGTTGCGGTGAGCTCAAGTGTTGTGAGAGGACCCACTAAAAACACGGTGTGACACTAATCATCTCCATGTGAACAGTTCGTCTCTCCCTAGTAAATGTCAAATCATAGTAAAAAGTGATCTTCTGTGGTTCTCGCATATTTTTCACTGTGTTTAGTGCAATACCATAAACCTTAAATAAAACCATGGGAACCACACGAAGATTAGTGATGCTGGAAGTGCCCCCAGGAAGCAGAGAAAAGTTATGACATTAATAGAAAAAGTTGAAACGCTTGATATGGACCATAGATTGAGGTCTGCAGCTGCGATGCCTGCCATATCAAGATAAATGAATCCGGTGTAAGGACCATTGTAGATAAAAGAAAAGAAGTAAATGAAGCCATCATTGCAGCTATATCAGCAAGCACAAAAACCTTCTACTTTTTGCAGAATATCTTCTTTATCTCCTATGTAAAATATAGCAAAAAAAAAGGTAGCTTTTATGTGGGTACAGAATTGCTAGAAGAAAAGCATACCTATAGACTCTAATATGATTTAAGAAAAAACGAAGTCATTATATGACAACTTAAGGCAAAGAGAAAGCGAAGGATCTAAAGCTGGGGAATGTAATGTCAACAGAGGAGGATTTCACAATTTTAGAAAGAGGTTTGGCTTAAAAATGTCAAGATAAGAGGAGAAGCAGTTTCTGCCAACCAAGAGGCAGCAGATGAGTTCCCAGATGTCGTTACAAAAATTGAGGAGAAAGGATATCTGCTTGAACAGGTTTTTAAATGCAGATGAAAGTGCCTTATTCTGGGAAAAAGTGCCACAAAGGATATTTGTTAGGAAGACAAGTGAGCACCAGGATTTAAAGCCGGAAGGGATAAACTAACTGTACTGTTTTGTGCAAATGCAGTTGGGAGTATGATCAGGACTACCCTTATCTATAAAGCTGCTCACCCCTGGGGCACCTGGGTGGCTCATTCGGTTAAGTGTCCGACTTTGGCTCAGCTCATGATCTCACAGTTGGTGGTTCGAGGCCCAAGTTAGGCTCTGTGCTGACAGCTCAGAGCCTGGAGCCTGCTTCGGATTCTGTGTCTCCCTCTCTCTCTGCCCCTCCCCTGCTCTCGCTCTGTCACTCTTTCAAATAAATAAATAAATAAATACTAAAAAAGTTAAAAAAAAAAAAAGAAAGAAAGCTGCTAACACCCTGAGCCTTCAAAGGGAAAAGATAAACATCAGCTGCCAGTCTTTTAATTGTATAACAGCAAGGCCTGGACAATGAGAACCCTGTCTCTGGCTGGTTCCATACATGCTTTGTACCTTAAGTCAGAAAGTACCTTGTTAGAAAGAGACTGCCTTTTAACGTTCTTTTGGTATTGGACAGTGCCCCGAGCCACCCAGCACCCCATGAGCTCAACACCGAAGCCATCAGAATGACCTACTTATCCCTAAACATAATGTCTCTAATTTAGCCTCTAGATCAGGGGGTTCTTAAGGACCTTTAGGTTCATTACACATGGTAGGATTGTCAACGTTATGAAAGAGAACCCTGATAGAGAGCACCATGAAAGTCTGGAAGGATTACACCATTGAAGATGTCATCCTTATAGAAAAAACTATGAAAGCCATCAAGCCTGAAACAAGAAATCCGTGCTGGAGAAAACTGTGTCCAGATGTTGTGCGTGACTTCACAGGATTTATGACAGAGCCAATCAAGGAAATCATCAGAGAGATTGTGGAGGTGGAAAAAAAAATTGAAAAGGAGGGGGTGAAGGGCTTCAAGTTATGTATGGCTCTTGGAGAAATTGAAAAGCTAATAGACACCGCACTAGAAGAATTAACAGGAGAAAACTTGATGAAGACGAGTACTTTGTACCAATGCCTGATGATGAGGAAAAAGACATAGAAGAAGCAGTGTAGAAAATAATCTGGCCGAAGAGGTCCAATTACTCAAGGCTGCTTTTGACTCTTTTTTTTATAGCATGGAGTCTTCTATTGATAGGGACACTGAAACTAAAGAAACAGTGGAAGAAGGATTGATACTCTTTAGAAACACTTTTATAGAAATGAAAAAGAAAAAAAAAATCGGACAGAAATGACGATGCATTTCCATAGTTTCACCAAGTCTGCCTGTCTTTCTTGCTTCCCCTACCTCTTCCACCCCCGCCTTCCCTCAGCCAAAAGACCAACTGCCCCTCTCCCTCCTATGCAACATAAGGATCACAAAGATGAAAACCTTACCATGATCCACTTCCCCTTAATGAACAGCAAATCATCATCATGCCATACAGTTAATAACCCTATGTGTTGCGTATGTGTGTGTCTTTGCTGAAAATCTAATCACTGTACAGCAAGAACTGTATAAGACATTTCTGTGTCATCGTCCTTGTCTACGTATTAATCCTGTAGAACACCGCGTGCGTGAGGTGAGTGGCATTTAACATAAAATTAATGTGCTAGTTTTCTTACTGTTTTATATCTTTGCTGTTCAAAGAATTATATTACCATATAGTATGCCTCTCTCTCTCATAGTTGGAGAAACTGTGTATTCACCAGCCATCGTAGGTAATGGTGTTTCTAATACTGTACTATGAATGACTGTAATACTATATGCCATAAAAACTTTGTAACAATTCATTCATGAATGTGTAGGCTAGGCTGCCATAAAGCGATTCTATTGATGACACTAGGCTATCATAAGCAGTCGTATAGCTACTTCATTATCAGTGCATGAAAGGAACCCGTCACTACGAGTTTTGTCGCAGAAGAAACAGCTAGTTATAGAGGGTGAAACGTGAGGAATAAAATCCTTAGGCACCCCATCTAAATTTCTAGACTTATTTTTGAAGGTCTCACCATTGTCATTTAGCTATCTCCTGTTGGATCTGTAGCATGTCATATTTCCTTGCTAATGTGCTCCATTCCCAAAATAAGCTGGAAATATTTGCTCAACAGCTTTCCTTCCCCTTTCTCCTTTCTTTTAGCCAGTGCATAGATGATTCTTTAGCCCTTCAATATGGGCCTGTTGCCAATTTGATCCCCTCGCTTACTGCCACGACCTTATCCCTCTCTCTCTCCTCATGAGGTATTGCTCTTAGAACTTTGCATCTAATGTGCTCACTATTCTGCAGCTTCAGAGTATTCTAGTTTAGTCTCCTTTGCAAAGAGTGAAGGAAGACGAAGTGATCTAATTCACTGTCCTCCACTAGAGGAGCTGGAAATTGGCCCAGCAACATTTTCTTGTATTTCAGCCTCATGTCCAGAGACTAGACCTTTTCCAGACACATACCAGTGGTGAACTTGCTCTACTTGAGCTATTTAACTACTAAGAGAGCCCTGGATCCCTATTCCCTAAACGTTGCACTTCAGGGGACCTTGCAGAAACCTGTAATACAGCACTTAAGGATGTCAAGTTCACTAAGGGGAGCTAAGCCCTATCTCTCAAGGAGGAAGTTTAGGAAGAGCCCAGTGATAAAGGAGTGATGCCTGCATCTCAATGCAAGCAATCTAACATGCGGAGAGCGTCTCAGTCTCATGCTGCCTCATCCACTTGGCTGTTCTCTGGAATAAACTAATAGAAACAGCAAGTATGTTAATCAATGATAGTTTCCAGAAATTGAACTTAAAGGTCACTTCAGCTTCTGCGCAAGTGGAAGTGAAACTGAATAATGTTTTACGGGAAAATACTTTTCTGATGCCTTTGTTGGTATTGTTTCAGATTAGTCTATTCCTTTAGTTGTCACTTCTGCATATGAATCTTCATCGATAGGCTTATATTCATAATAATTGATAAATTATTTATATTCCTTATATTAATTACACATCTTACATTAATAATAGTTTATAAAACCATATTCTATTTCACAGGAAATAAAATGTTTTGGAGATAGGATAAATAGGATTTTTTTGAAATAATTTCTAAATATTTTCTAAACAATCATAAAGCTGATCACTCTCTATATATCATTCTTTCTATATACACCTTTAGAATGTGGCATTTTCTTTTTTTAATTTTTTTTGAAGTTTTTATTTATTTTTGAGAGACAGAGAGAGACAGAGCACAAGCGGGGGAGGGGTAGAGAGAGAGGGAGACACACAATCTGAAGCAGGCTCCAGGCTCTGAGCTGACAGCACAGAGTCTGACGCGGGGCTTGAACCCATGAACTGTGAGATCATGACCTGAGCTGAAGTCAGATGCTTAACCGACTGAGCCACCCAGGCGCCCCTAGAATGTGGCATTTTCTATTCTATGACTTCTTAAGGATAATTTTGTTAGAGGAAATCAAGAGAAGGAATAATTTTAAAGAATAAAGAGTCAATTTAGCTTGTGTTATTTTTAAAAATTTCTCTTATTCCTGTTGCTTTTTTTTTTAATGTTTATTTTGGGGGGGGGAGAGAGGGCTAGAGGGAGAGAGAGAGAGAGAGAGAGAGAGAGAGAGAGAGAGAGAGAGAGA
The DNA here is from genome assembly GCF_046562875.1 of Panthera onca. Taxonomy (NCBI): domain Eukaryota; kingdom Metazoa; phylum Chordata; class Mammalia; order Carnivora; family Felidae; genus Panthera; species Panthera onca. The sequence goes on along the minus strand of NC_138340.1, from coordinate 89,160,027 downwards.
CACTCCCAAGCAGGCTCCATGCTATCAGTGCAGGGTCTGATGTGGGACTCCATCTCACAAACCTCAAAATCATGACCTGAGCCAAAATTAAGAGTCAGGTACTTAACCGACTGAGCCACCCCGGTGCCCCCTTACTATTTTTTAATTACTTTCATGAATAAATGCTTATAAATCTGCTGGTTTATCTGTTGATGGAATTTCAAGTGAAGGCGATAATTTATAAATATTTTGCTAGGGCAAGGGGGGCTTCTTTTCCAGATGATTACTTTTAGATGTCATTCATAGGGACCAGCCAGGCTAATAGTGGGCTTTCCAGTTAGTTCCAGGGTCACTAGAAAAGCAGTGATCTGGGACAAGGCGATGATTCTTTTTCCAGGTCTGTAGCCCCAGTTTGAAGACAGGTAGGGAAGGTGAGAAAACCTTTGGGCTGCTATGCAGGTTGTTATTTGGGGGCCTCTATAATTCCTTGATTGTATCTGACTGCTCCTTCTTTACCCCCTTCATGGTTCCCCTTTCTCTTCCTCCCACTAACTGAATTTTGCCTCTTTGCCTACAGCTGCCTTTTCTTTCTACAGGCTCTTCTCATGGATCCATTCACTGTACTCATTCCAGTTATTGTGTAAATGGGGAAGACACATAAATTATTAACCCTGAACCCTCCCCTGGTTTTGGTCACTTAACCAGTGCTTTTTCCAGTAGACGCTAGTCTAAGGCTGTCAATCATCCACTTAGCAAGGAGTTTAGATTCTTAGAATGATCTCACCATATGTTTTCTCCCATTGTGGGGGTGATTTTGTACACATCAGTATTTACACTATATTGTGGAAAAGGAGTACACTCTGAGGTCACAATTTATTATTTGAGAAAACTTGGGAAGTTATTTAACCTGATCAACTTTGGTATACTTGTATTTGAAGTGGAGTAAATGACAGCCTTACATCCAAAACACATGTGAGTATTGGATGAGAAAATGTAGATAAAGAACCTCGCCCAGTTCCTGACACCATTGTTATTTAAAGAAACCAACACTAAGAGTTTGATTTTTTCTCAAACATATACAGTGTACAATATATACAGTAAGCTGTTCTATTAGTTGCAAAAGCCTTGAGGTGCCAAGGTGCAGAGTTTGGATCTTATTCTGTAGGCAATTGGGAGCCACTAAACATGTTTGAACCATGAAATAACACAAGTCTTAGTGTTTTAGGAAGATAGACCTAGGAATAGTTTTCAAGGAGACCAGTTAAGAGACTTTTCATGGATGTAATAAGGGCTGAATTCACACAATGGTGATGAGAATAGAAAATAAGGGTACCAGGGGAACACAAGACTATTATATCAGACTTTTTGTAATTTGTGTACTTTGTTCATTACTTGTGGATTTCATGGTTTTGTCCTATTATATACTCAAAGCATTTTATTATAATGAGAACTTTCACTCATCCTGACTTGGAACTGTTTTATATTCCTCTCAGGACCTAGATTTGTTAACCTTCAAACTTTCTCATTGATGTTACACTTTTTGAAATGAATGTATATTGTTCCCGGAATTCACAAAAAAACAAGTAGTATCTTCCCACATAGAAGGTCTGAGTCAGACTTAATTCCTGCAGGATATAGAATACCTAATGAATTTTTTCCTGCTAAAGGAAGTTGAATTTTTTAGGTTACTGAAATAATCTTTAGATAGAGAGGATGGAGACCTTGTATAGATAGAAACTTTAAGGGAGATATCACAGAATGGGAAATAGAAGCCTATGACAAAATTAACTAAATAGTTGGTGAAATAAAATAGTAAATCCTTAGTTTGTTGTTATATATGTTTAAAATTTCATGTCCAGTGTTGCTCATGCTGTTCATCCTGAGTGAAGTTCCTTCCTTTTGTCTTTTTTTTTAATCTCTTAGTAACCTGTCCATTTTCTTTCTTTTTTTTATTTTTTATTTTTATTTATTTTTATTTTTAAAACAGAGAGAGACAGAGCATGAGCAGGGGAGGGGCAGAGAGAGAGGGAGACACAGAATCCAAAGCAGGCTTCAGGCTCTCGACACGGGGCTTGAACTCACAAACCAAGAGATCATGACCTGAGCCGAAGTCGGACGCTTAACCGACTGAGCTGCCCAGATGCCCCATTCTGTCCATTTTCAAAAACTAATTCAGATCTCAGTTTCTTCATCAATGTAACAATTCACAAAACATAAATAAGTTCAGTAACTTATTTTCTCTGTCACATAGATTCACATTTTATAACAAATTACTTAAATTTAAAATTAATTTATCTGGATACGTTAAAATTTTTTTTTAACGTTTATTCATTTTTGAGGGACAGAGAGTGAGCGGAAGTGGGGATGGGACAGAGAGAGAGGGAAACATAGAATCTGAAGCAGGCTCCAGGCTCTGAGCTGTCAGCACAGAGTCCTGCGTGGGGCTTGAGCTCAGGAACCGTGAGATGATGACCTGAGCTGAAATTGGACCCCCAACCAACTGAGCCACCCAGGTACCCCTGGATACATTTTATATACCTTACAAACTAGCAGCTCCTTAGGGTAGAGACTTTGTTCATATCTTATATTCGTTCTCCTTGACATCTAGCTTAGAAATCAATCTTTGTTGATTTGTAATTGCAATTGAAAACAAAAATCAAAGTTGAATCATAAGAGCCAAAAATAAGATCCCAAGTCACATGTAGCATCAGCAAAATAGTATTTTGTTTAAATAATGGAATTCTATACTTCAGCTGTTCTTTCTCTGTTTTAGTGGGAAAGTATCAAGGAGTCTTAGATTGATTCTCTCTCTTTCAATCAAGGAATCTAAAATAATTCTCACCAGATAGCAGCAGTTATTTATTTAAAAAATGTTAGGTACTAGGATGAGGTTTTTATAGCTTTATGTACCATTAAGTTAATAAGCTAGGAAAATGTGCCAAGCATACTATCCTGACTATCAGTTTATTTTGACTTTAGATTACCTACATTCAGAATAATGCTAACAACAGAAAATGCTTTGTGAGAGTAACAGACAACCTGTTAGTGTTTAGAGAATAGCGTTCCTAAAGTTCTGTATTACAGTCTAAATATATTGTATTTGTGCATATCCGGTACAGAATTTTGCTATTTTTTCAACATGTGTATTTTGTTAAAACTTATTTAACAGGACTAGTACCTGAGGGATTTTGTTTGTATTTTGTTTTTTGTGCGATTTAGTTTGTTTTAATTCCAACCTTGGAAATAATCAGAGTGTAAGCCTGATAAACTGTTAGTCTCAGAATGTTTAATTGGAAATCTATTTAAAAAAATGATAATAACCATAATAAAATAGTAAAATAATTTTTGTCTCATTTGTCTCATAGACTCATGATATTTCAGGAAAAAAAAACCAAAAACCTGAGAGAATGCCTAGTCCAATTTCTTAATTTTACAGAGAAGATTGAGGATGAAGTAATGCGAATTCTCCCCTTCCTCTGTACTTTCTGTTCTTCCTTCCTTAAACATGAAAGAACAACTTCTGTATTCTAAAATCAGTGTTGAATGTTTGCGGAGGAATAGCCCCGCCCACGTGTGCAAGAAAAATTGTAGCGCGTTCGGAAACGTACAACTGAGTAGCCACCAAGCTGAGATTGTAACTGAAGTCTCTTTACTCCTAGCAGGGAAAGCATCCTACTTCTTACAGATAGTGAGAAATAATTTAAAGTTTTATTGGTTTATTTTGAGAGAGATCATGTGAGCAGGAGAGGGGCAGAGAGACAGAAAGAGAGAGAATCCCAAGCAGGCTCTGCTCTATCAGCGCAGAGCCCGATTCGGAGCTCAAACTCAGGAAGAACCTTGAGGATCACGACCTGAGCGGAAGTCAAGAGCTGGGCGCTTAACTGACTGAGCAACCCAGGTGCCCCAGATGTCGACAAATAATTTAGAAAAGAAATGTAGTGTGTTCTACCAGAATTGTTGACATTTAGACCTAAGCAAGGTGATGATGAGTAGTCCGTAAAGGTGACTGTTTCCAAAAGAACAAAATATTTTCTTATCCAATAACCAAAGACTCTTATCCTGCTTATGACCTCCAAAGGTTTAGAGCTGCCCTTGATCTGGTCTCTCCCTAGCTACTTTTCATTACTTAAAAAGAAAAAAAAAAAGGGGGGGGGGAGAGTATACTTATAAATGTGTACCTGTTATTAACATTATAGAATTTTCTATCTATATGTTTGTGTATACACACTCTTGGATATACATATGTATGCATATATTTGAAGGGAAGCAAAATATTTCACCCCAAAATATGCCTCTTTGGTGTAAGGATTAGCTTGACCTGGTTATTTTTAAGAGATGGCAGATTCAGGAGAAACTCTGAAAACCTAGAGGTTATCCTTTTGTAAGAGAAATTTATTTTTATAAGGGACATCTCCATTTGTACAGGTGCCTCCCTGTCTCCTCTTGAAGAGGAGGATGACTAAATCTCTTGGAAGCTCTTATCAATGGAGAAGGCTTACACTTAAAGCTGCATAACGACCATACCCTTGTTTACTGTGCTTTTCCTGGTAACCTCCCTTAACTGCCCCCTGCAGCAGTTTCTTTTACCTTTACATGTAGATAGTTTTTAAGGTGGTGGCTTGGGCCATTTAGGGAGTTACACAGTTTTCCTGGTTATATCCCATGTATACAGGAGGTATACAAGTTATTAAATTTATGTTGGTTTTTCTGTTAATCTTTTTATTATTTTATTTACAGGGTAATCTTAGCCAAGAACCAAGAAGGATAGAGGGAAAATTATTTTTCCTCCCCTAAAATCTCTATAAATGTGCATATATATATATACATAGTATTACCTATACTCTGTGTGATTACATATACTTTATATTATGCATACAATGCCTTTTATATATGTTTGTGTATATATAAGACTAACATGGCAGATGAGAGGCACAAAGTGTTAATAAAGTTTTGGGAACTTATTAAATAAATTTTCAAAATATTACAAAAGAATCAGGGCACTGGGGCAAACAAGGGCAATCTTAGTGTTTCATATCATCTTTACGACAAGACTAAATAACATGAAGGCACGTGCAGAATCAAACTCTCTTCTCCCATTTAAAACATCCCGTGGAGTTGCCTGTTTTCTACTCTGTGTCCTGTATTATAATGTAAGCTTGATGAGGGCTGGAATAGGCCTGAATCACCATGTTATCACTATGGCTAATCAATATATAGCAGATGCTCAGTAAGTATTAAGTAAATGAATGATTCTTCCACAGGATGAATGTCTGAAGTGTCCCTTGCAATGCCCTTATTGGTTTAGGACATCCAGGAGGATTCTCCCAGACAACCTGAAAAAGTACAAAGTTTTTGATTTGCTTTCTTTTTCTTTCTGAGCTTACCCTCGACTGAAGTTGTTGTTACCTATCAGTTTTAGGGTAACTTCATCATTCAAGAAACCTAAATGAGAGTTAGATTTAATTTGAAGGCATTTCACACCATGCACATTCTATAAATCATATGAGAGGCTTTTAGTAGTTGCTCCGCTATTTTAAAATAAAAAAAAAAAAAAAAAAAAAAAAAAAAAGGGGCGCCTGGGTGGCGCAGTCGGTTAAGCGTCCGACTTCAGCCAGGTCACGATCTCGCGGTCTGTGAGTTCGAGCCCCGCGTCGGGCTCTGGGCTGATGGCTCGGAGCCTGGAGCCTGTTTCCGATTCTGTGTCTCCCTCTCTCTCTGCCCCTCCCCCGTTCATGCTCTGTCTCTCTCTGTCCCAAAAATAAATAAAAAACGTTGAAAAAAATTAAAATAAAAAAAAAATCATACTTAAACATTGTTAGAAGTTGTATAATATTTGCTGTTGGTCATTTCCTGGACAATTGGTTCTGAGTAGCTTGTAGAAAGGATGAAGCTCCCTCTGGGTCTGGTGTGGGTCTGATGTCTAACTGTACTCATCCCCCACCCCAAAATGCTAATGGATAGATTAGTAATGGGTAGATTATGTGGGCAGACATGCATCCCTTTCCACATTTTTTTTTTTTTAAATAAGAAGCTCTGGTACAAAATGGTGTTAAACTGTTCAACTATAGTATAGACTTTAATCCAAAATAAATGTCCTCATCCGATATACTCATGTTAACATGACGCAGTGCGGCTGTTGGTTTGTTGTTCATAGCTCTTTGTAGGAGGTGTAGACTTACCTAAAGTGTTGCTACTTGCCAGTTATCATCAGGGTGTGAACAAAGAAAGATAACGTTTTTACACAATCTCATGCTTTCTTGATGTGGTCACCTTTAATAATAGAAACCAAAAGCAACATTTCCCAATGTATTCATCATAATTCTACCAGGAAGCAGATGTGCAGTCTTATTTTTCTCTTAATCATGTATTTATTTATTGCATTTCATCTTTCAGTTGTGGATATTTTCCTGTAGAGGGAAATTCCAACCTTCCTGGAATGATAATTCCCGGTTTTATATGTTTGGGGTTTTTTTTGTTTTGTTTTGTTTTGTTTTGTTTTTTTTAACTGGTGAATAGATGTGAAAATACATTCTTCCTTCTCGTATTGGTCTTTTGATTGTCTCTCTATACAGGTAGAGCTCAAATACTAATAACTCTTCCTGAGGATATTTCTATGGTAGCATAAAAACAAATCTAGGGAATTTTAGGCGGAAATAATCATATTCTCACTAATATATAAACAAATGGATCTCCAACAATAGTATCACCTTCATGGAAAAGTTTGCTATCTTCTAAAGGTGAAAACTTTTAATAATTGAAACTCCTATTCTAGCTCTTTTATTTCTTTTCTTCACCCTGACTGAAATTATTTGTGTCTCCTTTAGAACATCTCCACCCTTGACTGTCCTCCATATTTCCAGGCACTCTTGGTCTCACTTGTCCATGTATCCAGCCTAGATCTCTAGATCAGGCATTTTAAGCTACCAAAAAAAAAAAAAAAAAAAAAAATTGTAACATCTCGTGCCTTGATGTGGTTGATGTCGTTTTCCTACATAATGATGCATAATCTTGTTTGTGCTTTACCATCTCCATGGTGGTTTCTATTTACCTGTATCTAATGAAATACTTCTGCTTCACCAGCCACGGTTGGTAGCTATTTCCCTAGAGCCAATTCATTTGTGTTGATTTCAGGACATTTTTCATCCAACTTTTGAAAATCTGATAATTTATCCTCAAGTTCACAGCACCTGTACACCATTCATCAGACAGTGGTACGATCAGTTGCTTTGGTCATAATCTGTTATACCCTCTTGTACAAAACCTCCTTGTCTTTTTCTCTAATCTACATATCTTTCTGGCCTTCAAACACAAATGTGTAAAATAAAACACGAATTTTTAATATTTTGTTTTCTTTACCAAACTTCTTAACCTCTTTTCTTTGTTTCTGTACCACAAATAAATAAATCCCATTTATTTACCACGATAAATAATATGAATTTCATACAATAGGCATCTCTGAGGTAATGTAGAACATGTGTTTTGGGTTTAGTCAGCCTGTGTTCCCATCCTGACTGTCATTTATTGGCTTATAGTTTAGGACACCTTATTTTAGACCTCTTAGTTTCCACATCTATAAAATAGGGTAATGAGAGTATTTAATAGGTTTACTGTGGGGATTAAATAAATCAGTGGATTCACAGTTTAGGATAATGTCTGTTCTTTAGTTATCCCTACAAAAGTGCTAGCTGCTATTATGATCACTTTCCCCTGCTCTCTATTTCCACTTAGTTCATCAAGATTTTTTTAAAATTTCCCTCCTTTCCATTCTCACTGCCAACATCATGATTCAAACCTTCATGATCTTTTGCCTGAATTATTTTAATAGTCTCCTAACTCATATTTCTGTTCTCATTTAATCTTAAACCCTAACAAATTTAGGATGTTGCATTCTAAAACCTCTATCTTGGGTAAGAACACTGCATTTTGCAAGATCAAGGTCTTTCAGAAAAATATATAATTTAAGCAAAACTAAAACATTAAGCATTAGGTGTGTATATATAGGTGTGTATGTGTATAAGTATGTATATGAAATCTTGCATTGGATAAAAGTGAAAGCAAACCCATTTGAACCAAATTAGATATTCATAGTTATTAAATTCGCTTATGTTGTTAATCATTTTCTTGGCACCTTCTTCTGTTGATTAAAAATGACCGAAGTGGGGGAACCAGGATGGCTTAGTCGGTTAGGTGTCCGGCTTCGGCTCAGGTCTTGATCTTATGGTTCGTGAGTTTGAGCTCCACATTGGGCTCTGTGCTGACAGCTCAGAACCTGGAGCCTGCTTTGGATTCTGTGCCTCTCTGTCTCTCTGCCCCTCCCCTGTTAACGCTCTGTCTTTGTCTCTCAAAAATAAATAAACATTAAATTAAAAAAAAAAAAACTACTGAAGCATGTAATATGCTTGAATATGTATTTATATAATTTTATGTTATGGAGATAATACATTTTTTTAAATTGTGAACCAGTTAGGATTTTCCTTTGACATATATCCATATATCTCTATGTATCTCTACATATTTCTTTTCAAGCACGTATTCTCTTCATAATTTGCAATTCCTACATCACCCATTTGTTCCTATTTTATATGAGAGGGATCAGGAATGGTCAAGGCTCTTGTTTTGTTTAAAGAGAGCGACCTGAAGTGGACTTAGTATGTGAATTTTTAGGTATTGATGTATATATGTATCAAGTTACTGAAAAACCACAAGAAATGAAACCATTCTGGGCAAGGCGTGGTTTTCTCCTGATAATGTGATCCCCTCATTATCAACCATTCTCAGATGCCACTGTTGTCATTTAATCCATGCCCTAAGTGATAACAGAATCCAGTCTAAATGCCTTTGGCTGTAATCTGACTTTGCAGCTTAGATCATGTGATTTTAGCCACATAAAACTATGACATCACTTCTCTTCTTTTGTCATATCTTAAGTGTCTCTTGAAATTTTACTTTCAAATTCCAGCTTAAATGACATCCCTACTATGAATTGTCATTGATTCCACTCCATTCCCTTCCCATCTCAATCAAGACAAGGTTTTGTAACGATTTCATTTATATTTATATCTTTTATAGCATTTACATTCTGCTCAAAATACAGCTGTTTGCATACATTTTTTAAAATTACATTGTTATCTCCCTGAGTAAAGGACCACATTTTATTGGCCAGATGTAAACAAAATACAGTAGAGTTGAATCTTACATAGGTTCTGCATTCTAAAATCAGCATTTAAAGTTAAAATTTTATTCTATCAATATTATCCTGAACATTTCCAAAAGTAATCTATTAAATGTACTCTACAGAGTTTATATGCCACATTGATTGAGGACTGACATTTAGTCCCTCAACATGTAACACTGAAATTTCCTTCTACTTTGGATCAAGTCATTGTTTCTTCGCTTCAGAACAGATGAAGTAATTCGCTTATATTTAGAGGCTGTGTTGTATGAAAAAAGTCCAGGCATCTTTAAACATGAAAATCAAATACAGCTTGGTGACATGCTCAGACTATGAGAACTAAAAATGATTAAGCACATTTTTTTCCCCTTGCAATTACTTTTTAAAAGCTAAATGGTTCAAAAATTCTGCCTATCTTCTTGGTTTTCATGAAATTTGGTTGCCCATATTCACAAGAGTTAGATAGATAGACACAGGTTGGGGTAAAAATATACTGGTTTTGCTTATATCAAACGTAAACACTTCTGTCCATCAAAGGAGACAACAGATGAAAAAGCTGCCTGTGAAATGGGAGAGACTAATTACAAATCATATATCTGAAAAAGGGTTAACATTCAGAATACACAAAGGACTGCTATAACTCAGTAACAACAGAAGTCATAAATTGATTGAAAAAATTGAGCAAAGGACTGGAATAGACATTTCTCCAAAGAAGATAGAAAAATGGTTAACAAGCATATGAGAAGATGCTCAACATCACTGATCAATAGAGAAATTCAAATCAAAACCATAATGAGCTATCCCTTCACACCCATTAAGATGGCTGCAATCCAAACAACAAAAAATAACAAGTGTTGGTGCGGGTATGGAGAAATTGGAACCTGTGCACTGTTGATGGAAATGTAAAATGGTCAGCAGCTTAAGATAATAGTATGGAGTTTCCATAAAAAAAAAATGGAAAATAGAATTACAACATGATGCTGCAATTCCACTTCTGGATATATGTCCAAAAGACTTGAAAACAAGATCTCAAAGAGATATTTTCATATCCATGTTCACTGCAGCATTATTCATAATAAATGGCCAAACAAAATGTGGTATGTATATGCAGTGAAAAACTCTTCAGCCAAAAAAAAAAAAAAAAAAGGAAATCCTGTTACATGCTACAACATGGATAAACCCTGAAGGCATTATGCTAAGTGAAATAATCTAGTCGCAAAAAGAGAAATTCTATATGATTCCTTTTATATGAGGTATCTAAGGTAGTCAGACTCATAGAAATACAAAGTAGAAAAATAGTGGTTTCAAGGATTAGGGGCAGGGAGAAATGGGGACTTGTTCAATCAGTAAAGAGTTTCAGTTTTATAGGATGAAAAGGTTCTGGATATTTCTTGGGCAACAAGGTGGATATGCATAGTGCTACTGAATTATACACTTAAAAAATGGCTATGATGGTAAATTTCATGTTTTTTTTTTTTTTTTTGGCCAAAATTAAAAATCATTTAAAAAATACTGGTTTAAATAACTACTTTAAATCTGGGATGATTGGCATCATGTGGTGTGTTGGCTCAGTTCAAGTTATTTATTCAAGAATGACTTTCATATAGAAACATTGTTAAAAGAGCAGTATTTTACTTTAGATAGACCTTAACTGAAATCCACTCTACTACTGATGGACTATATTACCTGGAATGCTAGTTTAGCTGCTCTGAATATCAACTTTTTCTCACGCTAATTTGGGTTAAAAATAGTATCTACCTATAGGAGCTTGAAATGAAATACGTTGGCTTTAACACACAGTGGGCAGTCAAAAAATTTGGTTATTGTTTCTATTGATTGTTCCATTTAAAAAGTAAATATAGTGAAAGCTTAAGACTTCTTTGTTAGAACAAGCGTCTATGACTTAATTCAATTTATATTTGGAAGATAGGCACAATTACTTTTCTTTAGTATTTTTGAAAGGGCGTTCCAACATGAAATGCTTGATTATTTACTTGAATCAGGATTGAAACACTTGGCTAGTTGAAGGCAATTCTGGGAATGAGAAGAAGGGTGCCTCTGGATGATTGAAGCTGGATTTCTGAATTGGTTCTTTCAGAAATAAGGGGCTGCATTGCCCATTTTCCATGAATTTACATTTTTCATAGTAAATTGCCTTGGATCAGATAAATTTTAAGTAACATCTCTCATTTTTTCATTACATTCAAAAAGAGTAGCCTTAATCTTCATCTTTCTCGTTCTCTTTATATTTCCTTTCTGTTGGACACTTGATTCTTTCTTATTTATTTTCCAGTGAGGCTTACCATTTTTATAGATAGCCTTTGTTTTTTTTCTGTTTTTTTTTTTAATTTTCAGATTTCATTTCTTATTTTCAACTATTCTAAATACTTATGATTTTTGAAGTTTAGTTTTATTTTACTGTTTACTCTCATAAGCACTGTGTTCTTTGCAAGAATTTTCTAACTGAGTTATTACTCTACTGTGTAGTGACTGATACTATTTTCTGCTTTTCACAGGTGAGTAACATGAGGCACAAAGAGATTAAATAACTCGCCCAAGTTCCCTCCTAAGAGGTAAAGATGGGATGTAGACCCAGGCGGTTTGATTCCAGAGCTCAGGCTCTCAAATGCACAAATATTAACTTACTTTCTTAGAGAGGCACTTTCAAAGGCTGTCTTTTAATTTTGTCTTTGTTCCTTCTCTATTTTAATTTCTGCATGTTTCTTTTAGAAATTTTCCCCTTCCCTTCAAACTGTAAATTACCATTTTAGAATATACTGCTTTTCCCTCTCCTGTCCCTGGCCTCTCAGACCTTTCCAGGTCATTAGCTCACTGCTTGGGATATCCTCAGCCTCTAAACCTCTGTCCTGTGACATTCCATAGTTGACCCAGTTCCTTTACTTCTGTCTTCCAAGGAATCTGAGCTTTTTGAATGTTATTTTCCTTTCAGCCGGTTGCAAGATGATGTTTGCCTCTGCTAAGTGTATTTCCTCTCGGCTACTGGAACCTTCTGTTCTGCAGATTGCTCCTTGGTGCATTTGGGAAGAAGTTGCCAAGTCTCTTTTTGTGCATGTGCTTGTTTTTCAGTTCCTGGAAACTTGACAGAGCTTCCACTATTTTTCCACATTCTTCTTCCTCAAGTTGCGCCTCACCCTCCTCGTATACCTCTGCCGCGTTGTTTTCTCTCCACCCCACTTCACATCAGAATGTCCTCTTGTTCCAAATGCTGAAATATACCTGAGCCTTCCACCATCTTGTTCCACTGTGGCAAGAGCTGTATTTTAATCAACTATGATATGCCTTTCTGTAAAAACAAATGGCTACACATTCTGGAAACTTAAGCAACTAAGTTTTGTTCTATTTATTTATTTATTTATTTATTTATTTAAAAAATTTTTTTAAAGTTTATTTATTTTGAGAGAGACAGAGACAACACAAGTGGGGAGGGGCAGAGAAAGAGAGGGAGATCGAAAATCCCAACCAGGTTCCGAACCGTCCACATGGAGCCCGACATGGGCAGTGATTGAGGACAGGAATCATATAAGAAATACAGTGTAGTGGATAGATCACAGGCCATGCAGTCAGAAGATGCCGGTCTTTGCTACTGGTGGTTCTTGTCAGCCTGACTTTGGCTTCTGAGTAACTTCTCTTCTCAGCTTTGTTATTTATAAAGTGGGGAATTAATAATACCTAACTTCAAGGGTGAGGTTCAAAGGGGCTAAGAAGCGTACACGTGTTTTACAAATTGAAAATTGATATCCAACAAGTACAGATGATTCTTAAAGCACAGAGATTCAAGTTGTCAAGCACGTAAAAAATTTTGATGAAAACATGGGAAATATGACTCCCATCAGTATCAGAATTTTATTTGATTTCGTTTTCTATTGAGCATCAGGAGTTTTCCTTAAATCTTGAAATCTGTGCCATGGGTTTTATTTATTTTTTTTTTAATGTTTATTTCTTTTGAGACAGAGAGACAGAGAGCGAGCAGGGGAGGGGCAGAGAGAGAGAGGGAGACACAGAATCCGAAGCAGGCTCAAGGCTTTGAGCTGTCAGCACAGAGCCCGACGCGGGGCTCAAACTCATGGACCACGAGATCATGACCTAAGGTGAAGTCAGATGCTTAACCAACTGAGCCACCCAGGTGCCCACCATTGATTTTATTTAATAAAAGAAACTTATGATAGAATGGGTATCCCCGTGTGATTCATAGGGAAGGCACAGATGGTCTCCACGGACATGCAGCAGTGTGTGGTATTATGGATGAAGTTCCACCTGGGAATCCTCTGTTTCCTTCTCTGAGGAGCTGTCTCACTCCCACAGGGATGATGATTTCAAGGTTTTATATCTGCCCACGTGTCTAATTATATAAGTGATTCATTTATGTTTTAATCTTTAAAAAGACCATATTGCAAACCAACACATAGACTAACTGGAAGCAGCAGTAAAGGACTTACCCCATTTTATTCCTTTCTAGAAGCTGCTCAATTACTTTACATTTCAAGTCATTAATTAATAAGGCCATCGTAGGAACAAATTATAGAGGATGAAGCTAAATTTTTGAGTCTTTTGAGAACCGAGCTCAAATTGTTAGTATGGTTCTTATATTTCTTAATTCTGTTGATTGTGTCTTCTAGAATTGTGGTAACATCTGTGTGGTCCAGTTGGTTGTATCTTGTACATACAGACTGATATCAGCTATTTCCCAGGATAGTGCCCTGTTCCATTATCAGGCAAGCAGATTTATCTCTTGTATGTTTATGCTTCCCTTCGTAACTTAGGGTTGTCTTCTTTTCTGCCTTATTACAATTGTTCTCCATAAACTGCTCCTCCTGGTACCAGGTTCCGTAATAATGTTTTTCCTCTAGGTTATTTATGTCTTTTGTCTGTTTATAGATAGCTCCTTTACCCATCAACTTGTGGCTCAGCCAAACTTACTGCTTGCTTTAATCTTGCATCGTAAATCATTTTTCTCCGCATTTCAATCATTCTTCCATCATGTCTCTGAACTCCTTCCAGCTTCTCTTCACCTTTTGGATAATGAGGTCCCTGAGTCTGAACACCAGGTGCAATCCCACCAGTCCTGTCTAAGAGGGTGCTGTGGCCTCCAGCGCTGCTATGATGCCTTTTTATTCCCTGAGGTACTCATTACAGAGACCATGCCTGTCTCTACAGGCAAAGTCGGCAAGCTGCATCTCCCCTCTTGTCCTGTAACTCCCTCCTTGCTAAGCCCTTTTCCAGAGTGAAATCTCAATGTCTCTCACGCATTTTCTTGCTCTGGAGTTCTCGCTATAACTCTGTCTCTGTTGGTTCTTACAGTTTTTATTGTACTCCTCCCGCCTGACTTATGATCTAATTCATCTGTTTATTTCCCTCTTTCTCTCTTTTTCTTGATTCTAACCCAGCATCTTTCCGGTCCCACAATTTCATGCTCATGCTTAATAGCCACCTCTGCCACTCTGACCGCATATGCATCCATCTCCTAAATACATCTTCTTGGGGCGCCTGGGTGGTTCAGTCGGTTAAGCGTCCGACCTCGTCTCAGGTCATGATCTCATGGCTCGTGAGTTTGAGCCCCGCATCAGTCCCTGTGCTGACAGCTCAGAACCGGAGCCTGCTTCAGATTGTGTGTCTCCCTCTCTCCCTGCCCCTCTGCTGTTCTGCTCTCTCTCTCTCTCTCAAAATAGATAAACATTAAATTAAAAAAAAATTAAAAAAACACATCAGCTTCTTTCACACATCCTTGAGAAAGGATACACTTATTCCCTTCTGTTTATCTAATGTCTTACTTTTTTTGTTTTTTTTTGAAAGCAAATTGATAAGTGGTTTGGCATTAATCTGTTAGTCTTGAAAATTTAATTTTATCACAGTTGATCAGAGAATAGAGCTATGAGTTATTTTTTAACGCTAGTCTTTGCAACTTAATAAAATAGCATTCAGTTCAGTTTTTTTATCCATAAATTATATATTTTGGGGAAATACTTGATAGGTATGGTATCTCTGGAACAGTTATAATGTAAATGATGGCTTGTGTTTTTAAAATTCGAATTTTCTTTCTTTCTTTCTTTCTTTCTTTCTTTCTTTCTTTCTTTTTCTTTCTTTCCTTCCTTCCTTCCTTCCTTCCTTCTTTCCTCCCTTCACTTCATTCTTTCCTGCCTTTTCCCCTTCTTTTCTCCAGTCATGTGATGGTTACTGAAGTCCTATCATCTGCAGATTAGTGTGAGGGAGAGAATGCAGCACCTGTATTCTTGACCTGCTCTCACAGAGATTACTGTGCAGCTACATCCAATCACATACATTCTGTCACTTGTGTCTTCATACATAGCAAGATCATGGTTCAAAAATATGATGATTAAGTGAGACCAAGATAGCATTTTACTCACAGCCTATAGGAATAGTGAGAGATAAATCCCAAATCAAGTTTTGGATCATTGTGGAAGGACACTGAACACTTGAAAAGTTAGTAGTTAAACAGTGAAAGTCTTCTCACTGCCCACCCAATGAATTTTATCAAAACACCTTCAGAGCATGAATATGGTTTGTATACAAATGGAGAAATGAAGTGAGGGAGGCTGG
This sequence comes from Panthera onca, assembly GCF_046562875.1. NCBI lineage: Eukaryota > Metazoa > Chordata > Mammalia > Carnivora > Felidae > Panthera > Panthera onca. The sequence continues at coordinate 89,144,300 of NC_138340.1, read as the reverse complement.
AAAATGAGCTTGGGAAATGTTGTGATAGTCCAGGAATTAGATAGATGATAAGGACAATAAGGATTAAAGTATGGAGAAAATTTGAGTGTGGTACTGTGACTTTGGGAGCTAGCTTTAAAATCAGTGGCTGGTTGAAATTGTTGTATTGAGTTTTACCACTTGGAATGTTTTCATGGTTAATCTAGACTCCTGAAAACCCTTCTGTGGCCTGTTGGAATGGAAAGAATATTTGGAGATGGCGGTATGGAAAACTAATGGTTACAATCCCCTCAGTTGATTCATAGTCTTATAACTGGTTACAAAATTTTGAGTTGAAAGAGCAGTTGTTGTCAAAATAAGTTAACTTTAGGGTCTAGTGTGAGTAGGAAAAAAAGGGCAGCCAAAAAGTGTGGCCAAAGGGGATTAATGGAGACTAAGGTCAAGCAGGGAAAATCCAACGGCTGCAGTGAAGGAGTGCTGTAGTTAACAAAGCAGGTGGACAAAATGGGCACAGTTGGTGGGAATGGGTGAAAGAAGTAAGTGAAAGTAATCTGTGACAGACTGAGGAAGTCTGAGCTTTTGCTTTTAAGAGAAAAGAAAAACTTCTGAGGCGATGTGGCAAACCGGTGTGTTTTGCAACTCAAGTGAAAAGTTGAGGGCAGCATATTGCTGGGGAAGGAACGACTCCCCTGGCCAGGAGAGATATTGTTTGTTGGTTTCGTTTGGTTTCCCAAGTCATGGTGATCCACATAGAGCTGTAAATTGACGCTTTTCATTGATTTATAAGACTCGCGAAAGAAAAATTAAAAAAAAAATAAATAAATGGCAGATCATCTTGAATCACAGTGCAAAAGACCCAGATATCAGAATAACAGAGTGAGCACTTTAGATAATATACGTAAGGTTTGGGGCAAGGGTCAAATGGTGGTGGAAAGATCCATGAACTATATAGTGGAGATCTGTTTAGGGATACCAAATTGTTAACTTATTTATATATTTGTATAACCTATTTTTAGAAACTTCGTCTCACTTGGGGAAATAAACTAAAAATCTTTCTGTTAATACTCTGAAGGTATTAATCTTCCATTCAAGTTATTTTCATTTAACCTACATCAGTATATTAACATTAACATCAAAATCGTTCCCTTGTTTGATATTATTATTTATTTACGGTCATATGTTTAGTATTGACTTTCTCTATACCTCCAAGCCTCTAAGAAACAATCTTTAGGGGCATCTGGGTGGCTAAGTCAGTTGAGGGTCCAATTCTTGATTTCGGCTCAGGTCATGATCTCATGGTTCGTGGGTTTGAGCCCTGCGTCAGGGCTCTCTCTCCCTCTCTCTCTCTGCCCCTCCCCTGCTTGCTCACTCGCTCTCCCTCAAAATAAATAAATAAACATTTTTTTTAAGATGAATAATCTTTATTTTTATAAAATGAAAAAACAGAACTAAAACTCAGATTTTTTTTTAACTGACTAAAACAGTAGTTTTGTGTCAGGGATCGTGAGATTTTGTGTATGTTTAAAGTGGTGTTTATTCCTGAAGCATGTCAACCTCTCTGCACAGTGACTTACTGTGTTTATCTTTATAAAGAGTAAACCATTACACAAACTGACTTCCATTTGGGAACTGTAGTGCTAAGTGTTAATGGCATCATTATTCCAAACAAAATGTGTTAGAACCATTGCTTTATGTGGTAGGTTTCCTGTGGGAATTTCCATGAAAGTTTTGTAGTCTGTGAGACATTCACATGGCACAACTGTTTTCTTTTTACAATGTCTTATGCTAATGATTTTTCTTGGTAGACGGGTTGGTCCTTTTCATAAAGAAATGTCAATTTCTTAACCTTTGCTTGCTATCTTTTTATATGTATTCTTTATACTGAATGAATATGGATGACAGGTAGGCAGTAACTTTGGAGGGACATGTAAATGACACATCAGGGGATGGAGTTTGCTCCTAAATGGGTAAGCATCTGAAAATTTTTCCACATCGAATTAGAATTCATCAAGATCCTAAGTTTTGAAGAGAGACTTGTTTTTCTCCAGAGACCATTATGAAATGTACTCTTGAAAATTCATTTATTTGTTGAACCAGCCCCAGCATTCCATGAAATACGTAGAAGTTAGAGGCTGCTTATTATCTTAAGAATTACTTATGTTATGACATAATGTGAAATATAAATATCTTAATGCCTTATTCTGTACACATGTAGCATCTCTAAGCATATATATATATATATATATACACACACACACACATACTTACATATATATACATACATATATACATACATATATATACATACATATATATCTAGATTTATATTTATCTAGATATATATATGCACACATACATATATATGTATATGTATGCATACATATATATGCACATGTATGCATATATATATATATACATATATATATATATATATATCTAGATAAATTTGGATTTAAAGGCACATCAGGTAAAATAAAGGGAATTGTATAAGTGTGATGAGTTACACTGCTCATTCATATATTCAACAGCTCAGCATCAAATTGTTGATTAAGGTGCCTCTGTTTTTTAATGATAAATCAAGGACTGTTTACTCGTTGTCCTATGATAGATGCAAAAATCACTACGGTAATATTAGACTCTAATAATTTGCATTCTTTTGAAGAGCTAGCCTGCATTAGAAGTAAATATCTAAAATAAAGCATTCATATCTGTAAATATGATGTACCTTGAAGGTAAATAAGCCATAATTATTTTATTATACTTTTTTCAAATAATAAATGTTTCACAGTCACTGAATATACAAATGAATCATTCGCAAAATATGTTAATTAACATCATCACTAGGGGCTGCTCACAGATTTGCCTGTAACTAAAGATCTGTGTACTCTTCCATGTTACTTCCTTGTTCAAAATACATTAAATTTCACTTTGACTAAGTGTGATTAGAGATTTAATATGTACCCATGGAAAATAACTAATTGACCCATTAGGGAGATTAAAACTAAGACCATAGCCTCATAAGCACTAAGCTGTAATGGACAAGTTAACTAGCCTCCTAGTGATACGGCACACAGCAAGACATCATTATCATTATCTCTTAGCAACATATTTTTAAATTACAAGGGAAAATAAAAGTATGTCATGCTAAAGTGTTTATGGGTGAAAAGCACTGTTATCTTCACCTCACTTTGAAAAACATTAAAAAAAAACAGATGGCTTGGCAGGATGGATAGATATGCATTAAGGTGAATATAGAAAAGTTTACTTATGGAATTGAGGTATCAGGATATGGATGTTTGTTGTATACTTTTCTGTTATGTATATTTGACAGTTTTTATTATAAAATTTTGAAAAACATTTGCAAAATAAGAAAGACTATTACATCATTTTAAAGTAATCAGCGTGATAAAACGTGAAGGGAAATGCCAATAATAACATGACATAATTCCTTATAAGTAGAAAGACAAGCTATGCCATATTTTAAAATGAGAAGTATATTTTTTAAGCAAATCTAAACCTTAGCCAAATTCCCTTTAGATTAATGCTTTTTTTTCGGAAAAAGATTTTTAGTCTTTTCTCTAGATTATGTGTTTAAACCTAATTATTTTTTATGGTTGTCTATTATTTAGGGCTAACCTAAAGTTATCACCTTGTATTGTATTCTCGTCAATGGGCTTATTCAGTTTTATGGTTCTCTCTGGTACATTTACAAAGTACACTTTATACTGCCTTTCTAGTTCCCTATTAACAAGGAAACAGTCGGTCCTACTGTATTTCAAATCATTGTCACATTGACCATTACTTCATTTGCAATAAAAAGCACGGATAAACTAGGCAAGTACATTTCATACAAGCTCATTTCTGAAGTGTTAATAAGTAAAAGTCTGGTCAGCCTTGGCACAGAGCAAGTGGCAGACCCCCCGCACGGTGGTATTTGTGTGAGGTTTGATGGGATACCAAGGGTGTAGCTCCCTACCTATTCCCCTCTCTTCTTTCAGGTTTTGTTCCACCTTTTCAAAAATAAATAAAGTGTCTGGTTAAAAGGTAAGTATTATCAACCCCTACGAGTTATTACTATCTGAGCTTTAATTAATGTATATCCTAGACAGTCTTAAGGAAATGGGTCATGGAGAGAGTTTGGAATTTAGAAATTCTCTCATGTCGATAACGTCCAAGAATATCTCAGTTCAGCAGGCTCAGGGGAGATCCCAGCCTGGGGGCCAGGCAGTCAGAAGCAAGCGGGAGGCACTGTGTGCTAACAGGAGCCAGGCAGCCATCTCTTTGGACTGAGGTGACGAAAGGAGAGCAGTCTTACATGATAGTTTATCAAGGCCAGCAGTCTTTGGATAATCCATGTCCATACCTCTTGCAATATTTTTTATAGACATGATCAATTCAAAACCATATTGGATTACAAATGATGTTTGGGTCTCTGCTATATAACTTTACTGCTGTGTTTCACTGAAACAAATACAGTGTGAACTCGTTATGATGCCTAATGTTGTCACTAGGTTAGAAATCACCTGTAAATAGTTACTTAGCTCCCTCAGAATTAGCAGCCATGGCTTTCTGACATTTGCTCAATATGAACAATTGCAAGCTGTCCCGATTTCTGAGACTGCTTGACTTTGATTTTCGTAGGAAGGAGAGCAAAAGACTGACAACCCTTCCAAGTGCTTTCTACTATCTCATGAGTTTCACAGAATAAAATTTGCCATATCAACTACAAGCCATCGATCATTTTCTCATGTGGATCCATATTTGTGTTTGTTTTCTAAACCATACTTTTTTATAGAAATTATTTTGATAATGAGATTATCAATACATTGTTACACTGCTTACATCATAGAAGCAATACTCCTCTGTTATTAAATTATTACTAGCCATCATTCACGGTTAATATTCTGTTGTTTCACTGTTTTCCAAGCATCATCAATAGTTCTTAGTTTTCTTTTACTATAAGATATAATTAACCTTTTACACTCAGTCTGCCTGAGATCATTTTCATCTTTGCCAACTTGTCTGCTCCACAACCCCGACATAGGTTTATGTTGTCCTCATGCTATAAACTAATTCCTTTTGGGGCAAGAGCAGGGATGTCTTTCACCTGCCAAATTGTTTAATTTTTTTTTTTACCCGAGATCAAATTTAGTTGCATATATTGAAATCTCTTTGACTTGCATATGGTTAACAATGATCCTTTCATATACCACTTTGGCTTAACCAAATAATGAGTAGGAGGTCAATTCAGTCATTACTTATATGCACATTTCAATAAAAATTGTCCAACAGGTAGTTGAAATAATCAAAACCTAAGATCAAAAAGCACTTTCTTTGGATAAACAAATGCTTTCCTACAACTAGGTATAGGTGTAAAACAAAACATGAAAACAAAACAAAGAGATCACAATGATGATAAATGGTTAATAAATCAGAGGGAAGCAAAAAAATTGTACAATGATGACATTTTCCTATATTTTATTATCAGGCCACAGTATATATACGATAATGAACATTTGATATAATTAGAAGTAAAGAAAAGCACTCAGGGCATATACCATATTTGTAAGAGTTTGGTTTTTTTTCCAAATTAGTTTTGTGAGCTTTTTCATTATTTTGATCGAAGTAAGTTCAGAAAACTTTTCATTCTTTTTAGAGAGGGTCTAAGATTTATGACTTTATAATATGAAATAAAAATTATTTAATATCTTTTAGGAAAAGTCTAGTATAAAAGCTTAAGATGTCCTAGAACCTTGAATTCAATATAATAAACTGAATATAGATTATTAATGCAAAAATCATTATGTGAGATGCTTTGAGGATGTAGGAGAATCGTATTCAGATAAACTATAATAATTAAATTAAAAACTGCATACCTGTGTGGTCATCACATGTACACACAAATCCATTGTGAAGTCAATTTTAACTAGTATTGAAATATATTCTTGTCTAATTATTAAGCCTTCTGATGAGGAACTATATAGTTTTTGGAACTGATTTTGAACATAATCTATTTCTGGTAAGAATGTCACACTGTTGTTATTTACCTGTGTTTTTGCTTTGTTTTGTTTTAACTTGGAATTAGAAAGGATTTATAGGAATTTTTTATATATGCAAAAATGTGGGGAAGTTTACCTGTTTTTTCTTATAACTTTATTTTTTATTTTTTAAAATTTACATCCAAATTAGTTAGCATATAGTGAAGCAATGATTTCAGGAGTAGATTCCTTAATGCCCCTTACCAATTTAGCCTATCCCGCCTCCCACAACCCCTCCAGCAACCCTCAGTTTGTTCTCCATATTTATGAGTCTCTTCTGTTTTGTCCCCCTCCCGTTTTTATATTATTTTTGTTTCCCTTCCCTTATGTTCATCTGTTTTGTCTCTTAAAGTCCTCATAGGAGTGAAGTCATATGATTTTTGTCTTTTTCTGACTGACTCATTTCACTTAGCATAATACCCTCCAGTTCCATCCACGTAGTTGCAAATGGCAAGATTTCATTATTTTTGATTGCTGAGTAATACTCCATTGTGTATATATACCACATTTTCTTTATCCATTCATCCACCAATGGACATTCAGGCTCTTTCCATACTACGGCTATTGTTGATAGTGCTGCTATAAATATTGGGGTGCATGTGTCCCTTCAAAACAGCACACCTGTATCCCTTGGATAAATGCCTAGTAGTGCAGTATGCATAAATGTGGGGAAGTTTACCTGGTTTTATTGAAGATTTCCAAAGTAAGGAAAGAAGACAGACTATGCAGGACGAAAAGAAGGAATGAGAAAATCAACAAACTTCACAGATAATTTATTTCCTCTATTCAATGTTTATAAAGGATTTCTGTGGCAATTTCCTTTTTATGTAGCTTATTTGTTTTTTTATTCTCAGTAATATCAGATCATCTCTTTAATTCCATGGGTGTGTGTGTGTGTGTACATGTGTGTGTGTGTGTATTTCTTTGTTGCAGGTAACATTGCTATTTCATTTATATTGTTTACCATTTGAAGAAAGTTCAAGGTGATATTTAACTTTTTTTATTATAACTGGGTTAAATTGTTTTTAAAACTTTAGGAACAAATATGTTCCTAAACATATTTTGAAATGTTACTTTGTTTATCCCACCTTTACAATGAAAGGAATTCTCAGGAAACACAAAATAACACGATTACCACTGAGGAAAGTCGGTGTGAAGAAAGTCAGCTTTGGACTCTTTCTAGCAGGGCTTAATTGTGGTGCTACAATGAGGACATTGTTAGACCAGGCTTCTGCCTACTAGTGAACTCAGACATAAACTCAGAAAACAGCAATATAGAAAAGCTTCAATGACCATAATCTTTTGGCTGTAAGTCTAACAAAAGCGGGAAAATGTGGATGAGTAAAGGAGGTATCAGAATGAAGCTTGAAGATTCAAGTGGTAAACTGATTAGTATATGGCATACACAAATTTTTCTTCAGGAATGATTTGGTGGGTGATCTTACTTGAAGCACTGCATTTTCTTAATTTTCTAGAAAAGCATTTAGAAGTTTCCAGAATTTTTCAGTTTGTGGTATCTTTAGCAGCTCAGTAATATTTTTAAGGCACCACTAGGCCAACACACAAAAACCAAGAATTCTGTTTAGTAAATAGTTGCAGCCAAATAACATATTAGTTATGGCCAAACAACTTAGGAAGTTATTTATGTCCTGATAACCTAAATTGAAACAAAAATTAAAATTAATATTTTTATTTCATTCATAAATAACTGTGTGTGTGTGTGTGTGTGTGTGTGTGTGTGTGTGTGTGTGTGCATATTGGGTGCGTATGTACACAACTTCTTAAACCTTGGAAACAATGCTGCCAACTTCATTCCCTGTTCCACATGGATTTTCAGGAGGCACTTGCTTTTTGATCACATGACCTTCTGGAAACCCAGCTTCACCCAGATATGACATCCTTGAAAGGAATGTTGCACTCTCTAAATGTCAAAACAGTGAAATACCTCATGTAGTAGTTTGCGTAGTGTCTGACAGATGTCAGATGTTGTGTTTACCTTGAAATTTCCAAATACCCGACGGCACCCGGGGGAGTTCACTGTAGTGCTCCGGGGTGCCTTGGCACATAGTTTTGGAATCATAAATTTAAACCAGTTGATGCTAATATGAATCATAGCCCCTGAATCTTAAAATCGAAAAGTCAAACAGCCTCTGCCACAGTGAAAACCAATGGAAAGCCCTGGGAAGCAACTATAAACTCCCACATCTTATTCTTTCATCTCGGTGTTTTCCCGTTCTCTCAGCCTAGTTATTGTGAATATTGCTTAGCATTCACAGTATAATTGTCTGTGGCTTTGGAAATTTGAAGTTAGAATACACAGTGGTTATGCATGGTACCGTCATCGTGGCTGAAGGCGAGAGTTACTTGCATATTTGTAGAAAATAATATTATCATTGTCTGTTAGGACATTTAACATTTTGATGTGGCATTTTAAGAGCTGGAGTAAAAGTTTTTCAAAGTTTCCAATGACATTTTTCACTCAGAGACACTACTTTTTTTTCTTTTTTTTAACAATGCATGTGAGATGTATTTTACTGAGAGGAGTGTTTCTGTGTTCTCATGTGTATATCTTAACTGCACATAAACCCTAGTGTGCTCTGAGTCAGAGGATTTGAACTAATTTTCCACTTTATCTCATTTTTTTATTTGAGTAACACAGTTAACTATATAAACATTGTTTCCTTTTAAAAACAAACATCTTATAGAAATGTGTATTTACCCTCAGCTAAGGAACTCAGTGGATCTTATCTGGATTATTAGAAGAAATCACATATGAGAATTTTTGAACTACATCCTTGTTTCCTTCTCAGTCAACCATGAAAGCTATCAGTGTCCCCAAATGAAGGCTCAGAACAGAAAACTACAGCAAGGTATACTAAAGTGAATCATGAGGAATGTAAATCAATTTTTTAAGTGAAAAGAAAAACAGGAAATGTTATAGCATAGAGCTCTTATCTCAGACAGGGCTGAGGCTCATGTTGATACTAGTTCCTGTCACTGAAGTTCTTATGATTTTGAAATCAAGTTTGAGTTAATTTTTTCCCCACCTTTGCATTTTCAACCTAATTTCCTACCAGATACTTTGTCGATAAAGTTTCCGTAACTTGAAAGAATAAATCATCATAATCTTTTGCTGTGGTAACAAATCAGGAGTGGGCTTTAGTAGCAGGGATAATTTGTTTAATTTGTATTCACTGGTTGAAATCATTTACCATCTACTAGATAATAGGTGTTTGAGTAAATGAAAGCCACAACTACCCCCCAGCAGGCTGGTTTGTCTGGGACCTTGTGAATTCTCTCAGCTGAAACAGTCCTAAAATCTAGAGGGAGACATAGCAGGGAGTTGGTCATATGGAGGAAACCTTTTTGAAGGTAATGGGAGGGACACGTCACCTATGTTATATGTCCAGGACTGCTTCTGATTATTTCAAAAGAATTTTTAAATGTTTTTATTTACTTTTGAGAGAGAGAGAGAGAAAGCAGGGGAGGGGCAGAAAGAGAAAGAGACACAGAAACCGAAGCAGCCTCCACGCTTTGAGCTGTCAGTGGGGCTCAAACTTACAGATGGTGGGATCATCACCTGAGCTGAAGTTGATCGCCCAACGGACTGAGCCACCCAGGCGCCCCTGACTCTGATTATTTCAGATCCAAGTACATGAGCAGAAAGTAGTAAATTAGCTGATACGGTCATGTGCAATATCTAGATAAGTAAAACATTAGGAGAAAGAAATAATATGTAAAAATAAGGTACAAGAAGAAAAAAATAATTTGATTTTTCTATTTCATGAGATCCTGTCACCTCAATGTCAGAAATATAAATTCATGTTTCTCTGTGTATATGTATGTGTTTCTATATGTGAGTGTTTTCCTTTTTTTTTTTTTTTACCTCTGTATTGATTATGGCGTTACACATATATATATTTTTGTGATTGGTGTTGAATTGCTTTTTAGCTGGGTAACTAGTAGTAGATCTATAGTTAGAAACATGTTTACAGATAGTTAGAAATAAGGATGATTAAAAAGACGGACAGAACCCTATGCCTGTGAGCAAGTCCTCTTAACATTGACAATGAGCCCTTCCCCGGAGGACTGAATATTTTCCTGCCTCGCTGACTTCGTCTTAATTGCTGTATCGCAATGTCTTCTTTTGGCCTTTCTATTCCTCAGGCCCTTCCCTTGAATTGTCCGTGTTAAATTTGCTACTCCTCTGAGCATCCACACAGATTCACAACATCCTTTGGTAGCCTGCTTTAAAAGTGTGCCACTGTGTTACGAAAAGCATCTGGAGATTTCGCTGTATATTTCTCCACGTATTAAATGTGTCAATGTATGAGAAGACTGGTTCTTGCAGCCCACTGCTCCTCTATTTCTTTTATCTATAGTATCTGCAACTATGCTGGGCTTTTATTTTGAAAATATAACTACTTTTTGTGTGTGTGTCAGTATCATGACATACTATCTTAAATGCAGAATTAAGTAAAGGATTTTTAAATAGTATAACATGTGAAATATGATGTATGTGTATATAACAAAACTATAAAATACTATATAAAAATAGGTAGATTAGATTATCCTTTTTTTAAGTTTATTTATTTATTTTGAGAGAGAGAGAGAGAGAGAGAGAGAGAGAGAGAGAGAGAGAGAAGTGGGGGAGGGGCAGAGAGCAAGGGGGAGAGAAAATACCAAGCAGGCTACATACCAGCAGTGTAGAGCCCGACATGGGACTCGATCTCATGAACCATGAGATCTTGACCTGAGCCGAAATCAAGAGTTAGAGGCTTAACCAACAGAGCCACTCAGGTGCACCACTCTTTTTTTGTTGTTGTTTTGTTTTGAGAGAGAGGGTGGGGGGGGGGCATGAAAGTGAGCAGGGGATGGGAAGAGGAAAGGGAGAGAGAGAATCTCAAGCAGGCTCCACTCTCAGCATGGAGCCTGGCACAGGGCTCCATCTCATGACCCTGAGATCATGACCTGAGCCAAAATTAAGAGTCAGATACTTAACCGACTAAGCCACCCAGGCACCCCTAAGTTTACCAAGTGCTGCTTCTTGATATGTTTTCAGTCTCTCAAAGTTTTGTATTCTAGTCATTAAAAGTAACTTCTTGGGGCACCTGGATGGCTCAGTTGGTTAAGGATGACTCTTGATTTTGGCTCAGGTCATGATCTCATCTTCATGAATTCAAGCCCCCCATCAGGCTCCATGCTGACAGCTCAGAGTCTGCTTGGGATTCCCTCTCTGTCTCTCTCCTTTCTGCTCATACAAGCTCTTTCTGTCTCTTTCAAAAATAAATAAACATTAAAAAAATGATGTATATTTGCAAATATATTACAATCTCCCTCCCAATTTAGGGCCTTCTCCCTAACAGATTTTTTGTGGTGGTAGTTATTAAACACACTCTATTATCTTGTTCAGTGAGAAGATTGACTCCTGGTAATTTCCTGTCCCTTTTACGGAAGTTCTTTTCCATGAATTGTATTTTCAGTACTCCACATTGCCAGCAAGGTGTCTTTTTGAAAAATTTAGCAAATTGTCTTAAAGTAGACTTGCTCTTGACTTTACTTTTCCGAATTAGGTGGGTGATGTCTTGGCATTTGGCATTTCATAGAGAAAGTCCTTTCAATTCCCGGGTATGGTTCAAGAGAGAAATATTCAGGAAAAAAATATGTATAAGATGGGTTATATTTATTTTGAGAAGCCATCACTCAGCCAAAAAAGAGAAAAGGTTATTACATTCACATCATATTGCTTGTCTGGGAATCTTTCTAGTGAGAACAAAAGGAGCCGTAAAATTAAAGAAAACATTGACAGGATTTTCAGACACTAAGAATGCCATCCCTCTTTCCTTTCTTATGAAGAACTTCTTCCTGGGATCTCTGAAACCAAACAAATACCAAAAGCCTTTATTCTTCTTTCTAAACCTTGTCTACATCCTGCTCTCTGACATCCATGATGAATGCAAATTGAGGAAAATGTTGTATTACTATGGAGAACTATTACAAAAAAATAGGACCACCATGAGATAGTTAGATTCCTTATTTCCCTGATGTGGTCTATGTCTATTATAGATAAATTATGACATCTTCAGAAAGTTTTTATTATGGAGTTTTAAATAAGGTTGTAATTTCGTGCCTAGAGAAATAAATTGGGACTTTTAAGGCAATAAAATTCATATGGAATTAACTGTAGCTGATAACTGAAATTGTAGATACAACTAAACACTTTCTCAACATTTCACTAGGCATTTAAAATTTTTTCTTAATGTTTATATTATTTATTTTGAGATAGAGCACGTACGAGTGAACACGAGCAATGGGGGAGGGGCAGAGAGAAGGGGAGAGAGAGAGTGCGCTGTCAGCACAGAGCCCAGCCTAGAGCTGGATGTGGGGCTCAGTCTCAGGAACCCTGAGAATATGACCTGAGCTGCTATCAAGAGTCAGACTCTTAACCGACTGAGCCACCAGGCGCCCCTCACTAGGCATTTTTGGTTCAAAAATCTATATTGGTAAAGAAATGACATCTCAAATTTTAAGTATGCAATTGAATTATTTAAAACTTGGGGGAGGGGCGCCTGGGTGGCTCAGTCTGTTAAGCGCCCCACTTTGGCTCAGGTCATGATCTCACAGTTGGTGAGTTAGAGCCCCGCATTACGCTCTGTGCTGACAGCGCAGAGCCTTCATGAAGCCTGCTTCGGATTCTGCATCTCTGTCTCTCTCTCTCTGCCCCTCCCCTGCTCACACTCTGTCTCTCTCAACAATGAATAAACGTTAAAAAAAATTAAAAAAAAAAAAACTTGGGGGAGAAATACTTAGCAAATTGTCTTTTTAAAGTGATGTTGTATATCAAGTTCAGAAATTCTTACCCAATCAGATCAACTTAGATGCATGGCCAACCTCCTGTAATTGACAGAAACACATTCTTTCTCTTTTCTTTTTTTGGAGGGTAGGGTGGTTGTTAAATTTAAATAGTGCATTAATGTATTAAAGCTCCGTTTAAATGCCTTTTTTAAACTCTTTTCCTATTCTCTTTTTTTTTTTTGAGTGCAAAGTGCATTGCACACATCATAAATTAATACTGAGAAATCCAAATTTACTCCAATAGGGTCTCTCAGTGACGACTTTATAAACTAGGCCCTTGTTTATTCTGTGTGTGGCCACTTTGGTTATTAGGAGAGGTTACACTGACTGCTTTTTCCCAGATTTATGAGACTTGGCAAAAACCTTGAGAAAACAGAGCCCAGCTTCTCTCTATAGAAAACATTATTAATACTAAATAAACATTAATTTAGGTAAACTGGTACTACTCAGCCTAACAGGAATACGCTCTTATTTAGATTTCCCTCCGATGGGTGAAAGAGTACATGGGGGAAATTGCTTTGTACAGACCACAAGGAAGGTGCATTTAAGTAACAGTTAAGACTCTGTCCTCAGAAACTTTCATACTCATTCATTAAGAGCGGTACAGCTCTGTCAGGGAGGCATGCGCCAGGTCCTTCTCCCGGTGGAGAAAGATCAAGAGGACATTCAATCTTTTAAAAATTAGCACAGTATCCCTGATAGCACAGTGATTAATTTTCTCGGGATTCCATCAAAAGCTTTGATAAATAGGCATCCTGTGCCGTTAGTTCACACATGGCTTTCAAATAACTTACTGACTCTCGATAACATGAAAATTCATGAACAGGTTAAAGCATTTTTCGAAAGATAACTTGAACCTAACTCTCATCAATAAGTTAATGGCATGAAAAGAGAAAAGGGAGGTGATTTCTGTGCTAGACTGAAAAATGACACACATACAACGACTAGTTACAGTGTCCCACTGAATTGGATCTTAAGTTGGACAAACTGGATATAAAGAATAGTTCGAAGACAATCCTGAACATTTTAATATGGAGTGGGTAGAATAAAAAGTTACTGGCAGACAAAATGAAGATAATTCACATGTAAGTAAGTTATAGAATAAAACATTTGTTGCAATCTCATTGTGATAAAGTATAGTTAAGTATATGAACAGAAAAATATGGGAAGATAAGCAAGATTTTAATGGTGACATTCCCTAAGTGGAGTGTGACTAGGGGTATGATGTTTTTATTTTCTTCTTTTTGCTTATCTGTGGTTTCATGGTGTAGAAAGCAAAAACACTACTTTTGTAATCACCACAACCTATTATTAATAAAATGAGCAGCAGTAAAATTGACCTTGAATTTTACACTAAGATATTGTACATTGTGAGAGAATGTATAAAGAACCCTACAACTTTAATCGGTGCTGGGGATTATGTCTTTGTTTTGTGGTGTAGAATCCCCTAGGTTGTTTTAATGATATAAAATTGGTTTTTCTTGGCAGCAAAGCTAGTTGGTGCAAGAACAGCGCTCAGACTTTGTGAAGAAATATCAAGTTTCTTTCTGTACAACAAGAAATAGCTTAAAGCAGATTGCTTTCTTCTTTTGAGAATTCTAAATGTATTTTGAATTTTGCTATTTTTATGTAACAAAACCAAAACATTGCTCTAAATGAGAGTGTTTTTCAAACTCCCCTCCGTCCCATCCCTGCTCATATTTTGCGCTCACTCATTCGGCACCAGGCTATTAATCCAGGAAAACTTCTTGAAACTTGGGTTCTGTAGATCTGGATGCTAATAAGGACTCTGTGGTAATCAGAAACTGTTAGTAATATGTTCGTACCTTGTAAGTTTTAGACCGTTGGTTCTACGAAAATAAGTGATATATGACAGAGTGAGGAAATAAAGTGACAACTTAGTTGTAATAGGAGAGTTGAACCAAACTCTGTGCTGATAATTGAAAGTGATGTCATGATGAAGAATGTCTCAAGTTCTTTTTCTCACCATAAGTGATCTCGCACACATTGGAACAGTAAGACACATCACTTCATTTCCATTGATGCTATGAGTTTACTTTAGCCCTTTGTATGATATATGGCATCCTGTAATGCCACTTACCTTAATTAGTTCTCATGTTCAGACAACATGTAACTCTTGAAGAATGACAAATAGTGATCACTCATCTCCAGACTGATTGAATACGAGTACACTGATTATATTTTCACTCTAATTTGGATTTCAAAAGGAAACACAGCTCTTTGCTGTGTTCTGTAAAAACTTGTTTTGGGGCACCTGTGTGGCTCAGTCAGTTAAGCGTCCGACTTCAGCTCAGGTCACAATCCCACAGTTGTGAGATCCAACTCTGCCTTGGGCTGTGCACGGAGCGTCTATCCCTGACTGCTACCCTTACCCTGTGGACTTGAATTCAGCTGTCTTCTAGGGGTTGCCACGTGCATGTCCAGTACTCAGATTTAATATCTCCAACACCCCAATTGTGATCTTCCTGCAAACTTCCCCTTGAGCATTTCTCTCCCACATCCCACAGCTAGTCTCTTGATGAATGACTTGATGATGGTATTGACTCCATCTTCACAACACGTGCAGCGTCTGACCATCGCTTTTTACCACCTCCACAGCTAAAACTCTGGATGTTTCATTCACTGAATTTTGACCTTCCCCAGATCTTGGCTCCAATTTAACTTTTCACTGAGACCTTTCTTTATAATTGCAAACCCCAGCCCCAGTGGCATTCCCTATGCTTTTCTTTTTCACAATTCTTTTGTCTGTAGCACTTGTCATGATCTCTGCGATACGTCTTTTGACTACTATGTGCCTCCCTGTACCCCTGCTTAATACAGAGTAAGCTCCACTGGGAGTGGGAACTTACCTGTTTGTTTCTGTGTTTTATCCCCAACACCTAGAAGAATCTCTATCACATTGTAAATGCTTTATAAATCATAATTGAGTGAATTTAAAACTATCATCATTACCATCATCAAAAACATTCCTTAATTCTCCTTTTTCCTTCTTTCCAACAAAACATATTACTTAACCTACGTTTCAAACTTACGGACCATAGAACACATACTTTAGTTAGCTGTGCATACAAAGCTTATGACAGTTCTTCATTAAATGCAGGTTTTGGGATTAGCTTTACTCATATTATAGTTCAATAGGTTTTCCCCAAGGATGAATTATAATATAGCAAACTATTGTATGTTCTGTTGAATACTTTATTAAAGAATGTAATATGTTATTTCTGAAAGTCAGTTAAATAATAATGGCTACAAAGTAAGTTCTTTATTAATGTGAAATCCCAAAGAATCATTTATCTGAACATAAATTAATGTCAAAATTCTCAGATGTATTTTGCTTTGTCTAAGCCCTTCTTGATTTCTCTTTCCTTACGTGTAGCCAAATAAGTTATCATGAAGGCATTAATGTGTTCAGTGTGATAATGTTACTACTGCATTGCTATTTATGATAATATGAGAATAAGGTACTTATCCCAATAGTATAAGTGATAAATACAATCCATTTTATTTTTATTTATTTATTTTTTCAACTTTTTAAAATGTTTATTATTTTTTTTTGAGAGAGAGTGCAAGCGGGGGAGAGGCAGAGAGAGAAGGAGACACAGAATCTGAAGCAGGCTCCAGGCTCTGAGCTGTCAGCACAGAGTCTGATGTGGGGCTTGAACTCACAAGCAGTGAGATTATGACCTGAGTGGAAGTCTGACAGCTAACCAACTAAGCTACCCAGGTGCCCCTATTTTTATTTTTTAAAGTTTATTTACTTATTTTGAGAGAGAGGGGGGACAGTGAGGGAGGAGGAGAGAGAGAGACAGAGAGACAGAGAGACAGAGAGACAGAGAGACAGAGGGAGGGAGGGAATCCAAGCAGGCCCCACACTGACAGAGCAGAGCCCCATGCAGATCTCAGTCCCACAAACCGTGAGATCATGACCTGAGCCAAAATCAAGAGTCAGATGCTTAACTGACTGAGCCACCCAGGCGCCCCAAATAAAAATCTTTTTAAAATCTAGTTCTGATCACTAATAGTTTCTCAGATTGACAGAAATGATAAATCTGATGTTAAATATCATGGCTAATTATTTAAAGAATAAAACTTTAATTACTTAGATTAATCATTTTATTTATGTTTCTCTTTCTAGAATTCCTTCATATCTTCTAACAGAGAGATACACCATATTTAAGCATATGATTTTCCAGTGTTTCTAATAATTGACCAGGGTATATTACTAAGTTCTGTTGTACATTTCACTTACAAATTTGGGTTAAAACATGTAGGTATATTGTCATTGCTACAAATACGTTTATTACAATATTTTTAACATTTTTTTATAATAATATGTTCCTTTCAACCAAAGCCTATCTCGCTATTTAGAGATGCCCCTTCATTTTCTTCGCTACAAATGTCAAACCATTTCAAATATAATTAGAGATTATTCTGACAATAATAATTTTAAAAATTGGGGCACCTGGATGGCTCATTTGGTTAAGTGTCCGACTTCGGTTCAGATCATGATCCTGCAGTTCGTGGGTTCAAGCCCCATGTTGGGCTCTGTGCTGACAGCTCAGAGCCTAGAGCCTGCTTCAGATTCTGTGTCTTCCTCTCTCTCTGCCCCTCCCCTTCTCACACTCTGTGTCTCTCTCCAAAAAAAAAAAATAATTATTATAAAAATGTATTACTGTATTTTAACTCTTCATCCTGTAGGCTTTTTTGCAAGAAAAACAAAAATAATGTCAAAACACAAACAGGATAGGTATTTTGTTACTTCAATATCATATTGTTGTAGCTCTAAGTTTAAAACATTGGCAATGTAAAATGTTTCCATTTTTTAAAGCTTAACGGAAATTTGGTTTATTTGAAAAGCAGTTTTTTTATTTTATGCATGCTTATTGAAACTTATCCCTGGCTTTTGTTCCTACCTGTTTTGGAGGTCTTCATTTGTTGTGTCTGTGATATACTTTGTTTTTCTTGAGTAAACCTGGAATTTTTAAATCACTCAGACATTTTGACAAAATGATATTCAACATGACACTTAGTAAGCGTCATGATATGGGGCAGAATCTATATGTAAAGGTTAGCACTCTTGTTACCAGTAAACTTTTCTTTCAGGCAGTCTGTACAGCTTTTTAATTTGGGGAAATGGGAGACCCTGCAACAGGACAAGATCTGCCACACTAGGATTTTAGACTTAGAAGAGACCCTAGTGTTCCTATGGTTCTAGCTTCCTTAGTTTAAAGAAAAGGACAGTAAAACCTAGAGAGGTCAGTCTTTGTCTGTTTAGACCGCTGTAACAAAATACCACTAACTGGGTCATTTATAAAGAAAAACGAATTGCTCACAATTCTGGAGGCTGGAAGTCCAATAGCAAGGCTCCAGCATGGTCACCTGTTAGTGATGGCTGTTTTTCTGATTTATAGTTGGCACCTTCTCTTTGTGTCCTCATGTGATGGAAGGGGCTCGGGATCTCTCCGGAGCCCCTTTTTTAAAGACACTCATTCTATTTATGAGGGTTCCATCCTTATGACTTAAGTACCTTCCCAAACCCCACCCACTGATCCCATGGCCTTTGGGGATTTCAGATTTCATCATATGAATTTTGAGAGGGGGGGCAAATATTCAGACCATAGCAAGATCACATTAATTATCTAAGGAGAAAAAGCTTGCTGGTGGCAGCATCTGGCCTCGAATTAATGTCAGGAGTCCATGATGATACTGCTTTCTTCAGATTGGTAGTCAAATGTTTGTTGATAATATGATGTTTTCAATTAAAGACCATTCTATTGGTACAAAAAGATGTTTGCCAGTTATAGTTGATATTGAAAAGAATGAAAAATCCTAAGAGGCTGAAATGAAATTTCTTAGGTTTTCCCTTTGTGTGAGGACTATGGTGGTTACACTAAATATGTTTTGAAGTAATGGGATATTCAAAGAGTGAGTGTTGGGGCATCTGGGTGGCTCAGTCGGGTAAGTGTACGACTCTTGATTTTGGCTCAGGTCATGATCTCACACTTCATGGGATCGAGCTGCACATTGGGCTCTACATCAACAGTGTGGAACCTGCTTGGGATTCTCTTTCTCCCTCTCTCTACCTATCCTCTGCTCATTCTCTCTCTCTCTCTCTCTCTAAGTAAATAAATAAACATTTTAAAAACCAAACAAGCCAAGAAAACAGAGTGTTAGTGTTATTATCTGGTCTGATATTAGTTTCCCATATAATTCAGTGTTAAATGCTTATGAGTCTATATATTTACTATATATTCATTATATATTATATAGGAATTCTAACATAACTTTATGTGTTTAAATAAATGAAAGGTATTATAGCTATTGTGATATTTAGGTACAGGACATGCTTAGTTATTGTGCCTCCTATATTTTTATGAACATGAGTAGTGTTTTCCAAGGTTAGCTTATAAAATATTTCCACAATGTTCTTTTTACTGAGTAGGGTTAGGTTGCACTTATCATGCTTACAGTGACACATACACTATCTGTTAGCCATAAAATGAGGTCATGTTTTATATTTTCCCTTTCTTTCTTTTTTAACTTGTAATCAATTCAAAGTTGATTATCATTTCAGACTTTTGATCCACATTTATTAACTAGTATTTCGGCAGTAGTGTTCTTTTTGTAGTTGCTGTTAGAGAACATGCCTGTGACATTCCACAGCAAAAACGAATAAAGTAGCAATTGCATTTCCATGCTGAAAGAAAGACACAAACATAGAAGACTATGGAATAAGTACTGCTGAACTGTTTGTCTGAGAGAGATGATATTTTACAAAGATGAAAGAGAATCTAATTGGCTAATTCTTACTTTCTGATCACATGACAGAAATATTAAAATGTTATTTGCTGATCATTTTAGGGCAGGTGTCATTCTACATTTATGTTGTTTTAAAATAATTTTATTATGAAATGTATTTTAAGTAATGGAGGGTACAAAACCCAGCAAATATTTTGTATCTATGGGTTTTAAAACTATCCTTATAACTGGCTTTTAAAAACTATTAATAAAATGAACACGCATTGTTTTCCTGCTACAAAAAACAAAAACGAAAACAAAACCCAATACAGTGTTCAAACGAGATGGTAGTGTGTTTCTCTGTTGTGCAGAAGGACAGATATAGGGTAAGTGGCTCTGTTCTGCTCTCAGATTCTGTCTTCTTGCCCTGAGTTCCTCAGTGTTGCCCTCAGCTGCAGTGTGACCACAGTTGGCTTACAAGCACCTTGTCCACATTCTCGCCTGTTACAATAGAGCATGAAAGGGAATGGAAGCAAGCAATTTATTTAAAAGCAATGTCAAGGGCATTATATACATCACCTTGAATTAGTGAAAGTTTATTGACCGTCTCTCACCAGCTGTGAGAAAGGATGTGAAATGCAACTTCTACCATGTGCCCTGCTCAAATTCAGGGCTGGTACATTTGCATTCCTAATTTGAAATAGGGGTGTGTATACTGAGAACAGTTAGTAGTTCCTGCCATACCCATATGCCCATTCCTGTCATAAGAGAGAGGTTGTGTTTAAAAAAAAAAAAAAGCAAACAGATACTGTTTGTCCAGGAAAACACCATTTGCAAATTGACAAGCTAATTTGCATCTTTTGGTATGATTTCATTATAGATTTTCAATCGAACCACACCTTACTAAACATCACAGAAGTTATGTGGATATACTTGTACATCATTACCATGACTTTAGATATATTACCTAAAATGTGATTATTTTAGCCTGAATTATAAACCCATTGGAAGATTTTTGGATAAACCACTTTACATGAGAATTTGTTTTAAAATAAAATCATCCAGTGGGTGGGTAAACAACTCAAAAAAAAAATGGATACTGTCAGACCTAGAGTGAATAATGGTGTAACCATACCCAGACACCTGAGAAACAGTGTGGTGTTTCTTCACTCACACCTCAGTGTTTTATTTTCTTAATATAACATAGCCTTGGGGCACCTGGGTGGCGCAGTTGGTTAAGCTTCCAACCTCAGCTCACAGTTCGTTGAGTTCGAGTTCCATATCGGGCTCTGTGCTGACAGCTCAGAGCCTGGAGCCTGCTTTGGATTCTGTGTTCTCCTCTTTCTCTGCCCCTCCCCCACTTGCGCTCTCTCCGTGTGTGTGTGTGTGTGTGTGTGTGTGTGTGTGTGTGTGTGTGTCTCAAAAATAATAAACATTAAAAAAAATAATAAAGCGTTACCTATCTCTCCCATTCCTGATAGTAATTGCTCTATTTTGTCCCAGTCACAAGTTTCCATGTGATTTCAGGTTCTAAAAGGATATCTTTTCTGTTAGAAAATTTACAGAGGCTTCTATCCCCAAAATTCATTTAGTGTTTAATAGGCCAGAAGAGAAGATATTTTTTTTATGTTTTCCCTTTATAATTGATTGATGTCTTATCTCTCTAATAACATTTGTGGGCTCCTACTTTGAGCCTCATCAGGTCCTAGGAGCTGTTTGAGGTAGATTAAAAAATTCATACATTTTCTATGTTTAAGCATCTTTCAGCATTTTTGGAGAGATAAGAGGTGTGCACAATTCAAACCATATACAAGATAACTTGCCTGTAAATTAATGTGGTAGGGAAAACTATACCGTAGTGATCCTGATAGGGAGTGAATGTTTTGACCTGGAATTTATCCAGAAATGCTTTTTGGATGAGATTGGATTTGGGAGGGCAGGACATCATGCACAGGAGAAGGAAATGAACATGACTTGGATGGCATGTGTTCGTGGACCATCTTGCCCGGAACAGGGAGTGCACATTGAGGAACAGAGATTTATGTAAAGAAGGAGCTGGAATGCCAAACTAGGGAGTTTATATTTTAAATTGGAAATGGCATTTTGAAAGCAAACACTTTAAGAAAACAAATCTGGAAACATCAGACACTGCCTGGGTTGAAGTCTACAGGCAGAGTCCAGAATACCAATTGTAGTAACTCAGGAATACAGTCATAACAACTCAGGCTCCATTAGTGGCCTTAAAAATGGAGTGGAAAAATTAATCCTAGAGATACGATAACATGTATATGATTAAATGGCATCACTGATGCAGATAACAACCTTGTTTGGTAATTAAAGGACAGATAGATATTTCCTCACCTTTCCCTCTGGGGTGTGTGTGTGTGTGTGTGTGTGTGTGTGTGTGTGTGTGTGTTGTCTATTTGGTAAAGAAAAAAGTTAGAATAGATCTTAAGCAGGCTTTCTGAAATTAAGTTGAAAAATTTAATCCCTTTAAAGAAATGGTTAGGTCTATGTATGTGGTCTGCTAACTATTTTTCAAATATTTATACACAGTTTATAAGAACTACATGATATCCATGTTAGGTCAGTGACATGTCAACATAGTAACTTTACATAAGAGAATTCTTGAGTGATTAATTAAATTCCTAAAGACAAGATGTCCCGAATGAGATAAAGCCGGGACTTTTGTCAAGTCTTTCAGCCCTTAACTCAGTGCTCTTTCTGCTGTAACATGATTCATCCTTGTTCATGTTCTCTGTATCCTTTATAAAATAACAACCAGAGAAGCTGACATATATTTTAAAAGTCAAATTTTAGTAGTTGAAGTTATGTGACAGAAATCTGTAAATAGCAAAATACTGAAAATGTCTTCTCCTAGTTGATTTAAATTTATTTTTAGTAGCATTATGGCATAATTTACCTTCTGATGGTAATGACTTTACCCTTTAAATAGTATTTGAAGTAAAAGGATATTATAGACAAATTCAAAATGTAATTTCTATAGACTTAGTCTTAAAATACCATTTATAGATGGTAATAATTTTTCCTGAAGTATATGAATTTACAAATTTGCATTATGTAGGTGATATATATGCTTCTTTTAAATGAATCAAATGTAATATTTGAAAAATCAACTTGTATGACTACTTAATACTGATGTTTAATAGTCCCTGTCAGCCAACCCTTGAGTGAATAAGTAAAATAGTACACAAGGTAACATAGAAAAATAACTCTTAATTTTATTGATGTAATACAATAGTTTTATTGAAGAGATGTCTGAAAAACTGATTTTTTGAAATGCCAAGTATACGAAGGTATCTTTTCTCTTTGTTTTAGAATCAAGAATTCTTTGCTATTCTTTGACATTCCAAAAGACCCATGCATGTGATATTGTAATTGAACTTCACATTCTTTCTTGCCTAAGACAGCAATAATCTTTACCTCTCTCCTTCTTTTTCTAAGTGGTTTGCATATTTTACCACTTAGACACTTCTCTCCCATCTTCTTTTAATCTGGATGTACATTTAGTTGACAAAGGTTACGCTGTGAATGTTCTAGGAATGCGGAAATTGTCAAGACAGGATGAATGCTTAATAGATCATTCTTAATATGTGCTTAATTTCTACCTATGTTCAATTTTATGATTTGTCTTCTGGATAAAGCTCAATAATGGACAGAAAGATAGACATAAGAAGTATAAAGGTGATAGTAAAGAAAGAATCACATTAAAATATCATTTTCTTGGGGCACCTGGGTGGCTCAGTTTGTTGTGTCCATTTCTTGATTGTGGCTTAGGTTGTGATCTCACGGTTTGTGAGCTCAAGCTCCGCATTGGACTCCACACTCACAGTGCAGAATCTACTTGGGATTCTCTCTCTGCCCCTACCTTGCTTATGCACTTGCTCACTCTCTCAAAATAAATAAACTTAAAAAAAATTTAAAAGATAAAGTATTATTTTCTTATTATAAAAGTTTCTCCACTGAGACCATGGATGGGGGAGGGAGATGAAAGTTAGCATTTTCCAAATGGTTAACAAGCATTTGCTTACTTCCAATTCATAGGTACCAACAGGGTTCATTGACAGACCAGACTCAAGTGAGGGACTGGGACTATCTTAATCTGTTATAAAGAATAATTCTCATGGTTAATATTTACACGTAGTATGTGGATAGAGATTTTAATATATATCATTTCAAATTGAATAACATAACAAGGTGACATCATTTCCTACATTTCAAAGAAAATCTTGACCAGAAAGTGGTAAAACTGGAATTCATACCTAAGCTTACCTGACTCAAAACTTCAAACTCTTCACATTCCATGGCCTTTCTCTGCATAAAGGGGTTTTCTGTAACATTTTCAGGGAAGGTTAGAGAAAAAATGTGATTCTGAAAACTCTCAAAAAAAAAAAAAACATATCCAGAAACCAAGAATCCAATAATGTTTCTGACTCACTCAGTCATTCCTCCTTTTTTTTTTTTTTTTTTTTTTGGATATGAATCTCTGTAGCAGCCATGGGTCTTTCTAATTTAGTCCAAAAGTTCCCATTTGATTCCGGGATTCCTGACACTACCCAAGTTCTTTGAGTTTTCATGATATCACACACAGGGATGAAATATAGAGATTTTAGCTGCTTATCACCATATGTCTTAGAAGTGGATTGATAAAGGAAAGAGGAGATTGACTGCTTGTTTCAATTGTTTAACAAATATGTACGTATCTCCTACTCTCTGTGAGGCACTGTGCTAGGCTTTGGGGATACAGTGGTGAATGTGATTGATGTCTTTGCCTTCATGTGACTTAGAAAAGTACAAGTGTCCATAGATGGAAATTACACTTGCTCTGGAAGGTACAAATACAAATCTTGTGAGAGATGTAGAGAATGACCTAAATATTGTTTGAAAAGGTTTTTTAAACTGATTTTACTGTACTATAACATTTCAGTGTTTTGAATACTCTGAAAAATTGCAGCAGTTATAATTAAGGCTATGTTCTTTCTGTATATAAACTCTTTTGGCTCTTACAATATCCAAATAAGCTTTTAGAGATAACTTTAGATTGGCTTACTGTCAAAACTGTTTGTAAATATTAATCTCACTTCTAAGACTTCCTCTATAGACTTTTTCTGCAAACACATTTGGTAACTCCAACTTGAATGTTCTCACATAAAAATATTTCTTTTTTACTTTGCTTTATTTTTATTTTCTAAAAATTTCCATATCCAATAAAGCAAGTAAGTGTGTTCTTTCAGATAGGATTTTGTTTTGGCAGTGCGTATGACCCTACAAATTGGAAGCTTGTGGATCCTGGATGGCCAGGTTGGTTGAGCGTCCGATTTCGGCTCAGGTCATGATCTCGCGGTTTGTGAGTTCGAGCCCCATGTCAAGCTCTGTGCTAACAGCTCGGAGCCTGGAGCTTGCTTCAGATTCTGTGTCTCCCTCTCTCTCTGTCCCTCCCCTGTTCACTCTATGTCTCTCTCTCAAAATAAATAAACATTAAATTTTTTTTTTAATTTAAGAAAAAATGGAAGAGCTTTATGCTAACATTTTTTTGAGAGCTAGCTATATGCCTGACAAGGTACTAGTGCTTTTCTTACATTATCTCATTTTATTTTTGCAACAGTCATATTTGACAGGTACTGATAATCCAGTTATATAGATGAGGAAACTGGATTTAGAGAAATTGAGTGAATTCTCTTCGGGCATAAAGATGGTAAATAGCAAAGCAGGGATTACAACCTAAACCATTGCACACCAACACCTGATTTCTTTCTCTGTGTCACCTCTGGTATACTCAAGAATTTCCTCTCATTTGCTGTAACACATGATAAAAATAAATGAGTTTATTAAGCATTTTGAGAGATTACCTAAAGTGAATTGTGCATTTAAGTATCCACATTACAGTGCTAGTGTCATTTTTTAGTGAAACTTCAGTGGTCATGTAAGTATGACATACTCTCTAGGAGAGAAATATGTAAAACATGAAAGTGGAGAAATGTCCATCTACAGCTGTAGGCTTAAACTGAGGAATTCCTTGCTTACCCTAAATGAGGCAGAAAGGTTTGGGATGGCCATTTAAATCAGTTCTTCAGATACAGCTGAGGGTGTAAAGTTGAAATTAAACACGGCTCAGAAACTGGTTTTACGTTTCTACAATGTTACATGTAAATTAAAAAAAAAGGACAGAAAAGAGACAGTGGTACTAGTAAATAGGAAACTAGATGGGATGATGCTGAGGTTGGAAGGGAAAACTGGAGAGCCAAATATATACAACAGCCTTCAAAAATGTAATTAGGCAAAAAAAAAAAAAAAACAAACAAACAAACAAAAAAAAAACCCCGCAAAATATGTTTACACAAGAAAGACCAGAGGGTGTTTAGAAATTTGGGGCTGCCTGATAAAGAAGTTGAAATTTATCAGTCTCAATATGGCAGCTGTCTGTTCATTCTTTTCTCAGACCTACTGCTCATGTACCGGATAATTGTATGTTACTTTTTAAATACAAATGTGTGTGAGTCCAGGAACTACTGTCTTCTATGTATTAAGAGAATACAGGTAACAAGAGATTAAGATTAATTTAGCTTTACCCAGGGCTCTTTAACAAAGTTCACACTGTGTTTCTATACTACATATCTAGTATATCTAACATTGTTTCTGAAGAAATTACAGTCATAACTTAAAAATATAATATCTTTGGGACACCTGGGTGATTTAGTCAATTAAGCATCCCACTCTTGGTTTCGGCTCATATTATGATCTCACAGTTTTGTGAGTTCCAGACCCACATCGGGCTCCATGCTGATAGTACGGAGACTGCTTGGGATTCTCTGTCGCCCTCTCTGCCCCTTCTGAATTCGCACTGTCTCTGTGTCTAAATAAACAAATAAAAAAGAAAAAAAAAGAAAAAAAGAAAAAAAGGATAATATCTTCATATGAAGATATATATAAAGAAAGTTAAAATTTGTATTAATTATAAAACAATATTAATCATTTTGCAGTAATGGTATTTGGTATTATATAATGCATCATCATTTCTCTTTAGCTTTATTAGTTTCTAATTAACATGAGTTGATATATGCATTTTGAGGACAGTAAAGCTCATGGTATAGAAATATTGAATACTTATACAAATATATATGGGGACAATTATTGAATATGGAAGACTTTTTAATATGTGCTTTTTTTCATGTTTATTTTTAGAGAGAGAGGGAGAGAGAGAGAGACAGAGAGAGACAGAGCACGAGTGAGGTGGGTGTGCTGAGGGAGAGGGAGACACAGAATCTGAAAGCAGGGTCCGGGTTCTGAGGTGTCAGCCCAGAACCTGACGTGGGGCTCAAACTCAGTCCGACGCTTAACCAGCTGAGCCGCCCAGGTGCCCCAATATGTGCTTTTAATATTCCATCTTAGAGTTAGCAGATATATTAAAATGTTCTAAGAGGTTCAGTAACTCTGAATCTATGGGAGAAACAACTTCAAATCTTTGGTATGCTATAAATACAGCAATTTTGAAAAGTGTTATAAATAATGCTTGGCATGATTACAGATCTGGAATGATTTAAAATGTAACTCAAAGTTTTGTCTTTTTAATTTACCTAAACCTAATTGAATATTAACATAATAACTAATTTTGTTGTGCTTTCAGTTAGGAGATATTGCTTTGCTGTTTTCTGGGTTATTGTAAACTAAAAATTATTTTTGAACTCCTGTTACATATCAGACAAAATTTTGCTATGTTATTGTATACAATCATAGAGTGTTAATAATGAAGTTGGATTCAGCATGTTTTATAAGCTGGTATGAATTTCAAAATTCACTTTCTAATAAAGTAACAATTTTAATGTAAGAAAAAAGTACTTGTAAAAATATTTGGATAAAATACAGCTGCGTTTAATTGTGGTTATTTTTTTGATGCAGAAAATAATTTAAATTAACTATTTAAAATAATTCTATATGTCAAAGAATGTCATAACTTACCAAGTATAAAGGATCTAAACTTTTTAAGTGGCATCATAATTAGGCAGAATAAATTGCTTAAAGAATATGAAAAACAACTAAGTTCATGAAAGGTCTTTATAGCCATTTTATTTATTTATTTATTTATTTATTATTTATTTTTAATGTTTTATTTATTTTTGAGAGAGAGACGGAGACAGAGCACCATAATGGACAACAAGATACAGAGCGTTGCCTTCATCAGAAATATTCTATTAGATATTGCCAAACAGAGCCTGGGGTACATGCCAACAAGAATGGCCACTAGGTTAAGGGCACTTCTCCATCTCCAGATACGTATTGCCTAGACAATGTGGACCCCAGGGCAGGCTCTCCTTCCCACGCCCCACCCACCTTGCTGGCATTGTTGAAGGAGCTCTATGTGTATAGTAACTTGACCCTGCATCTGATCTTTGCTGAAGGGCCTTGGCCAGTGATGTACTGTCTTTTTGCCTCAGTTTCCTCATCTGCCAAGAGTGAAACTGTTGAGCGAAAATATCTATATCATCTATATCTATATCTATATCTATATCTATATCTATATCTATATCTATCTATCTATATGGATCAGAACAGTCGCATCTGAAGCATTTTAAAGCAAGATGAAATCCATGAACATATCATCATTAAACAGTATAAACAATAATCATTAAAGAACTATTACCAAAAGTGCTTGACAGTTTTTTTTTTTTATTTGTTAAAAAGACTGCCTCATTGTTTGCATGGTCATCAGTGGTGCTGAATTCAATATGCAAAAAATAAGTAAAATAACATTAATTATATTAAAATTGTAATTTATTTTTTGTTTCAAGTTTTTATTTAAATTCTAATTAGTTAATATATAATATAATATTGGTTTCAAGAATAGAATTCAGTGATTCATTACTTGTAACACCAAGTGCTCATCACAAGTGCCCTCCTTAGTTCCCATCGCCCACTTAGCCCAGTTGCCTCATGAAATTTCAAATATGATGAAATGTAAATCTAATATGAAGGCTGGGTTTCTAAATTCTGCATATGACACCAAGTTTCCTTTCACACACTGCCTATTTTTATTCTCAGGTAGTGCTGTTTATGAAGTGAATTATTTAAACTCTCCTGCTTATGCAGATGGAATGAATGCCTCATGGTGCTAGAAATGTTTATTTCCCTAAGGTGTTTCATTAAATAGTGATGAAACAAATAGTGTTAATGTGTTTAGTACATCTTTTTCCTTAAAAAAAAAAAAGGCTAAAAAGGAGTCATTTAACTTATTTTACATGTCTCGATCTTAAAAGTACATGCATTCCTGGAGAATTAATGTGAATATGAAGTTCAAGGTCACATTTTTCCTGGTATATGCTTTTTTTTTCCTACTTAAAAAGTTTGCTGTTAAATATTGGAATTAATGGTAGATTTGATTGGATTTCTCGGTCTGTTTATTTAAGTGTTAGGAGTTTTACAGAGAATCCTTATATTTATTCAATATTATATGTCTTTAAACATGATTTAATTCATTTGGAAATATTTACTAGTTTCCAATAGTTACATCCTTGAGATTCTAAATTAACTGTCGTGTGAATCCATGTTTTAACTTAGACTTACTGCAGGAAATCACTTAAATACTATTTGTTGTACATAAATGGTTTTGTATAAAGTTGATATAAATTTTATCAGTTGGCAACTAATAACCTCTATGTATTGTTTTTAAGGACATGGTGAATTTCCTGTTTCATAGTCTTGGAAAGTATGCATTGAATAATTAAAAAAATCTCTTTACGTTTTCTCCTTTTAACATAAGTAATTATTTCAATAAATATTTTTTTATCAGAACTTAGGCATACGGAAATTGTAAAGAACAGGAGCACCGTACAGGTCAGGAAATAAAAAATTCTTAACTGCGCATTTGTCCATCATTCTTATGCTGGTACCACGCTCTTCTCTTTATTCCTCTTTGCAGTGCTTCAGCCTTAGTATAAGTGCTGCTGAAGCAAGCACCATAATAGTTTTTAATACAATAAAATACATACGTTGCTTTGAAAGACAAGTTTCTTAGTGCACGGTTATTTAGAGAGATCGGGACACTAAATTAGTTTGTGTACAGAATGTTTTGTACATTTTATCATTAAAGAGTCAGTTTAAGACCCCAATCCATTTGCTGCCCACATTAGCATAAATATTAGGTAAACATTATACAGTTTGGGAAAAATCTTTATTGGGTGTATAGCTCAATGTCCACATTAATACCTAGATGTATATTTCAAGAAAGGAAGTTAAAATTTTTAGATGTTTACCAAAGTAGCACTCAGTTTTGATAATAATGACATTCCTTAAAGGTAAAAGCAATAAAAGAAATTAGAATAACCTCTCAATAATAAACCCATGCCTAATTCTTATTTTATTGTTTCAAGAGAATACAATTGTTTTGCCATCTCAATTTCAGTAATTCCTACTCTTCTTTATTTAACAGTCTATTTATAAAAAAAAAAAAACAACAACTTTTTTTAAAACATGGGAGGTACGTATCAGAATATTTGAGGTGGGGGTTATTAAAAAACAATCAGCTTAATTGTACATTTTTATTTTGAATACAAATGACAGACATTGAAATTTGCCAAGTAATCTGTAATTTCTATAAATATTTCTGTAGAATATATATAAATATTTTATAATCCTCAAAACGCATATCAGAATTCAAAAAGGTGAGAAATAAGATGATCTTGGTCACGAGAAGGTGCATCGATTAAAATACTCTCTAGATTGTAAGAGTTGGAAAGTGAAAATCGTAAGTCTTTGAATTGCGGGTTAATCAAATTTAAGATTATGCTGCTGGTGCTTTCTCTGACCCTGTGAAATGATAACTAACAGTGTGCTGCTTTGAGTAGCAAAATGGTGTAAGATTTAGGATAATGAAAATGATTAGCATAAAGTTATGTACAGTAGTGTTTCATTATTATTAATTTTTTTTGCAAATGTGTTAATTATTTGAGCAGTTTGTACCTTGGGAACACTTGATTTCTTTAGGACCTCTTAAGAGCATTGTTTTGTTGTTTCTGTTGTGTTCAGGAAAAAGTGCAACCCACTATATTCTAACAGGTTACATGTGTGCCTTCTGAAGTCTTACTATTATTTTCTATTGAACTGCATTAATTAGGGGTGACATCCTGAATAATTTGACCTGGCCATACATACAAGGCTATAAGGCATGGAAACCCAAGTAACATTTAACAATGGTGCTTTGTTGAGCAGGTTTTTATACAGTATATTTTCAGCGTATTTTAGCAATATAAACATTGTGGTTAAACCACTGCAAAATAAAAGTCACTGATGTAATGTATCTTTACTGGCAAGGAATTCAGCTGAACTTCACGGCTGATTACTGATGATATTCATACTTAGGCATATAGTGAAATATCACTGGCTATTATCATAAGGATGTTAGGAAGTAAATTAACATTTAACTAAATGTTCAATCTGCTCTTCATGATCTCTGAAAAATCAAATGGTCTTTCAGACTCCATGGGATTATATTAATTGTTGAGGAATTAATGACATCTTAAAACAATGAAGTCCATTAATGGAGAGTTAAAATTTTTCAACCAAAAACTGTTGCCCTATAAATTCTCCTCACTGGAGATAGTTCTGTACACTTGAGAAGTGACTGTATACCCCTGCCTGCGCTGAGCAGCAGGATATTAGATATATTAGAAAATACAAAGAAAAATGTAGAAAGGATGACATAAAATACATGTACATGAACGCATTCCAAGCTCCATTCTGGTGGATCTTCCTACATCCTGTTACATTCTGCCTTGTTATCACCATCTGCTTTGTTCCACTTGATCCACGGAACATAAGATAGCCCTCTGCAAACAGAATTCTTCTCTTTGCTTGCCTGTGTTGTTTCTTTGATTCTCAAGTTTCTTCTATAACTTCTGTTTGGTTTCTTGTCCATATATGTATCGTGAAGTTATGTTACTAATAATTTATCAGTTTTGTGTACCCTACAGAAAATCCATCTAATCAGACAATAAGTCAAAAATATGAGCTAAAACTAAGCCAGAGTGAGTTTATACAGATAATACTATTAATTTGGGTATAGTCATAATTCCTGGTGTCTCCTGAATGAGTAAAAATATTCCCAAGCGACCTTACGTGTACCACAAAGGTATGAGCAACAAACAGCTCTTTATAAATTCAGCATCAAAGATTCTTTTCCTCCTTTCCCCAATGTGTGCGCATGAGCACGTGCGCACGCACACACACACACACACACACACACACACACACCCCTGAGGAAAAAATCCTAAATGTAAGTGTTCAAGGTTTTTATGTGTTAAGACTTGTGTATTTTAATTCTTGTCCTATGCATAGGATATATTTTTCACCATAATTGCATTATCTTAATGATATTTGGAACAAATAAGTATAGATAAATAAGTCAAATCAATGAAGTTCACCTATAAAATTGCATATCCTTTGCTTCTCAAATAATATTTAGATGAGTTACTATCCATCCAGTAAGTCCTGGACTCTGTATTCCTTTGGGAAATGGCACAAGGCCTTCCTGACTGTTAGATTATGCATTTGGATCTCTGATTTAGCGGAACAGTGTGTAAAACTCTTTCATAATCAGAACACTCTCTATTGGCTCCACATCTGAAGATCCCCAAGAGTGCTGTTTGTTCCAGGGAACATCTGGAATAGATTACATGCAGTTAATTGGCTCCAGGTCGAGCTTGTTACAGACAGTAGCATGCAGTATAACCTATGCAATTCACTAAATCCACCCACTTTAGGTTAAATCACACCTACTTCTCTCTATAATTCCTCCCAGATGCAGGACATACACACGTGTCGTACATAACACACACACACACACACACACACACACACACACACACATCCACATCCACATCCATTGGAAGGAAGATGGCAAAATATCATATTAGTGGAGAGCTTTTGGCTATACATTTAACCCATAAATTACCTCAATTAAAAGATTAACTATTGAATTCAGAGGATTGTTGGGAAGGAAAACAGTGAATCAGGAACAGCAGATTATAGAGAGTGACTGTTTTATAGTAGGAAAATATTTAAAGTCAAGAAGTTCCAGCAGTTTCAGGATTTTTGTTTTATTTTGTCCCTCACCCTTAGCATGTGTTTCAGCACGTGTGTGCACTTATCAGACTGTCATAGTAGCAAGGAAAACAGAACTTTGATTTTTAACTTATTTAGCAGTATTAATGAGTTGGGTTACAAGGAACAGTATGACTACTGTTCATTGAAAGCCAAAACATCAATCTTCTTAACTTATAGTGGTAGAGGCACAGGGCATGTCTTAGCGATTAATGATCAGTTGGAGGAGGAGATATCTCAATACATACCCAAGGGCCATTAACCCCAACTGGTCGTTAATTCCCAGGAAAGGTCCTGTACTGAGGTCATTATTGCTAATAAAATGCACACATGGAAAGTTCCCTCTCTTTTGCCTGTGTACATAAACATACGTTCACATTACATGCATTGTTGCATGTCGTGAAAAAAAAAGTAGTATTTTACATGTCCAGAAGTTCAGAAAAACTAAGCCTAATGAAAAATTTAATGTACTTAAACTCTGCATTCAATTTGCCTTTCATTTTGGTGAGGGGCAAGGGTAGGTGGAATAATACGTGTTTGTAGATCAAGGCTGTGGATCTTCTTCGATCAGAGACCCTTATTTTGCTGACATGTAGATCTAGGGAAAGATGAAAGCAACAGGCAAATGGGATTAGAGTTGCTGATGAGTATGGGTGGAATCAGCACATGAGATCTAACCTCAAAGGCAGTGTGGAGTAATGGCCCTGTTTGAGTCATAATATATTAAGTACCAGAACAGGCATGAGGCACATTTCGCAGTTAGGTCAAGTTCATATTTGGTGTCCTTTGTCTTCCACCTCTCCGGATTATGCTACTCCGTCCCTCCTTTCTCCTCATAGCAATCTAATCAAGACTATAATGCTTCAGGTTTTTCAAGAGCCCTTAAGGAAATATCGCTGTCTTCTGAAACTAGCTCTTTTTGCTTTTCATTCTCCTTTCACTGTCTGCCATGAAACTATCCTTGTCTTGCTTAAATCTGCATGATACACCTTTGAGCTATCTCCAATAGCATCCCATAACTATCTTAATTTTAGAAATTATTTCATGGTGCTTTAATTATTTGTATATAATCAATCACTCCTTTCAGAAAATAATCTTATTTTTTT
Organism: Panthera onca; assembly: GCF_046562875.1. Classification (NCBI taxonomy): domain Eukaryota; kingdom Metazoa; phylum Chordata; class Mammalia; order Carnivora; family Felidae; genus Panthera; species Panthera onca. The sequence continues at coordinate 89,110,450 of NC_138340.1, read as the reverse complement.
CCTCATCTATAAATGGTTAACAAATGGTTGGGGACCAGCTATGATGTTAATGACTGTTACGTGTATATTCTTATACGTATGTTCTTATTTGCAAAAACGTAGTAAGTTTTTAAGGAGATCCTGTAAGTCAGTGGGTGTATTTGTTTTTTACTGGGATAAGTGACAAATTGAAAGGTTGCAAGATTCATTTCTTAAGAGACTGAGTAACTTAAAACTCACATGATTTAAAACTAATTGTGATAAACTTTTCTGTAGACCAGCGAAAGTAACTGTTTTGTGGCAGTAATTTCTATATTCTTGAAGAATTTACTTTAAATAATAATACAGTTCTTTATTTTTGAAGAATTTATTTTAAATACATTATTTTGGGGCACCTGGGTAGCTCAGTCGGTTGGGTGTCCAACTTCGGCTCAGGTCATGATCTCATGGTTTGTGGGTTCGAGCCCCGCGTCAGGCTTTGTGCAGACAGCTCAGAGCCTGGAGCCTGCTTTGGATTCTGTGTCTCCCTCTCTCTCTCTACCCTACTCAACTCACACTCTGTCTCTCTCTATCTCTCAAAAATAAATAAACATTAAAAAACTTTAAATACATTATTTAAAGAAGGACTTTACTGGTGTTTAAAATATGCATTAATAAAGTTTTAAAAGCTAAAATTTTCATAAAGGGCTACTGTTGGCCCTTTAGATCTTTTTGGTCAGAAGGACATTCCTGTTTTCTCTCAAATTAAGTCAAACCATCAAGAAATGCCAAGTAACTGTGAATAAAATATCTAATATGTGGCATATTTAGTACAATATTCTTTTTCTTTAATTTTTTAATGTTTATTTTTGAGAGAGAGAGGGAGACAGAGTGTGAGCAGGGGAGATGCAGAGAGGGGGAGACACAGAATCTAAAGCAGGCTCTAGGCACCGGGCTGTCACACAGAGCTTGACGTGGGGTTTGAACTCAACGGGCGGTGAGATCATGACCTGATCTGAAGTCAGACGCTCAACGACTGAGCCACCCAGGAGCCGCTTAGTACAATATTCTTAAATGAGTATCTAAATTACCTTTGTTATTCACATATGTGGTAATCTTCTAAATAAAAATTAAATATGTGCAGATTACACATAAGACAGAACAGTTAGGTATTTCTTATAGGTATCTTTGAAAGTAATTAAAATACTTTCAAAAGTATAATTTATTAAGCATTTATGTTCAACATTTCATGAAGAAACAACATAAAACTTGCAGTCTATTTCTTTAAAATATTTGTCATGTATAACAATGAATCAATACATCCCTAAATTTTATATTACTTCACTTTCCCAGATTGATCTTAACTTGTGAGATTCAAGGTAACTAGATCCTTGATATTCAGAGGCATTTACTTAAGAGTTGTTCTTTCATAAGAAAGTTCACTCATATTAGACCTTGTCTTAAAACTAAAGCATATACATAGAATATTTTGATATTCAATAATTAGAAAACTACTTAAAGTATACTTTTTTTTATAAAGGATACTCTATACTACAGCAATTACTAATGAAGTATAGAAATTTTTTGGACAAAAGGTAAAGCAGATACCACATCTGGAATCTTCCCTGGAAGTAGGCATAGCAAGATTCTCTCTGTGGGCTGTTTCTCAGAAAGACAGCAGTAACTGTGTGGAGAAAGAAGAGAAGTTGAAGACTGCAAGAGTTGATCCCTTGATTCCACCACTTTGCAAAACACCCAAAGACTTAGGGGTTAAGAGGCCAACTCTAGCCAAGGTCCTGGCCAAATATTTTAATTCACTTCTTATGTGACCATGTGATCTTGGGAGACCCATTTAACTGTATACCTCAGTTTCCTTATCTGTGAAATGAGGTGTAAATAATTATGTATTCTTTAAGGCTGTCAGTAGCATTAGTAAAAGGTAGACTGAGACATACTAAAATTTTAAGTTCATTTGAGCAAAAATTGATTCCAGCCCTGTAGTGCCCAACCGGAAGTGGTTAGGAGCGCTTTGCCTCTGGGAGCCAGAGTAAAGACTTGGGCAGAGAAAGTGCCAAAGCAGAGAAAAAATTGGCTACAGCCTGCGGCCTAGTTGGTTCTTTGTGATTGGTTGTCTCTCGTGTTTTGATTTTGTAACTTGGATTTTGTAACTTTCGATTTTGTAACTTTGATTTTGTAGACTTACATCTCAGCTTGCTTAGGAGGCCGCCACTGCATTAGAGTCACCCCAGTCTCACGGCCTCCTTGTTTAGTTCATTTAACAGGATTAAGTTATTTCAGTTATGGAAAGCACTTTAAAGGAAGTATCTGGTACCTATAAATATTCAATCAATATTATTTGTCATTATTATTATCAGGCTTAGTTTGAAATGTGTGTTTTAATTTATTTCAGGTCTTAAGAAAGACAAGCAAGGCAGCTTATTTATGGCAACCTAGTTGATCACAACTTCCTGTCTTTTATAAAGCCTTTTATATTACGGTTTGTTTTTCTTTTCATTACTGCCATGTGTGGAATAGTATATAGAGTGCAGGTTAAATCACATTATCCCAGGCCTAAAATTGGTGGTGGTGGCTCTGACCTAATCATTGCCAATTTTTCCAATTTTAGGCAGACTTTTAAACTATCTTTATGTCACAGGGCACCTAATTGACTCAGTCAGTTAAACCTCCAAGTCTTGATTTTGGCTCAGGTCACGATCTCATGGTTCCCGAGATCGAGCCCCAGGTCTGCACTGTCAGCACAGGGCCTGCTTGAGATTCTCTTTCTCTCTCTCTGTCTTCCCTTCTATCCCTCCTCGTGGTCTCTCTCTTTCAAAATAAATAAATAAACTTAAAAAAAAAAATCTTTATGTCAGAAACAAGAGAAGAACTCCCTGAACATGACAGCTTTTATTTGTTTTTGCTTGGGGACCTTTCTCCTTGGGGATGATATAGGGAAAGAATAGGCTTCTACCAGTATTCTTATTTGAGTAAAAAACTCATGAAGTTAGAAAGAGTTGGTTCCTCCTGCATTTGTGTTAAAAACAAAACAAAGCTTTGTTACAGAAGGGAAGCTAATTATCATAAATAGTTGAAACTTTAGAATGCATTCTCCTCTGCATCTGAGTAAAGGCAGACCTGAATTTTATCAATCAGTTGTGATTCATTTCCCTTGTAACAATTTGCAAAATCAAAACAGGGGAGAAGGTGCAATTATTATTTTTAAAATCTATACACATTCAGAAAATTATAATTTAGTAAGTCTAGGAAAATCAGCAAACTGCTCTATTAATAATTATTTTCTTATTTTTTAGATTGAATTTTCACTGTTTGAAAGAGGACATTGTTTTCATCATGAATGCTACTAAAAATGAGAGACCAAAGTCCAGAAGCCACAATTTTCACCTTTTTCATGCCTTGATGATGCTAAGCATGACCATGCTGTTTCTTCCTGTCATTGGAACTGCTAAGCAAAATATTCCACGACTCAAGCTGACTTACAAAGGTAAGTCTGTAAATGTTTTTCAGATTGTCTTTTTGATGACTATATTTCTTTTCTTTAGAAATGCGTACTGGGGGCGCCTGGGTGGCTCAGTCGGTTAAGCATCTGACTTCAACTTTGGCTCAGGTCATGATCTCACGGTCCGTGAGTTCGAGCCCCGCATCGGGCCCTGTGACAGCTCAGAGCCTGGAGCCTGCTTCAGATTCTGTGTCTCCCTCTCTCTCTGACCCTCCCCCATTCATGCTCTGTCTCTCTCTGTCTCAAAAATAAATAAAACATTAAAAAAAAAAAAAGAAATACGTACTGACTTCAGTGAAATGTTTATAGTATTGGCATCAGTTAATAAAAATATTATAGAATACAATGCCCAATAATCATTTTTGTGAGGGAAATGGTGCCTGGGTTATTCATGTACCCTTTTCAGCTCATTATTTACAATGATCAGCTACTGATTACCATGATTTGGTGATTTGGGTTTATAGGTTATAATCAGATTTGTATTAAAACAAATCAGTCCCTAAAAATAGAAAAACATAATTTCATATAGCTCATATGGATTAGTTCATCCCTAGTTAGAGGGGATTTATTTTTAAACACAGTAAGATATCTTCAAAAAATTAATACACTAACCTACCATTAAGATCTCAAACATATACATGTTTATTCTTTTAAAAAGACCACGTGGAAGGCTTGAAATACAGGAATGAAAATCTCTTTAAGAGATGAAATCTGCTAATTGTTTTTAAATGTTTAAATTAACATAAAAGCAAAGTTTATATGAGTTATATTTAGTCATCTTACATGTGTGTATGTTTATGTGTATAGACAGATAGACAGGGACTATGCCAAGTTTTATTCTTAAAAATGTATTTCTTTTGTTTTCTTTTCTTGCTTCTTTAATGCTTTAAGTAATGAGAAGGATGTAGGGACTTATACTCCTTTATACCAAACTTGGTAGGTAAAACTTATGCCTGCAGTTTTAATAGCTGTTTAAAACAACTTACTGAGTTCAAATTAAATATCAATAATAAAACCTAACTTCATGTCAAATATAAGTGGAAGTGGAATTAGCATTATACCCATTACACATTTCATACGTGGGTATCTGTCTGGAACTTATATCTCTCCTGAGTTAAAGAGTTAGGGCAACATATTATTTTTGAGTTCTAATATTTTTCTAGAATTTTTTAAGCAGTTTAAAAAAAACACACAAGAAAACAAAAAACAAACCCAGAAAATTGCCTCTGTGTGGTTGAGGGGAGGATTAACTGGGAAGAGATATGGAAAGAAATGTTTTGGAATTACGGAAGAGTTCTGTATCCTGATAAGGGATGTGATTCCCCAAGTATATGGATTTTCCACAACCCATCGTATGCACAAGTCAGAGTCGTTCATTTGCCTGTATTCAGAATTAATCTTAAGAAAAGAACAGAAAACAAATATGAAACTCCAAACAATTAAAAAAAAGATACAGAAAGTTTGAAAATAAAGAGGTTGAAGGGGAAAAAGGAAAAGGAAACTCTATCTGGTTCCTATGATAGAGTGAATAACACTAGAAGATTGCATTGATATGTGTGAACAACACAAAATAAGTCAGACTTGCAAAGAAACAGAGAGCAAGGCATTGGTATAAACGCAGTATGTTGTCATTTCATCCTTAGCACCGGCTGTGATGGTGAGGATTGTTATCATCCCCTTCCTACATATATGGGTATGCTGAGGTACCGAGAAACTGAGAAACTTGCCAAGGTTTCACATTGGGTCGTGGCTCAGCTCCTGAGTCAGCCTCGTGCTGCATAGACACTAACTGCCTGATCCTATTTCTTAGTTCCTGGTCATTAGTGGTTCTTCCCTGTGGCACTCACCCATCAGAGTGAGCTTTAACATTTACAGAAGTACCATGCTGATGTTTGGCTGGCTATATGATTTTCAGTTGTCAAAATTAAACAGAGTTGAAGAAGGCCACATGCTCTATTTAAGATGACAGCATGGCCCAAAGAGACCTACACACTTGTGAGATGTTATGCCTTTTGATAAATATATGGAAAAAATATATATCGTCATCGTGATCATTTGGGTTCATAATCATAGTTCCATACAAATGGTTATAAAATATGAACTCAAATGTGATAAGTTGATTATTTGAAACTAGCAAATTAGCGCCTAAAAATAGAAAAATATTATTAATTAATTCCATAAAGCTGCTACTAATTAGTTTATCCCTAGTTTGAGGGTTTTGTTTTGTTTTGTTTGTTTTTGTGTGCACATGTTTTTGGACTTGGAATCAATCCTGTGAGTTCAAAGTCTTGTTTACTTATCTCTGTATAGACTGTCACTCCTCTCAGTGCCTAGTGCTTATTTATATAAAAGCAGAACTTGTGTAAGTGTTGGATTAAATGCAGTAAGAATTACTCTTTTGATCGTTCTTCTATTAAGTATACTTTCCAAGTGTTATGTTTTTTAGATTTTTGTCTACATTTGGGTAATTGACATGTCACAGCCTGGTAAGCAGCAACAAAGATTGAATGCAGGATGAGAATTATGGAAACCTCCTCCCAACCCACCCTCAAAAGATACACACACACACACATACACACACACACACCTCTGCTAGCTCCCCATAGCTACTATTAGCCTTTTGTTTCCAGATTGTATGCTAATAATTGAGTGGTCATCTTTACTAGGAGAATTATTCACAACCCTAACAGAGCACTCCTGTTTACACTTTAAAGAATAGGTTGGGGTGCCTGGGTGGCTCAGGCGGTTAAGCATGTGATTTTGACTCAGGTCATGATCTCGCAGTCCATGAGCTTGAGCCCCGCGTCAGGCTCTGTGCTGACAGCTCAGAGCCTGGGGCCTGCTTTGGATTCTGTGTCTCCCTCTCCTTGCATCTCCTCTGCTCATAGTCTGTTTCTCCCCCCGCCCTCAAAAATAAACACTAAAAAATAAAAAAATAGAAGAATATCTCATCTCTTTGGAAATCATCTATTCAGCACTATGAATGTGCACATCCACTTCCAAGAGTGTGAACCACTTCCGTGTCCACCTTTTCTCTACCATATCTGAGAGTTGAGAAGGAAAATAGTTCAAATCCTGATATTTTTAAGTGAGCTGTTCCAGAATAAACAGCTATGATGTAAAAATTCCTGCTAATTTGGGGTTATGGTGAGGCAGATTGCCTGTACACAACATTCCTACTTCTGAGATAACGATCATAGCTCTCTCCTGGCATTTTCCTTCTCTTTTGATTGTAACTAATTGAGATCAGCTAATACCACCCATTGCTTAGATAGTTTGGGGAGCGTCTAAAAGTTTGTGCTTTGGGCATTAAAACACTGCCAGAATGTGAGGTTGGAAACATCAGCTGAAGTGAAAAAATAATTTCGTTTTCAAAAATATTTAATTTTTCTGGTCACAAACTCCACTTTGTTTTCTTTGCTTTCCGTGGTTCATGCTTCCTTAGATGCTGACCAGAGATGCAGACAGTATCAGTAGCATTAGCTACTTTGAGCAGCTGCAAGGTTATTTTGAGGGATTTTTTAAAGGCCAAGAGAAAATATAATAACCATTTTATCCGAAGAATGCTCTTTGATAAAGACTTAACTTTGAACTTCTGAATCCACAGGAGGTTGTTTGGTTCTATTGTTTTGTAAAGAGATTTCCCTTCAGTTGCATATTTTGAATTCTTGCACATGTATGCATCCTAAATCTGTTTCTTGAGTAGCAGGTAAGGAACTTGGAGATCAGGATGTTGTATGTATCTGGAATTCATGTTATAAGGTTATGATATACATTTTGCCCTATTGATTGGATTTCTCTCAGTGACATGTACAGTTTATACTGCAGATGTAGTAAAAAATAACTTGTGAGAGATGACCGATTTCAATCCTGTAATAAATAGTATAAACATTCCATATTTCACAATCATTGTCAAGGAACTCATGGGTTCAGGATATTTTTGCCTAGGAATCATTAGCATCTGCAATATTATTTGTTTGGAGAACCAGAAAATGAGGTAGGTAAAATAAAGAAGAACTGGACAAAAGCTTTGGAATAGGAAGAGAAAAATGAAAGTTAATCGAATATACAAAGACTCATTCCTTATTATGAATTGTAGTGTTTTTTTCATCTTTTTTTCTTTTTTGTATAGTCTCTCTAGCTTTTCTTTTTCCTTTCCTAATTTTAGATTTTAGTACTAACTTACATGTGAATGGCTTATATCTATTACATATACGTGTATGCATGATATGCATATGTTTCACATGTATCATCTTTTTTCTTACTACATCCTTTGAACCTGGCATAAGGGGAATTCAGCTATCAGTTCCATTTGAACATCCCCCTAAAACTTTTGCTATCTCAAAGAATCACAGCTAACCCACAAAACACCAGCTAGTCAACCCCGAACTCCCACATAGTAGATATCAGGAAAGAAACTAACCCACTTAATAGTTACCATATATTCACGCATTCTACAAATAAGTATTGAGCAACCACTGTGTTCACTGGATCAGAGAAAAGTCACTGTTCTCCTTGAATTTCTTTTCCAGATAAGGAGACAATGAACAGGTAGACAAATAAATGAATATCATCTCAAAGAGTGGGAAGTGCTATGAAGAATATAAAACAAGAGAGTGACAGGCTCCAAGTACACTACTGAGACTTTATCCTGTCTGTTTTATGATACCATGAAAACCATTGTTTTTGTACGTATTTTTTTTTTTTTAGATAAGAAACATGAGACTCAGAGCCTGAAAGTCTTGCCCCAAAACAAGGGGCTATTACGTGGCAAAATTAAGTTGTGAGTTTTTATCTCTCTAGTTCAAGGCCCGTGCTTTTGCCACCTGGTGTCCTTGAGGGAAGCATTTCATATTCAGGAACGCAGATATTAAAATACAAAAAATATATTAAAAGTTTCACTGGTACTTTTTTGGCAATATGTTCTTCTCAATAACTGTCAAAGTCCTGACTAGGTTTTGATCCTCAAAAACTTACATGTATATTCATAGACAAGAAAGACTGGAAATCATCTTTACAGTTTTTCCTTCTAGGGGCACCTGGGTGGCTCAGTCGATTAAGCCGTTGACTCTTGATTTTGGCTCAGGTCATGATCTCATGGTTTGTGGGTTCGAGCCCTCCCATTGGGCTCTGTGCTGACAGTGCAGAGCCTGCTTGGGATTCTCTCTCTCTCCCTCTCTGCCCCTACCCTGCTCACACTCTATCTCAATCTCTCTTTCAAAAATAAATAAATAATTTAAAAATTAAAACAAATAAATTTAAAATTTCAAAATTAAATTTTAAAAATTTAAATTTAAAAAATTTTAAAACTAACTGAAACAATGTATTTGATAGAATGGTTCTTTGTTTTGTTAGAATCTTCTGAGCAATGAGTGGATTCGTTTGTATATTCTTCTTTACTTTAGTTAGCTGTTCTTTAGTTTAGTTAGCTTGTTTGATTTGAGCAGTCCAGGATTAGTTCTGTTATTTTGATTCAGTATGATGTAATAGTGAAGACCAAACTTCTTAGGTCTTAACCGCTATTACTAGTTGTGAGATATTTGGATGTTTATTTTCTGTGCTCCCGTTTTCTTGTTTGTAACACAATAAATGTAACAGTAAATCTAAGTGCACTAATTTACTTAATTCCAGTACAGATGCTGTTAAGTCATGTGTCCCATGTAAAGCCCCTCAGTGTGTCGCATAGTAAGCATAATACCGTCAGTTATGCTTTTTGTGAAACATTATTATCTTGCTAGATGTGAATGATTGTCTACCCACCAAAGGTTTCCGAATGGGAACAACTGTGAAAAATACTATGTAGCTCCCTCTTGTTTACAACACATATTAAGATTACTTCCACTTACTCCCAAAGCATTTTCTACTGGAGTTAGTTTCCTTCAGTTAAGTACCACCCAGAGATTGTGAATTTATTAAAGGTGCTTTCCAGTATTTTTACTGTTGTGGTCTTCTAGTAGTTAATAAGCCCTTCCAGTTAAGAAGATCATTGTTGACCTTGATAAGAGTAGTGTCTTTGATGGTTGGTAACCTTCAGAATGGGTTAAAGTGAATCATTAAAATCACTAAGGAGTTCCAACCACAAAATGCAATCTAGAGTGGACATTTTTGTTGTCAAATTAATGAGAAAAGAAGCTGGCTTGCTCTGAATACCTCCCCTTAAGTACTTAGTGAAGAAGCCTTATCAATCTTATAATAAGAATTTACATGTAATATATGTTTTTTTCTATGAAGCAAGTCACTGATGGTTTAATTTTGGTAGATGTGCCATGTTTGAATCAACGCACTTGTTTTCCCAGATGTATTTTCTCTAAACAGAGGCTGTTCATTTGGGCTTCTGTAGTTTCACGAATTTAGGGATAATCTTACTGTGTGTGTGTGATGTTTCACTGTCAACAGTTAATAACAATAGTTTCTGAATGCCCATTACGTTTTTGGCCTTGTTCTGGCAACAAGGGGATATGTCAGCAAATGGAAGAGGCCAAAATCCTTGTCATCATGTGGTTTATATTCTGATAGGAAAGGCAGGCCATATATAAGTACATTGCCTAGCAAAATAGAAGATGATAAGTGCTATGGAGAGAAATGAATCAGGATAGTTAGCTAGAAAATGGTGGGAGTGTAGTAGTCAAGTATGTGGTAAGGGAAGAGCTCACTGAGAAAGTGATGTTTTTCACAAATACTTAAAGAAATTTCTGTTGCAAATCATGCAGATACTTGGGAAAGAAATATTTTTTGGCAAAAGAAACAGCCAGTGCAAAGGTCATGAGGCAAAAATGTGTCTGCCATGTTTAAGAATCCTAAGGAAGACAACATGGCTGAAAAACACTGAGATAAAGGAAAGAAGATTAATTTAATCAGAGAGTTGGTAGAAGGAAAAAGATTAGATTCTTTCACTGTTGTCATTGTCAAAACATTGGCTTTTAGTCTGTGTGTTGGGAATTCACTGGAGAATTTTGGCCCAGAGGTGACATAATCTGACTCTTATTATTATAGGATCATTGTGGTTTCTGTATTGTAAATACACTGAAAGGGGGAGGTCAGGGAAGTAGACATATTGTAATAATGCCAGTAAGAAATGATGGTCTGTGGGCCAGACTGGTTGCAGTGAGGTAGGAGAAGAGGATGATATGTAGGTAGAGTCAATGGGATTTTTTGATGGATCAGACATGAAGATAGAGGAGTCAAATCTGACTCCATCTTTTTTTTTTTTTTTTTTTAATTTAAGGATGGAGATACCATTAGTTGAGATGGTGAAGATTGTGAAAGAAGTAGGTTTTGGGGGGAAATCAAGCGGACATATTTGTTGGAGAAGACAAGACTATTATGATGTCTAAATGAGATGCCAGGAAGGCGTTTGAGTACATAATTTCTGGAGTTTATGGGAGATGTCATTGGAGATATGAATTTGGCAGTTAGCATATAGAAATTTTTAAATCCGTGAAACTCTATGAGATAACAAAGGGATGTAGAAGAATTTGGAGGATTGAGTTCTGGGATTCTCTTAAGCCAAGAAAGTAAAGAAAGGGGAAATGAGCCTCAAAGTGAACTGAAAAGAAGTGCCCAGAGAAACCATGTAGGAGAAAAATCAGTAGTTTGTAGTATACAGGAAGTCAATGAAGAAAGTAAAGGAAAACGTATTATCAGCAAAGTCATATTCAGCTAATGTTTCTTCAAAGATGACAAGCAAAAATTCAAATTAAATTCAACAACAGAAGTTCATTGTTGACCTTGATAAAAGTAGTGTCTTTGAGTGTGGGAGCCATGGCACAATTAGGATGGATTCCTCAGAACATGGGCTCAGGGACTAGAGAGAATTATAGATAATTCTTCCAAGGATTTTTTTATAATGGAGACATGGACAGTAGTAGCTGGAAGGAAAATAAAATCAAGAGATTTTTTTTTCACGAACTAAATAACACCATATTTATATGCTAATTGTGAAAGAATCTAGTAGAGAAATAATTGATGATTCAGGAGAGATGCAAGACAAGACATACCTTATTGAAGAAAATATTGATGAAATTCCATTCTATTCTCTAAAATAGGCTACTTTTAAAACATATATTAATGATGGAACTGGAGGATATTATGCTAAGCGAAATTAGTCAGAGAGAGACAAATATCCTATGACTTCACTCATATGAGGACTTTAAGAGACAGAACAGATGAACATAAGGGAAGGGAAGCAAAAATAATATAAAAACAGGAAGGGGGACAAAACATAAGAGACTCTTAAATATGGAGAACATACAGAGGGTTACTGGAGGGGTTGTGGGAGGGGGGATGGGCTAAATGGGTAAGCGGCATTAAGGAATCTACTCCTGAAATCATTGTTGCGCTATAGGCTAACTAATTTGGATATAAATTTAAAAAATAAAAAATAAATTTAAAAAACACCTTAAAAAACATGTTAATGAAAGTGGCCCATTTTGCATAATAAACTATTATCTGCATAATTGTCAGTGTCAGCTATTGTCTAGATGGAAAGATAGGTCAAGCAGTTCTAAAACTATGTTCAAGGAGGAATGTATTTACTGTTTGATATAGTGATACAGGTTGTAAGTACTATCAACGTTTAGAAAATTGAGGCATAAACATTTGGAAAGAAAACTCAGAAAGAAGAGATAACCTCAGAATCACATAAGAGATAATTAAAACAATAACAGCAACAACAATAACAACAACAACAACAACAAACATCCAAGTCTCCTGCTTTTCAATTCAATACTATTTATACTACAATTTGCCTGCATCCAAGCCTATTAATTAATAGCAATTAAAATCTATTTAACACTGTATTTGAGCACTGTTCTAAATATTATTGACCTGTGGAGGTTCACAAAGTGATAGAAGTTACACAGTAATGTAAAATAATACATATTTTAATGTTACCACAGAAATATCATGCAAAAAGTGTTCTTGGAATTAAGAAGGGATATAAAACTCACTGAGATCTACAAAGGTCAGCAATGTCCTCCCAGCAGGGTAAAAGAGGGCTAGATCAAGGGATACTTTGGTTGTGTCTTTGGTTATGCATATAAACATGCATACTTACTTCCTTGTAAGTAAACTTGTAAGTTTACTATACTTAAGTAAAGGCAATTTTTTTCTGGGATTAAACCCTGTCAAGTTTTTTTTAGTTAAAAAAGTTCTTTGTTTTTAATTTTTTTTTAAGTTTATTCATTTTTGAGAGATAGAGACAGAGCATGACAAGGGGAGGGGCAGAGAGAGAGGGAGACACAAAATCCGAAGCAGGCTCCAGGCTCCATGCTGCCAGCACAGAGCCCAATACAGGGCTCGAACTCACTAACTGTAAGATCATGACCCGAGCCGAAGTCGGAAGCTTAACCGAACTGAGCCACCCAGGCACCCCATTAAAAAAGTTCTTTTTGGACAGATCTTGTATGTGGTGGGATTACTATTGTATAAATTATTGAGATAAAATTTTGTATATACAACTGCTTGTTTTAGGACTTTACTTACCTACAATGTGGCTCAACTTCCTTAGGTCTTATTAAGGGAATTTTTACAATGAGATTCTTTCAATACATGTGTAAAAATATAAATTTAAAAACATTTTATTTTTTTTTTAAACATTTGTTTATTTATTTATTTGAGAGAGAGAGAGAGAGAGAGAGAGAGCGTGCGAGCAGGGAGAGGGCAGAGAGAGAGAATCCCAAGCAGGCTGCATGTCAGCACAGAGCCTGACGCAGGGCTCAAACTCACAAGCCATGAGATCATGACCTGAGCCAAAATTAAGAGACAGCCTCTTCACTCACTGAGCCACCCAGGCACCCAATTTAAGGACATTTTAAAACTGAATGCCACTGGGTCTTTTTTTCACAGAAAATTTGACAAATGCCTCTGTGCTTCTTAAAACTAGTAATATATATTTTGCATTTTTGTAAAAGTCCTTTAAATTGGCTGATTTAATCCTATTAATTCAAAAGAGGCATGTATCAGAACTAAGTACTTTTTACTTGTAAAGAATGACACTCATAAAGAAGTTTATTTGACTAAAGCCACAGTGAGCCAGGCACAGTCTGGAAAATAAGGTAAATATTTCAGCAATAGGTATATTGTGTAAAAATGTAACTAAAATTGTTTTGTAAAAGAATCTTGTTTTTCTAAATAATGCTAACTCTTCAAATATAAAATATAGCTGTATTAGGCAACAGGGCTTCAATTCAGAAGACCTCAATTTTAGCTCTTTCTATGGCATGTACAGTTCAGCCACCATTAGGATGAAGATTTGCTCTTTCTGAGTCTAGGTTTCTCATCTAGAAATTAGTGATAATCCTCTAGTTCTCCTCAAAGATCAAATTGGATAAAATAGGGAAAGTTCCTTGAATGTCACAAAGCACAAATTGAATATCATGACAGGCTTCAAAGGGAGTCCAAACAGTACGTAATTGAATTAATTGAAGTAAAAATTGAAGGTCTTTACAAATACAATTATATTTAGGCATTTCTGGTACAATTTCTGCTGCTGCAGGTAACAGGACATTTACCTAAAAGTCAATAATAAATTATAATTTGTCATCTTCGCATCTCCTTCCAGGTTAATGCATGTTAAATGAACGCACTTCCCTTCCTTGTATGAGAGAACTGAGGGGGGAAAGTTCATATATCATTGGTTTAAATTAAGCAGGTCATTTATCACTTATAGCAACTAAGTTAGTTATAATTTAAGTTAATTAGATTGTTAGAATAAGTAAGGGATATGCACATTTGACCAATGTACAATTGTAATGGAAAAAAAATAATCTGGCCATCTTGCATAAATTAACACACACCATGTTTTAAATGTTTGAGGGAAACTCTAGTGTGGAGAAGAAGGAAGAGTTCAGCTCTTCTCTTCAGTGAAGTGGGGCCATGTTGTACTTTAGCCTTTCTTACTGCAGCTTTGGTTCAATGATCTGTAGCACCAGAATAATCTGGGAGTTTGTTAGAAATGTACAGTCTCATTTCCCTGACCCCTTTCTAAATGAGAAACAAGAATCCCAGCTGATTTGAAAGCTTGTTAAATCCTGAGAAGTGCTGTTCTAGAGTGTTCTTATTCAGACCTCTTCCTCTTTTCCCCACCTGCTCCCCTTCCAAGCATTTGGAGATAACAACCAGAACCTTTAATGACTGCAAACCATTAGAGCCACAGTTGGGTCTCTTAATGGCACATTAACCTCTCTAAATTATTCATATGGTTGTAATAAATTCTGATTTAGATGGGAGGCAGGTAAACCAACATACATAAGAATCACTAGTTTGAAAACCATTAGTTAAGTATTTGTTAGACTTCTTATGTGCAAGAAATAGTGATGGATTACAGCATTGATTTAGACATTATTCTTATCTGCAAGAGCTTCTAGTTTTTTTAAGGGACAAAATAATTGCAAAAATATTAATTCAATAGGATTAGGATATTTTTTAAATGAATGCCATTCAAGAATGTTGAAGAAGGTTGGGTATGAAATGGAACTTTGAATGATGGAAGACATTTATACTTTATTGAATGAAGTGTATGTTGGCAATGGAGGATTTTGATCATGAAATTGACCTAACTTAATTGTGATTTAGGGGAAAAAAAGAATAGATAGCATCATGTGGTAGACATAGGTGAAGGAGAAGGGCATAGAACAAAGCTATTTATGAATCAGGTATAGTAATTTAGAGAAGGAATAATACGCATCTTGGCCTGGGTTACAATAGGAATAAATATTTGAGGGGGAAGAATAGAAAATTTACATGATCAAATTTATAAGACTTAAATTTAGCTTGATGTTGGTGTGAGGAAGTGAAATAGACTTAGAGGTACCAATTATTTAAATACAGGAAAAAAGAGTAAGGGAGCAAGGAAGGTAAACTAAAAACAATTCTGATTTTTTGAGCCTGGGAACTAGGTCATGTCATTAAGTCATTGAAGTCAGTAAGATCGGTTGATTGGGGGAAAATGACAGTAGCAAGCAGGCTACTGAAAATTATGAACTGTGATTTAAGAGAGGCAGTGCGGGGTGCCTGTGTGGTTCAGTCGGTTAAGTGTCCAACTTGGGCTCAGGTCATGATCTTGCAGTTCGTGGGTTCGAGCCCCACATCAGGCTTTGTGCTTACAGCTTAGAGCCTGGAGCCTGCTTCGGATTCTGTCTCCCTCTCTATCCGCCCCTCCCTCACTCGCACTGTCTCTCTCTCAAAAATAAACATTAAAAAATACAAAAAAATAAGAGAAGAGTGTGGTTTTAGGTGTCTATCTCAAAGTCAGGAGCAGAGATCTAATAATTTGTGAGACAAAAACATTTATAGGAAACTATAAATGGAAAACATTATTTCATTGCCTATGCTCTATAAACACTGCCTGAAATTCAGGAGAACATTATTCCATGACTGTATTTTTAATCTCCCTTTTGGAAGTCTGTGTGCATACTCTGACACGGATTCTCTGCACACCTCTACCTGGATTACCTACCTTGGGCATGTGGGGAGAGGACCCTTTCTGGAGAAAACCTCGAGAAAAGTTCTACAGATAATAGTCATCTGTTTGTTTGGAATGAAAGCCAAACTCAAAGTTTCTTGAGCCAATAGAAATTAAAATTTAGATCAATATCACACTGAGTGCCCGGCATGATAAGTGAAAAACAACAAAATCAAACCAACAAAAACAAAGTTCAAGACATGTTCAGTCCAATTATTTTAAACTTCATAATAGTAACAGTGAAGAAGTGATTCATATAACTTCCAGAAACAATAAAAGACACGTTCCAAGGCTGGGGATACGATAACATGAGACTTCTCAATCATGACTTTGAAAACTGGAAGATAGTGTTCACATGCCTCAGATCACTAAGGGTGAATGCTGGTCAACCCAGAATTCTATAGTTAGCCCACCTATTAATAAAAATAAATTAGAGGCCTTTTTACACATGTAAAATTTCAAAAATTTAAGTCTCAGTCACCATTTCTTAAGTTTCTGGAGATGTGCTCATCAGAACAAGAAAATAAGTCAAGGAAGAAGACAGGGGATCTAGGAAAGTTGGGATTCGTAGTAGGAGAGAGGTGGAAGGAAGTTTGAGAAAGCTGTCCCTCTGATGAGAGAACAGCCAGTCTAGTTTGTAGGGAGAAGAAGAAACGGCCCAGGAGACATCTCCAGGAGATAAAAAATAATCCGACAGAATTTCATATGAAAATTTTATGCAGGCCCTTTTCAGGAATTGTGGAAAGGTTTGATCATGATTAATTTTTTTAATATTTATTTATTTATTGAGAGGGAGAGAGACAGAGTGTGAGTAGAGGAGGGACAGAGAGAGAGGGAGATACAGAATCCAAAACAGGCTCCAGGATCCAAGCTGTCAGCACAGAGCCCGACCCGGGGCTCGAACTCACAAACCACTGGATCATGACCTGAGCCGAAGTGGGATGCTTAACCGACTGAACCACCTAGGTGCCCCATATTTAATCATGATCTTAAACAAAACTAAGTAAATGTCACAACTTGGAAATTATTAATTAAAGCAACAGATTTTTTTCCAAGAAAGAAAGTATAATCAGAGAACTAGTTTTTTAAGTAGGGAAGAGTATTTACGTTGTTTAATAATGAAACCATTGAATACAGCTTTTCATAAAAATGGACCTATAATCATGTCAGGACTTTGGTTAAAGGGAAAGAGTTGGTATCAGAAAGCTAAAATTCTCAATTTCTGTCAATAGGAATTCAGTAGAAATGTCTGAAAATAATGTTCTAAAAGATAGTAGTGTATACATATTATTTAGAAACAGAAAAATGAATAGAAAATAAACTACTAAACTGGTTTGGAGGTAGACAGATGATGGGAGAGGAGACAGATGCTTACATATGCCTTTTAACTTTACTTTTTGGTGTGCATATACTTAATTTTGGTGGATGCAATTAATTTTTAAAAATATCGTTATAAAATATTGTTCTTTTCCAAAAATGTTGTTAGTCTTTGTTCTGTATATTCATCATCATCTTAACTTGAAGAATTATTTGTTCCTATCCTATTTGTCTTGCTGTTTAGAATCTATAGCTGATGGTATACTAAGGTATGGCTTTCTGAGTTTTGTAAAAATTAAATTTATATACTTGATTGAAAATAAATCCGTATTAATTTGTGACATGGTGTCTTGATTTTAAACATTCCTTGAAATTTGGAAGGGGAGATACTCTCAAGACCTTGAAAGCCATTAAGAAAATAATTGTCAAATCAGAATCCTTTCTTCTGAGGAAGTTTATTCTATTATGACACTGGTTTTCTGGAAATGTACTAGGTACTTATAACGTTAGGCTTTTTTTATAGGTCAGTGGGAAAAATGATCATAGCAAAGCTTTCGAGCATTTAAAAGGACTCCTTCAAAGTAAGAGTTTAAAAGGATTCATAATCATAAATTATGAATCTCACATGTGATGGATTATATAAAGCATCTGCTATTGAAAGCTAGCCAAATAAAAATAAACCTGTAATTTAAAAGCATGGATGTAGATGGAAATGTGACAGTGTAAAATTGCCACACTCCTTTCCACATCCTGTCCTGGCAAGAACAAAGCTCTGATGATATAATAGGCTTTATTTGTTTCTAATTTATGTTTCCCTACATGGTATCATCTGATTTATTACTGACATAGGCAATGTTCTAAGACCTAATGAGCAGAATGATCTTCAACATTCCATTGCAGAAGAGCAAATGAAAATTTGATTTTTTTTTTTCCTGACTTGGACTTGCATTTGTGGGAAGAGAACAGGGTTGGACTTCTCACCTAGGAACGTATAAAGATAATATAATACACACCTATAGTTTTGAAGTAGTCTTTTGTAAGGATTTTAGGTTTGAATATTATTCTTTATATATTGGATATTGTTTCAGCAGTTAGCTATGGAGACTGAGTGTACATAAATAGAGACTAATTTGTATTTTTGATAGGTGGAAGTCAGCTATCTTCGTAACCAAAATTTTTTCATATGATCTCAAGCTTCAGAAAACCAGTTGAAAGTCAAGTGGGGCCAGTTTAAGATGAGTTAAATTCCCAAAGCTTGATTCCAAAACAGAATCCATGCCTTTCCTTGTACCAGAACCTAGAGAAGCAAATACAAGTTCACAGAGAGCCCAAGGAACTCAGTGAGCCACAGTATTAGGGACTAGTTTTCTTTTTGGACTGAATAACTTGTTGCCTTTACTCAATTCCTGACCCAAACTGAGAACAGGCTTTTTTTGGGGGGTGGGGGGTGAGGTAATGGTTTGGTAGCCAAAACATTTCTGGAAACTATGGGAAGAAGGAATTCCATAGAAGAAGTCTGTAGATACTAACAACATGAAAGCCCTGGGGGTTCAGAGATCAAGGGAGGAAAGCTGAATTTATGGGGAAGACAGGAATAAAAACTCCTTTACTTCCTTACTTACAACAGCTTTGCAAAGAACACACTGGAGATGCGACCATATTTCAAGAAGCCTCAGAACAGCCTTACTGATATAATGGTTATTTCCTTTGAGGAAAAATAGGAGTGGTTGCAGTAAGCATTTGTGCTGAATATCTTGAGACCATAGGGAAAGCCAATTCGGTTTTGAACTGGGGCCATTTTTGGTTGTAAACTTTCTCTGCTGAGGCATTCTACTCCTGTGACTGGAGTAGATTGGGAAGTAACTTTCCTCAAAGGTGATATTCTTTTTACCCCATGAAATTCTAGCTTTAATAACTTGGATTATCTTCTCAAAAAATCTTTCTGTTAAGTGTTCTTTAAAGGATGTGGGAAGCCATTTTTTTTTAGCTATGTAGTCTTCTTGTGAGAGAAATGGTCAACTCCACCCAGTTCAACATTTCTGGCAATAAATGCTATTTCAGGGATATGGGATCTTGTTCATTTAACAGTCAAACATTGAGGAAGTCTGTGTTGCTTAAACCTAAATTTATTAGATTCAATGTGACTAACCACTCCCTTCCTTTCTGAGGTGAAGAGGAAGAATGTAGACTGTCAGGTCAAATGTTTCTTCAGGCTGAATGAACAATTGTATTAAGTGACACTAAAAGGGAGATACAAAGAATTCTTTTAAGAACAAATGTTTATTTCAAATCGGAACAGGGATTATGGGATCTTTAGCCTTCCCCTCACATGGAAGGGCATCTGGTTGTGAGTGAGGAGTTTCATTGTTGCTGAACAAACAGCACCATTAAGAGCAAATTGGTTTTGTGAAACCTCCTTAACCATTCTGGACCTCACTGAATTGGCACATGTGAGTCCAACAAAGGTTATTGATAGAATTTCCCTTTAGTTGGAATTGCTTTATGCTATATTCCTGCTCTTCCCAAAGGTTAGAGACGATCTGTTCCAAGGAACAGAGTGATGCCCAGGAATAGAGAGGTGAATGATAGTTTACCTGATAGCTCTTTAATTTTAACAAAGTTAGGCATAAGGTTCTAATGCTGTAGAACTCGAAGGCATTTTAGAAGGAGCTTAGAGACCATGCAGTGTCTGTACCCAACATAATGGTGAGAGAATTGAAGTGGCATTATTTGGCTTGGTAAAAGAAATGCAAATGGGAATTTCTTCCCATTTTACTATTAAAGGTATTTGACAGTCTGTGACTTTTGCTACTGTTGTCTTTTGTCACAAGCATGTTTTCCTTTTTGATATGGATTAGCATTTCCTCTGCACTAGGCTGTAAGATCCTGAGAGTGGAACTTGTTATCAGAGTCTTTGTATCATGTGCAGAGCCCCTGGTGGTCTTAGGTGAGTCCATTGTTTGCCTTCATCATCAAATTTTATAAAGGTAGTGACTTGCTTCCTTGTGCCGAGCAGTGATTCTAAATAGTGAAGAAATGGGAAGTTATTCTAAATGGTTATTAGCTACATGTTGGAAATATACATTTTCTCTGTGGCTTTTGGAGAGATATCAGGAGATGCTGATGAAGATTCTGGACATACCCTTCAGAAAAAGGCACATGTACATACAAACATGAAAAATCATGTTACTTATAGGGTTTTTAATACTCAGAACCGTGCTGTTGCTCTGCAGCATTTTATTGATCACAGATCATGAACATCTTGTCTGTGTCATCATTCAAATAAAAATCTATCACAGGAATGATTTCCATATTCAAACTAGTGGAATAAATTAATAATCTTATCTTCATTTCATTTCAGAAACAATCATCCTGTAACTTTTCCAAAAGTGTATTGCTAGAATAGGAGTGGGAAATTGAGGACGTGGGAAATTGAATGACACTACAAACTGAGAAGGTGATAGACCAACAAGTTGTTAAAAGAACAGTTCGAACGAGTGATTAATGGAATTCCGTAAATTTAGGTAGAAAGAACAAAGAATGCATTGAGGACCTAGAGGTAAACGCTACTGTCATCTGAGGAGAGGCGAGGCTGGCTAAGTACGTATTGGGCAGGCCTCCTCTGAATGGCTGTGTGACGCAGCATGCTCACCCCCCTCCCCAATGGGGACAGAACAGAGTTTCTGTTAAAGGATTGTAACTGTGGACAGTCTTAAAAATCACATGGCTTGGGGCGCCTGGGTGGCTTGGTCAGTTAAGCGTCCAACTTCGGCTCAGGTCATGATCTCATGGGCCGTGAGTTAGAGCCCCGTGTCAGGCTCTGTGCTGACAGCTCAGAGCCTGGAGCCTGTTTCAGATTCTGTGTCTCCCTCTCTCTCTGCCCCTCCCCTGTTCATGCTCTGTCTCTCTCTGTCTCAAAAATAAATAGACGTTTAAAAAAAAAAAATCACATGGCTGAAAATTTTTAGTTCAGGAGAAGAAAAAAAATAAAGCTCGGAAGTCTATTGCCAAATTATTGGTCTTTAACTTTCATGAGTTTCCAGCCTACAGAGCCAGCATCCACCTCTGATTCCTCTAAAATTCTCCCGGGAGTATATCAGTTTTAGGTGTGAAGATGCAGGCTTTGGAATTAACCTCTTCCAACCCCTGTCCCCCCCGCCCCCTCCCGTTCCCCCAGGCTTTACTTGATGATCCTGTGGAAACAAAAATGACTTTGCTTGGTTTGGCAGAAATGCAGGAAAGATAAGCTGTTGGGGGAAGAGGGAACCTGTTCCAATCCCTGTCCCAAGGTCTGTTCAAAATGTATGCGTCAGCCTGAGAAATTTTCATATGTAATGCCTAAGTCTAATTATTTTGTTTGGCTACAAAGGATTGGCGGAGCATGCTTTAATCATTTTGATGCTAACATTGTCACAAGGCAACATGAAATCATTTTGAAATGATAATACTTTACATTAGTCACTATTTTTGCAGCTGTTTTTCCTTGTCAAATCTGAAACTAAACCCAATACAATTGGTTGTGGTTAAAGAAAATAAATGACTACCTCAACTTTGTTTTCCTTGCTGTACCAGGAGAAACAACAAATGAGATGCAAGATTCTTAAACATCTTGCTCCTCTCAGTAGCACTGCCATAATTCAGGGACTTGCCATCTTTCAGGAACTTCTGGGTAGTCTCCCTTCTCCTACATTTCCAATTCTCATCCATCCTGAACACTGCAGCCAGACTTATTTTTCAACACTCAGTTAAAGTCTTTGTCACTTTTCTGCATAACGTATTTTAGTGGCTTCCAGTTACCTCCATGATAATCAAACTCCCCAGCCTGCCATTTTAGGCTCTGGTTATCTCAAGGCTGCCTTTACGTCCAGCCTCATATATTCCGTATGTTCTAGCCTATCGAACTACTTCAATTCCACAAATATTTAATAAGTACTTAATTTGTCTCAGACACTGAGCTAGTGCTGGGGATTCAAAGATAAGTTAGACATAGTCTTTGTGCTGAAGGAGTTCACACTGCAGAGTAGGAGACATATTAACAATGTATTGGGTGAGTGTGACGTATGATGATATATGCACTTGTACATTCTCGTGTTCTTCTGCCTCAAAAAAACATTTTTCTTTATATCTTTCCTGAAAAGATTCCATTCGTCCCTCAACACTGTTGTCAATTGTTATCTTCTTTTGTAAAGTGACACACAATTAATTATTCGAAAGATTTCCTTTGTGTATACTTGTATTAGAATGTACTTTGCCTATACTGTTTTCTGTATACCTTTCTACTTGTATATTCATCTGTGAGCCCCTTGAATGCAGGGCTTAGCATGACCACACCCTTAACTACATGCTCAATACCTAATATAATAGATTCTTATAAGTTTTTTTGGACTGAATAGCTTTTTAATGTTAGTCCAATACTGTAAAAAGAATACAGAGAACCTCTCATCTTCACAAGTCAGGTTTAAGGGAGATGAGATACTATTCTTTATTAGAGTTATTTGGCTCAAACTGGAATTTAATAATCATATTCAAAGTAAGTTAATATTTACTGAACTTTTCCTATCTTCAAGGTACTGTTTTAAGAACCTTAAAAAAGTTATCTCCTTTGATCATCCTAAGAATTATATGAGTTGGGAAATATTATGTCTTCCTTTTTATACATTTTGTATAGAGTTTAAAAAATACATCATCATCATTGTAATAACTGATAGTACATAGCACTTACTATGTGACAGGCACCATACTAATGCTCATCATTAAGTCCTTGAGTCCTCACACCTACATGATTTATTTAATCGTTTATATTATTATCTCCATTTTATAGAGGAGGAAACTGAGGCACGGGGAAGTTAAGTTTGTTTTTTTGTTTTTTTGTTTTTTTTTTTTCCTAGATCACAGCTAGGTTTGTGAGGCTGGGATATGTCCCAAGTGGTCCAGACACAAATCTCACACTCATTAGGCTAACCCATGTTTCCTTTTGTTAATGAACGTTGCAAATGCATGGTTCAAAATAGTTGATTATTATCCATGGGCACTTGAAATAATAAGATGTATATCATATAACCTACTTTTCTCTATTAATTGGGTCAAGATATGCTCTTGGAGCCCCTTGCATACTTTTTCCATTTTGCCCATTTTATTCTTTGTTAAACAAGTGGAAATGTCATGGAACATACCAAATCACCTCAGTGAATAAGGGTTTGTGTGAAATGTTTTCTTTTGTTAAGGCTTTAGATCATATCTGTCTTATCTATCCACTCGGTTCCATTATTCTTTCCTCAGTTCTACTTTATAGTTAGTATGGAATGTTTATCAGATATTAGCCTACAAAAATAGGGTTACTGTATTTGGAGATGCTAAAAAATATTATTCCATGGGTCTCTGGTCTGAAAAACTACTGAAGTCATATTTAGCTTGAGAGGAAATAATTAGTATTGGGTTACTATATCCAGAATTCTATCCAGTATACATAAAGCAAGATTGATAAGCATTAGTAAGACCACACTCGAGAATTCAGATAATTTCATATCTTCTTCTTCAGCATACAGCCTTTGGGTTTGTCAAAACTAAGACCAAAATCTATCGTGATGAATAAGGGAAATAACATGTAACCATTGTAAATTAGAGAAAAGAGTGAAGGGAATACTCAAAAATATGGAGTAACAATAGAGCCCACAGTTGATGTGTGGAATATATAGGCTTTAAATTTAAAAGACTCATATATCCATTTACAGAGGTTGAAAATTGCCATGATACATTTTGGAAGTATCCTGTTACCTGTTTCTGAGACATTGCCTCTTTGTATTTTTCTCATCAATTAATAATGACTTACTTGAAAATAATGATTTAGTTTCAAAGTCCATCAACATATAATGGACTTTAATGAGTGATGAGTGGTATTATTATTATATTGGTATTTAATATTATAAGGCTATAGAAAATGAAAGGGTATGATAAGTATTTGAGGCAAAATCTGTTGAAAGATTTGTATTTCTGTAAACCCGGACCTAAATTTAATAGGTCTATCCATATCACAGTTGTAAGTGAAAAAAAAAAAAAAAGAATTAGGACATACAGACAAGTGTCAAAGAGAATGGAGACTGGGACTGAGGCTGTATTATCAACCTTACCATCACCTGATTTTGAGACTTGAGGCATATGGCTTCACCTTGCTGGAGTTAAATACCTTCATTTATAAAATCACGAATTCGTATTAATTGATTTTCAAGGTCCCTTCCTGCTTTACTATTTTGATCTCTTTACTGGTTCAGGATCATATATCTCTCAGAATCCATTTTCTTGGATTTGGCTTCTTTGTTTACTCCCTGAATGCATGAAATAGGAACCGTATAATCCTCCAAACATAGTGATGTGTTTATCAAAAGTAGGGGGTGAAGAAATGCTGTAAGTTTTATCATACACTTAGTTTCATGTTTACTTTGCATATATTGATTTATTTAATCAGTTTCAAACTGATGCTTTCATTTGTAACTTAAGAAGGTGGACAGAATAGTGAAATATTTTGCATTCAGTTGCTTTGAAAATACGCATTTTAATATCTTGCATTTTTCATATGTAAGATGAGTGTTGTATCAGTAAAATGAAATGTAATAAATCACAGTGATTTCTAAATGATTATGTGCTAAAAAACTGTATCTTGTTTGCTTCTATCTAAATTTGAGCATGCATGCTGTATGTATGCATTTACAAAGTGCAGAAATGTATGTATTGAGGCAAGTAAATATTTTACTAATTAATGTTTTCTTTCTTTCAATTCCCCTTTTACTTTCCCATAGACTTGCTGCTTTCAAATAGCTGCATTCCATTTTTGGGTTCATCAGAAGGACTAGATTTCCAAACCATTCTGTTGGATGAGGAGAGGGGCAGGCTGCTTGTAGGAGCGAAGGACCACATCTTCCTGCTCAGTCTGGTTGACTTAAACAAAAACTTTAAGAAGGTCAGTTTATTTATATATAAAGATATATATAAATATTTAAGGCTGAATGCATTTATTTCCATCTATGCCATTCTCCTCTTTTATTTTAAGTGACTCAGTTTCAAATGCACTAGGTCATTTACATATCCAAAAAGAACATGTTAGAAGAACACCTGGCTTTTGATGTACGTTTTGGAGTTTTGTGGATTTAAGTACATATGCATGTTCTCTGTTAACAGTGAATAAGTGTAATAATAGAACGTTTGAAAATATAAATGAAAGGGATTATACAAGAGAAATGTAATGTTTTAGACTGAAAAGCTGCCAAATGAGTTATTCGTCAAGGGTTAACATTTATATTCATAGTAATTGTAAATTAAGTTCTTGTTAACTTTCAATTAACAAATAACCATATTTCAAATTGACAGTGTGACTAAGGTGGCATTTTAACACCACACTTTTTTTTTTTCACATTCTTATTTCTTAACTGAATAGGTTTCTCCTATGGCCCAAGCACCCTCAGAAGGTGAGGATTATTAATACCTCAACTATGGCCTCATTAAGTATAATCTACCACTGAAAGAAAATATATGCTAGTTATTGAAAAAAAAAAAAGGCAGCTGCTGCTGTGCTTTACCTTTTCAGTTAGCAACACAATGCTCAAAGGAAAGAGTGCCATCCTTTAGGCCTTATAAATTATGATCAGCAAGTACGTTAGCAAATATCAATATCTATGCAAGCCCAGATGGATGCCAAGACTGGAAGGATTGAATGACTGATGAGAAGACATAATATATAATTCATTCTACATCTACGAGACATGTTAGATTGGTTTTTCTTTTTCTTCTTTTTCAGAAGCATTGAAAAACAAAATACTAGGAGCCATTACAAGATTTCAGGTCAATAGTCCCCAGTACTGAATTAATAGAGAATTCTTTCCATTCCAAAAGAGTCGTTCACAAGTCACTGTAGGACTTTGAAGCTTCAAACAGTTGTCACCTACGATGACCACTTGAACTTAAACCTCTGATTTTTAAATGCTTTAAAAACTAAATATTAGTTGCTCAGTTATTTGAATATTATCAACACTAAGGGCTTAGTCTACATAGGTGAAATAGTTGTCTCCATATGTGTTAATATTGCTTAATTAATGCCTGCATCAGAAACAGTGTTTTTTGCCTTTTAATAATTTAATTTTTAAGTAGCTCTTCTGTACATTTTTGAGGTCCACCAAAAGAAAAGGAGATCTTTTTAAAAATGTATTTATTTATTTTGAGAGAGAGAGCACGCAAGCATGAGCTGGGGAGGGACAGAGTCAGACAGAGAGAGAAGAGGGACAGAGGGAGAGAGAGAGAATCCCAAGCAGGCTTCCTGCTGTCAGCACAGGGCCTGACATGAGGCTCCATTTCATAAACCATGAGATCATGACCTGAGCCAAAATCAAGAGTTGGGCGTTTAATTGTCTGAGCCACCCCCAAACCCTGAAAGGAGATGTTTCTTGTGAGTGCTCAGACTTGATAAAGAAGTAGTGTTTGAATGCAAATGTGTATGCATATGTTGGATGTTTCTAGAAGAAACAATGAGGGTAAAATATTAGCAGTAGGTGATGTGATAATCGACATACTCATAATATAAACTCATAAGATTATCTTATTTAAAAAATATAATTATTCTATAGTTTGAATATTGTTTACAGTAAATAAGCAGTGAATATGGGCTAGAATTTGAAAAGCTTACCTTCATTCTGCCATTGTCGTTCTGTTCCGTTTATGCTTAAGGATATATATTTTCTTTAGGATTTAAAAAATATATATTTGTATAGGAGAGCCTATTGGTGGTATCAACTAATATCTCAATAATCAGTAAATATCTTAGCAGAAGATGACTCCTTTAAAGAAAGCCACCAAGGAAAATCTTAGTCAGTTTCACAGTTTTGCTTTAAGAGCTGCTATATAGCTAACAAAGCATTTTTCCAAATATGTCTCAGCTTTAGTGTAATAGCAAAAGGCAATTCATAGTTTCAAGGGAATTTGTTCTTGTGCTATTCTCTGCCTTCAGGGATTAGAAGAAAAAGTTCATTTATCTGAAATGAGCGCATTACATCATCGCTTAAAATAAATTCTGATAACATAACTTCCTTCTGTGACTATTTTAAGCAAATCTCTCTTTGGCTGCATTCCATCCATGAAATGTGCTAATATTTAATAAAATAAATATTTATGAAACTTTGATTTCCCTCATGCTATTATTGAAATAAATGGTTATTTGAACACATTGTAAAATTAGGGTCTGTACTGGAGATTTTCTGCCTGATATTCCTTTATCATATCAAATGTGTAATTCATAAAGAGGTTATGCATACAAAGGAAAAGGAAAGAATTTATGTTTTTGTAGGTATCTACATTTAAAACTTATATAAATCACTCCAGTGCTAAAAGGTACTCTACAGTAGCAACTTAAAGTGTCAAGATGTAGTACTTTAGCAGTGTTTAGACCTACGTGGTTTGCATTGGCTCCATGCCCTTCGGCAAAAATCCAAAGTTCTCTGCGGAAGAAACCACACATGTTGGGACTCCATGGGGCTGAAGGATGTCCTTTGTACTCTCAAGACCTAAAGCAATCTACAACACGTAATTGAGTTAGGAATGACTGGTTAGGGATATTTTCCTCTGGCGAATTAAAAAAAAAATCTGTAGAAAGTATTCCATTGAAGTGTCAAAATTTAGGATATATGTTTACTTAAAAGTTCTTGTACAAACAGGGACATGTCTATTGAAAAATCGCCATCATTTCGTATTTGCCCCTGGCCTGTGGTAACATTCTTTACAAAAAAAATTCAGTAATAAATATTTTAAAATATCCTTTGTATTATGTTTACTCTATTCCACCTAGATTTTGAGTCTTCTACAATGAATGATACAGGTATATGTTCAATAGGGTTTGATGGGTACGACTGTAGAGGAAGAAAGTAAAAATTAAATATTTCAGAGTATTTCTACTCCTCTGGAAAGTAAAA
The DNA here is from genome assembly GCF_046562875.1 of Panthera onca. Lineage (NCBI taxonomy): Eukaryota > Metazoa > Chordata > Mammalia > Carnivora > Felidae > Panthera > Panthera onca. Next base: position 89,082,246 of record NC_138340.1, on the reverse strand, counting down.
ATTAAGTATGCCAAGGTTTTTTGTTTGTTTGTCTTATTGTTTGTTTGTTTTTTGTTTTTGTTTTTAAAAGATGCAACATTTAGGTAAAAGGGATAAGATTCTGATCTTTTCTTGAGGGCAAGGACTATTTCTATAGGTATTTAATAGACTTAATGACAAGTGTCAGCACACGTGGGGACGTGAAGTCTCTCACTTCAAGTAGGCTTTTCCTCATTTGGTCCCTAAGGCCTCTCTTCAGCTAGAGAACAGTCTGTGGATCTCTGTGGGACAGGTTCAGGATAGATATACACAATGGTTCAACGTTTCCTTTTCCCAACACTAGACCAAAATAGAAAAATCAGAACCAGCCTAACAAGATCCCATTCCAAGGGAAGGATGTGGATCTGGAACCATTTTTACTGTTGGGCTGTAGGTTGAATTCTGCCAGAAGCCAACTGGGAGAGCGAAATTATTTTATAGGATATTTGTAAGGGAGTGTTCTGGGGATCAACACATGTGAGAGGGGCCGTGGGGAAGTACTATTAGATAAAGAAAGAACTGTGCTGTGATGCAGACCCAGCAAAAAGCCTCAACTGACAAGCCAAACTGATAAGGTGGCGACCATTTCAATATCGTCCTCTAGTGTAAGTGATAATACCATTATTCAAGTGAGTTTATCTTATAAAAGGGATTCTCCATTTTCTCCCTATCTAATCCATTCACCATGACCGTCAGTATTATCTCTTAAAAAAATAAAAATCTGACCATATTTCTTCTCTGCTTACATACTCTGGAGTTCTTGATTTTCAAGGAACTTGAATGAACTCCAGATTTCTGTTGATTTCTAAGGCTCACCTGATTTCCAATCTTATTTTTATCCACTGTTCATTATTCCCTCACTTGCATTTTATTTTCTGCTTCCCTGCCTTCCTCTCTCTCATTCATTTACTCAACCTGCGCTGTTAGTTCTTTTCTTTTTTTTTTTTTCTTTTTTTTTTTTTAACGTTTATTTATTTTTGAGACAGAGAGACAGAGCATGAACGGGGGAGGGTCAGAGAGAGGGAGACACAGAATCTGAAACAGGCTCCAGGCTCTGAGCTGTCAGCACAGAGCCCGACGCGGGGCTCGAACTCACGGACAGCGAGATCATGACCTGAGCCGAAGTCGGCCGCCCAACCGACTGAGCCACCCAGGCGCCCCCGTTCTTTTCAAAATAACTTTCAAGTTTTGTGCCTTTGCTAAAGCTTCCTGAAATTGCCATTCACTTTCTTGTTCACCTCACTCCTCTGAATTTTGAAGGCACTTATCTAATTTTACCCTTTTGTTGCCTTTTACTCCCCAAGGCTTCCTCACCCTTAGAGGACATAACAATTCTTTGTATTTATTAGAGCAATTATATATATTAATATCAATGTCAGTTGTCCTCTTTTATAGAATTATCATTATGCATTGGTATTAGTAAATATATCCCCCATCCAAATCATACCCTCTTTGAATAGGGACTGGGCTATTTACCATGCACTTCTCATTCTCCTTTGACTCATTGTATAAAAGTTCTCTGTGACTCTCTACTTAATGTAGGCTTTATGAATTCTGCTGCAGATCTCTTCAAAGTTCCTGATACTCCCTAAGTTTTCTCCCTTCAATATTGTAAACATTATTGGGGTGACGTTGTCAGGATTACAATTGAACTCAAAGAATTGAAGACTACATAATTACTCTGTTGTAGTATTTAGCATTATCCACTAAATATTTTTTAAATAAGTTTACTTATTTATTTTGAGAGAGAGCACAAGCTGAGGAGAGGCAGAGGGGGAGAGAGAATCCCAAGCAGGCCCAGCATTAATCAGCTTGGAGCCCAATGTGGGACTCGATCTCATGAATCATGAGATCGTGACCTGAGCTGAACCTAAGAGTTGGACGGCCTAACTGACTGAGCCACCCAGGCACCCCTCCACTAAATATTTAATGTACAGAGAACATATATATTTTTAAATCAAATAACTAAATATCACTTAAGTATCACTGAATATATATCCTAGCAGAATTATACCCCAAATAATGCTCCTGTGATTTGGTTTTGTCAGTCTCTGAGGTTGAAACCAATTATATGGATTTATAGAAGTATAACTTGGGATACTTTTTAGTGACTGACTTTTGATTATTTTTTTTTCTTTTGTTCTACTTCAGTATGTGTTTCTTTTTCATGTTTTCATTAAAAAATCAGTTGAGTGTCTACTGTTGTCATATGTGCATGGTATCTGAACTAGTTCAAGATGGATGGGCAAAATCTGGGGGGTTGTTAAATGGCTAATTAAAAATAGTTTACATTTGTATTTGGAACTTGCAGTTTATTGTATCCTGGCTCAGTTAGGATGGAGGAAAAACATGTTGGAGAACTTGAGTGGTCAGAGTTGTTCTCTTGTCTGTCTGTATATTTCTTATAGTTCGAGTTAGAGAGACTAGATTTCCCTGGCCTAGCCCTTAACATCCTACTCCATCTCTAGAGTCAGAGGAAATATATGAAAAACGTAATTTTAATAGTCCTTGAGAAAGGTGGTCAGCTGTGGACATTTACATCTGTTTATCATTAAGTTTTAAGTTAAGCATTAGAAACCTGTTCATGTAGACATCATCATCATCATCATCATCATCATCATAATGCATTTTGACATCTGTGCCTTATGGTTTAAGGACCTGTGGTTTCTAAACAAATAATTTTAAACTCTGTGGCATCTGTTACTTTGACTACAAATGAACGTTCTCCACTTCAGCCAGACTTAAGTAGTCCTGGCAGTAATTCATATAAAATCCAGAGCCCTCTCTATATAAACTCCAGGAGTTATATATACAAGCTGAAAGTCTCTCTTTCTCTCTTTTTTTCTCTCTCTTAATTAAAAAAAAATTTTTTTTAACTGTATTCATTTTTGAGAGACAGAGCATGAATGGGGAAGGGGCAGAGAGAGAGGGAGACACAGAATTGGAAGCAGGCTCCAGGCTCTGAGCTGTCAGCACAGAGCCCGATGAAGGGGTTGAACTCACGAACTGCAAGATCATGACCTGAGCCGAAGTCGGACGCTCAACCGACTGAGCCACCCAGGCACCCCTCATTTTTTTTTAAGTGGAGTCATAGTTAACAGAAAAAAAAATCCAGTACTCCATTTGGTTATGTTCGTTAGTTGGACTTCTGAGTTAATGAATTGTTGGGATCCTTCCATCTGAAAATGTTACTCACTTTGGAAGCAGTTCAGACCATGCATGGGTGGAGTGAGTGTCCAGACCAGGATGTAAGCAAACAGATCACAAAAGTGATGATTTATTAAACTAAGTACTGCTTTTGTGTTCATATTATTCAAGGATTTCTTTCTTGGTTTCCCTTTTTTTTCCTCTCTTTTTTTTTTTTTCTTTTCAAGTGGGCTATAGAGGCAGACAAGTAGACCAATGAGAAATAAACTTAGTCTGAGACTACAGTTGTTATTTATTTTACCTACTAATCTAACAGCAACTGGTATGTCAACTTGTAGAGTGTAATAATAAACAACTTTATGTTACCTCCCACGGTTCCTTTCAATCTGCTCTGTGGAACCCCTTCTTTTTCTGGACCTGTTGGGTAACTCTAGCAGGCAGCAATGGTTTTCGAGGTCACTCTTTGGTAGTAACACAGTTGTTATCCAGCAACTCAAATGTCCCGTCTAATGTAATAAAACTTTCAACCTCATGTAAAATTGAGCCTCTGTTCCATCTACCTGTCCCCGTTTGCACATGCCATGTGAGTGAAGGCTCCCAGACAGGGAGATGTTCAGAGGCTTCTTTGTGTCTCTTCCTAGCAGTCCTCCTCTCCCTTAAGCTTGTTGAACACAGTGTGTGACCCCTTCAGTCAAATCAGGAGAAGAGGGGAGGAGAGGGCTCAGAGAAATGTCTGCTCTACTGTCCTTGTCAGAGGGATCTCACTTCTCGACTTTCTGTCCTTGTCAGATGTTTAAAGATGATTTTTCTTTCCAAAGTGACTTAGTGAGTTCTGGGGGATTCCCACTTTTTGGAGATCTTTCCCTTGCAGTTCTCTGGGATGAGCTTGATGACATTTCTTCTCTGACTGGTATGTTCTCGTGTTTTATCCTGAGACAGATTGCACTTTCACCGGTGTTAACTTCTGAAGCCTTTTCACTCAACACTCTTGAACAGGACATCAGGTGACCTCATGCCATCCCATTTTTGAGCAAGTACGGCTCCCATCTTTTCTATGGAAAGCCATCATGTGTCCGTTCCTGGATGCACTCTGGAAGTTCAGGCTGATGCCAAAATAGCCGCTGAATCTGGCCTGTGTTTCCACTGGAGCTTGTCGTTCTCTCGCTCACCTTTAGACATTAACCTAGAATGTTCCACCAACGGCATTTCAACAGCAAGTGCTTCTTGAGGTTTCAGGAAAGCTCCTTTCCTGGCACCTACCCCTCACCTTGGGGTTTGTAGGACACGTGATAGGATTGTCTTAGACGAAATATACTTTTCTACAGAAAGGAAGAAAAAAACTTTTAATATCTAGTTTCCAAGTATTTGTAACTGCACATGGGTGAAATTATCTGTAGGATTCTTGGCCACCTACTTTGAAACTTTTTGCTTCTTGACCTAGCATCTCATTTTTGAATTTTTATGCAGCTAAAACTTCTCTTTTAACATCTTGCCTTACTACCAAAGCCATAAAATGAGCCCTGAGAAGGATGTTGTTTTACCTACAACCTCATTATATATCCTCATTCTATTTAATTCCTGAAGTATACAAACTAGAACCATAGAGACAACCAAATGGAGAATGTTAATGTTCCTATTAATATTATTTACCTTTTGACTGTTGATAGCCTCAAACAAAACATTGGCTGTTTGACATCTTGTTTGCCATAGATTTCTGTTGGAATCTGATTCCAACAAAGCTAAGCTATACCTGACAACCTAGATAAAAGAGAATGTAGGAGGGGCCCCTGGATGGCTCAGTCAGTTGAGTGCCCAACCTCGGCTTAGGTCATCGTTTCACAGCTGGAGAGTTCGAGCCCCATGTCAGGCTCTGTGTTGACAGCTGGGAGCCTGGAGCCTGCTTTGGATTCTATGTCTCCCTCTATCTCTGCCCTTCCCCTGCTCGTTCTCTCCCTCCCTCTCTCTCTCTCTCTTTTTCTGTCTCTCTCTCAAAAATAAATAAACATTACAAAAAAAATTTTAAAGAGAGTATAGGATATGAATTGATTCATTTTTCAATGATCTTTGAAAGTAATCTTCAAAAAGTTTACTTTCATTTTGAGATAATAACCATCTTTTTCCTTTTTAATTAATTAAAAAAATCATTCCTCTTGAAACTCATATGTGTCAAAATTAAATATTGTATATAAAATGTTCAAAGAATTGCTATGTTAGCTAAGATCTTTTAATGAGCCCAACAAAAATCTATTAGCTAACCTTACAGTGTTCAAGGAAAAAGCAGTATAATACTTAAAATTTTTCTGTTTAAAGTAATTTATGTTTGTTTTTAATGCAAAAAAAAAATACTAACTATGTTTCTGGGGAAAAAAAGAGAGTTTTCCTATGGATTTTAAAGTGAAGGGGAGCACCTGAGTGGCTAAGTTGGTTAAGCATCCGACTCTTGATTTCGGCTCAGGTCATTATCTCACCATTCATGAGTTCAAGCCCCACATTGGGCTCTGTGTTGACAACATGGAGCCTGCCTGGGATTCTGTCTCCCTGTCTCTCTGCCCGCCCCCTCCCCTTGCTCTCTAACTCTCTCAAAAAAGTAAATAAATAAATTAAAAAAAAAACCTGAAAAAGCAATGTGCAAAAGCAATATATACATTATATAACCTACATAAGGTAGCTGCATATTTTTGCGGAATAACTTAACACAACTTAATCTTGCCTTGCTAAATTTTAGGTCCCCACATTTGCTTCGGAACTCTACTCTGTTGGTTACTTAAACACAAAATAATCAGAATTATTTTAAAGGAAACACTGGATAAACATAAAGGTAAAAATACTTAAGCTAGAAGCTGGACACTTTAGGAGGATCATTTTTTTTTTTCTTTTTAGCAGACTGTTAATAAAGTAATTCCATGTTTATAAATGTGACCGTTATTTCTTTCCACCTAACAGTCATAATGCAGTTTTTTTATATTATTTTTCTCCTTATTTAGCATGAAAACTCAGTATGTGATTATGAATATTAGGTTACTTGAAATTGGTCAAACTGGGCGTCTATTTTTAAGCACTTATATTAGGAAAATAACCAAGCTAAGTGAGTTTGTAATTTTAAATATAATAAGTTTTAGTGGATCATTTAAACACCCTTCTCTGCATAGCATGAAAAGCACTTTGTTATTTCCCTTTCCTCAAGGAAGTCTAAAACAAGAGGGTTTTCATACATGAAGATCCTGTACTTACTTGCTTTACGTTGAGTATAAGCAGAAATGCTTTTATAAGTCACCATGACCTTCTGACTCCAATTCTATTAACTCACATCATGGCTGAATAAGACATTCCCATTGAATGCTTTACCTTGTATATTGATTCTTTGTGGAGAAAATCTCAGAATAAATAACTTCTCATTTAAAAACAAGTTATTGATAGAAGGAAATTGTCACCTTTTTTATTCTTAGTTAATGCTTGAAATTAAGAAATTATAAACACTTGAAAACCATGTGGACATCCCAATAAATTAACTTTTGGTAGACAGCCCCCTGCTTAGTTTCATGGTGATTAATCTGTTCCTAGTGCCTGTGGAGCACATGCTGTGTAGTAACCACAGAAGTAAAACAATCACCCCGTTCATGGATGTGCTGGCTCCCCAGCCTGGGTGCTGATGGGCAGGTCCCATCTGGTCACTGTAATGGACTGTCAGGATGTTGTCAGACTGCTCAGACCCCTGCCAGAACTCTGACAGGAATTCTTTCTCTGTCTGTAATTTTAAGGCAAACTCTGCAGATCACTTTTCAATAAGTATCGAGCTTACTACGTATGTGATATGGTGCCAGGTACTAAAAAGGGTACAAAGTAGAAGAGTGTTTCTTGTCACTCAAGATCAGTAGTCCCTAAACTCCATTGAGTCATATATTACTTAAGAAGATAATGAAGGCTGCGATCCGTTTTCCTCACAGAATTATAAAATCTTTCCACAAGCATAACTGCACTCGAATTCACATGTAGCTGCACCACAAATTCAAAATTACCAATCCATTTGTGGATTTCTTAAAATTTCTTTTAGGTAGTATGATACGATAGCACCCCTCTCTCTTTCATTATGCATGATTATTGAGCTCCTACTATGTTGCTAGCACTCTTCTAGACGCTGGGAATCTAGTAGAGAATAAAACTGGTGAGGTCTCTGTTCTCATGGTGCCTCTGGTTTCTAAACGGAGGGTTTGATGGAGAAGAAAAAAAAGGAAGCAAATAAGAAAATTAGTATTAAGTGTTGTTTAAATACTGTGGTGAGAATCCGGGAAAAAAAAAAACCTGATGAACTTTCTTCCTCTCTCCCTCCCTCCCTCCCTCCCTTGCTCCCTTGCTTCCTTCCTTCCTCCCTTCCTCTCTTTCTCTCTTTCAAGTTTTTGTTTAAATTCCAGTTACTTAACACACAGTGTAATATTAGTTTCAGGTGAACAATATGCCAATTCCACAATTCCATACATCTCCCGGTGCTCATCATGACAAATGCACTCCTTAATCCCCATCACCTATGTAAATCAACCCCCATCCAACTCCCCCTCCGGTAACCATCAATTTGTTCTCTATAGTTAAGAGTCTGTTTCTTGGTTTGCTTCTCTGTCTCTGTCTCTCTGTCTCTCTCTCTCCTTTTCCCTATGCTTGTTTGTATTGTTTCGTAAATTCCACATATGAGTGAATCATATGTTATTCGACTTTGACTGACTTAATGTGCTTGGCTTAATGCTCTCTAGCTCCATCCATGTTGCTGCAAATGGCAAGATGGAAAAAACTACTTTAGTTGGTCTTCAGAGAAGGTGAAATGGGGAGGTGATAGTAAAGCAGACATTATAAGAAGGAACCATCCAGAGGAGGTCAGATGTATTCCAAGTACAGCAAATTCATTCTGCGGTTAGTATTGAGATAATATTTGAAAGCACAACATTAGCTGCTCATGGGCATGAAGTGGGGACTCAAATTGACATTTTCAATTCCATTGCATTTCATCAATCTTTATGCCCAGGAAAGGGTCCCAAACTAAATTTACTTGCGAAAAGAAAGTGGCAGTGGATATGATAAACACAAGTGTATTAAAATTCAGAGATGTCAGGTGGAAGAAGGCTAAATGTGAAAGAGGCTTTACACTGAGTCCTGAAAATGCAGAGAGGCAAGTCTTGCCCAACTCTTCATGGAGGAAGCTACATGGGCAGATCGTGCCCAAGCTTGAGAGTTAAAACTCCCCATCCATAACAGTTTCTACCCCAGTCAGTTTCAATAATGGAAGCTCTACTTTTGGTGCTGTTGTCCTTGTTTTTCAGTACTTCACTCTATGAGCCAGATCTCTTACCTCTTTCTGTTCCTGGAACCCAGAGCTGTCTTTGCTCCCTTGGTTGATCAAATCCTTTACCAGACGGCATTTAGAGCAACATATTTCCAACTTTGTTACAACCATTCAAAAACTTGAATCCTGTTCTTTGATAGAGATGCCTGTCTGCATTTTTACGGCTCTGAATTTTTGTCCTTAATTAGGTTTTTTGAACAAGTTGTAACTTCCCCTTCTGTGTATTCCTTTCAGTTTGGGCATCTCTGAATTAGGCCAACGGCCACTTGACTGACCTTGCACTTGCTAACTTGAGTCAATTAAATTGCTTCTCCAAAGATGTAACAAAGAGCAGATATAATTAGAATTTCCTTAGGATGTTCTAGGCCTTATCATTATTTGAATGTTTTTGTAACTTGCCTAAGATTAAATAATTAAAAATAAATTGCCTGACATTTTCACCTTACTAAGTGATAACTGTTAATGAATGATATGAATTATGAATGAAACCATTATGGTTAGAGACATTGCAGTATTTACTTGTGAGTTTCTCCAACCTGTTTGTATCCAAAGTGAAGTAAACCTCCTTCAAAAAATGAACAAACAAAAAACATTTTGGATTTTGGATAGAGATAAGCAAATAAAATCAATATAGGATAATTAGATCATAGGTGTATTTTTAAATGCATGCAGCTCCCATTATATTTTCATAAGAAAATTAATATTGAATCTCTTTTAAAAATGTGTTTAAAATGTAACTTTGTAGCAGATGAGCATATGCAAAGTGACACTGAAGAGAATTTTTATTTCATTAGAATGGTCCCTTAGTATACTGGTAATCTACATTCTCTAACTCTCAAAGAAAAAAAAAATATATTTATACATGTATATATTCTTACTCTTACTCTTTTTTTAAAAAACAACATGGAACACTTCATGAATTTGTGTGTCCTCTTTGCAAAGGTACCATGCCAATCTTCTCTGTATCATTCCATTTATTTTTTTAATTATTTTAATGTTTATTTTTGAGATAGAGACAGACAGAGCACGAGTGGGGGAGGGGCAGAGAGAGAGAGAGAGAGAGACACAGAATCCGAAGCAGGCTCCAGACAGTTGTGCTGACAGCTCAGAGCCCAATGCGGGGCTCAAACTCACAAACTGCGAGATCCTGACCTGAGCCGAAGTCGAACACTTAACCACCTAAGCCACCCAGGCACCCCATCTGTATCATTCCATTTAGTAAATGTGTTGCCAAAGTGAGTCCTATATATATATATTAGATACTAATATATATTAGACACTAATATATATATATATATTAGACATTAATATTTGATCTTTCCAAGTGTAACCTACAAAAGTGAATCCTTCGGAAATGTTTGATTTCAATTGTGAAATGTTATGAAAACAACGTATATATACTAGCATGGTTAAATCAGTAGATTATAGAACATGGAGATTGACTTACCAGACATACTTGTTTTGAAACGTTAACCAAGAAATTGTGGAGAGATTTTATAAATTTTATAAATTTATTTACTTCCGTATCCCAGAGTAGTTTTCTGTTATTAAGTTGACCTGTAAGATTAGCACTCAAAATAAAATTAATTTGCAACCCCCAATTATTTAGTAGTTCAGTTAGTAGTTATACCCTCAATAATTATGTTGAGAGAAATTACTGGGCTTATTCGGATCTTCAGAAAAGATGTTTGCTTTCTGATGTCTGTCCTCCATGTGGGTAGAGAGACCAGTGGTAAGCTTTCTACATATTTGAAATCCTTGACATCTAAGCGCCAAGCTTCCGAAGACTACTTGCACCAAAGTGACAGCCTTACAACCTGACTGTGGTACATCATACCCCATTAGTTGTGAACGAGTGCTCTGTGGGAATATTTCAGAACAATTAATATGGCAGTTATGCAAGTATCGTCTCTGCTTTGGTACATCTCTGTCTGATAAATGAAAGAAAAATATCCTTGGGTAACTTTCTGAGGGAGTAGTACAGTTGCATCAGCTTTAAGGGATAGGGGTACGTGTTTTGTTTGTCCTGCTTGTGCCGCTTTTAGTATGGCATGACACCGCATGGACCATGTTCTCAAGTTCAAGGAGATGTATGTGTCATTTTATTGCTGATAAATTCAGAAGTCATGAAATTGTTAATAACCACTGCTTCAAAGCTGTTCACATTACCTAATTAATGATCAAGAGGGCTTTTATAGATTTTGTGGACATTGTATTTTAAGGGTACTGACTGGGCAACTGAAATAATTTCAGGATCTCAGGTATTTCTTGGGCTTTTGTGTAAACCGTGCTTAAACTTAGGGGCATCTGGGTGGCTCAGTTGGTTAAGTTTCTGACTTCAGCTCAGGTCATGATCTCGCGGTCCATGAGTTTGAGCCCTGTGTTGGGCTCTGTGCTGACAGCTCGGATTCTGTGTCTCCCTCTCTCTCTGCCCACCTCCACTCATGCTCTTTCTCTTTCCATGTCTCCCTCTTTCTCTCTCCCTCTCTCTCTCTCAAAAATGAATAAATGTTCATTTTTTTTGAAAACCATGCTGAAACTTGGAAATATTCATGAAATATGTTGTTCTATGGTCAGAGTTAATATCTCTCGCTAGATGTATCTGTGTGAATCTCTCCCTTCTCTCTGTTACCCCTCTCTGTCCACCTACAAACACATGCACAATATACCATATGCACACGTATGCACACAGACATGCACACCACACACACGCCCAGATATGCACATGCGCATACACAGTTTGTCCTTAAAAATACAGAATTGGCGGAAGGTTTTTCTATAAATAGACACAGATAGAGATGGATGTGTCACAGTATTATGCCACTTCAAAAGATTTTGAGAAACAAAAATGTTATTTGAACATATTTCTGCCAACCCCATGTAACTATGTGGCTTGTTGGTAGTTTTTATTTTTTGTTTTGCTTTATTATATTTTTAGGTTGCATTAAGTGAAATTTTGCTTCTTTAAATTCTTTACAAACAAGGAATTAAAAGGAATTTTAAAAAATGCTTTATTCTAATGACTAGGTGGCAAGTAAAAGAAAATCCCACCATAAATCATAATTAAAATGATAGCTTTTAAATATTGGCACGACTACAATGATTCTTTTCTCCCCCCTTTTAAGTAAATGTTTCCAGTCTGGAAGACAATCAGATATCTCCTAGGTTGTTGATATTAAGATAACTCTTTTTGTGATTTCTGAATTCTTGAGAGCATTGTATCAAAATAAGGCAGTATATAATCTTAATGAATCTTTATTTTAAAGGCTTATGTTATCTTAAAAAGTAAAATTATCTTTGTGATACTATCTTAGAATTACTCTTCAATAATAATGATTAAAGGATAATTTCTATTTTTAACAGGGCCTAGACTTTATGGGATTGAAGGAGAATGATGAAAAGTGAGATAACATTCGGGGAAAAATATCCTCTATAAACAAAGATTAAAAGATTTATTAAAATTGGTTTCTGGAGCCCAACGAATTCTCAGTGCTTGAGTATCTTTGTGTAACATTTACCCACTAATCAAACACTTGATTCTCTGCTGCTTGTAATTTTAGTTTTATTGCTTCATTAGCTAGGATGACACATTTCAATTTACAATTACGTGACTTACAATCAATTCAATTTACAATTATATGACTTACAGTTAATAACTGAAAATGTACAAAAACCATGAAAACATCTTTTAGAGATTTGTATTCCTTTGCAAAGAGGGAAAATAAATCTGCAGTTACTAGTGTCAAATCCTTAAGAAAAAAGTCAGAGTCAAAACTATTAAACCACACTAAGCTATTAAGCGCAAGTAAGTGAAAACAGTGGTTCAAAAATAGAGACCTGTATCTTGGTCTGCCCTTGGGGCCCCTTGGATGCTCCCTGAGCACAGTTTCCATCTTCTGAGCTCTCTGCTCACTTTGTATCTCCCAAGAAAATGTGGTTACCTTATCTGTTTACAGAACTATCTTCCTGACTCAATGCCACACCTTGCCCAGCATACAGAGGGCCTTTGTAATTATATGTGTAATGAACAAATAATTTATGAATAGTACTTACTCTGTGCTGACTTTGGAGCTTTCATGTAGATTGCAAAGAAGTTATAAAGATTGTTTCCACATTTTGTCACTCTTTAAATAACTCACTTTTGAAGCCCCTACAAATATATGCAAAATCAATTTTAGAAACATTTATGTCATGACCTACTTTTTAACTCAGTCACTCACTCTACTGGTTCAAGGTAAAAAAAAACAAACCAAAACAAACAAACAAACGAAAACCCTGTGATAATCTTTCTCTTCTTTATGTCTTATTTACTTAATATAGAAGAATTTTATATTTTCCCTTTTTTAATAGACTTTATAACAATAAGATATTTAAAGTTTATTTGTTTGTTTTGAGAGAGAGGGAGGGGCAGAGAGAGAGGGAGAGAGAGTCCCAAGTAGGCTCTACAACTGTCAGCGCAGAGCCCAATGCAGGGGTCGATCTCACAAACATCCATGAAAGAAATCATGACCTGAGCTGAAATCAAGATTCAGACACTTAACCGACTGAGCCACCCAGGTGCCCCCTCAATAAGATATTTATATTAGAACAAATATCCATAACTATCTGTTCTAAGTTTATTTCTGAAATGTGAGTGAATTTTACCATCATAAAAAAAAAAAAAACAGAAAAGAATAGGATTTGACATATTGAAAGGACTCAAAGAAATATTCATCTTGACTAGAGACCAAATAAAATGAGCTAAAGATTAAACCAATTGACAGATGGTGGATATGCATTCTGTGTACCTTCTATTTTCAGTCCAATGATACAAAGTGATACTCTGTAAAATCACTATAATATCCTAGATCAGCATGTTTAGAGTTGCAGTTTTGCGAGAGATTGTTCGCACAAAGTGAATATACCTGACAATACTGAATGAACTGTAAAAATAGCTCTGATGGTAAATTTTTTAAAAATGTTTATTTATTTATTTTGAGAGAAGGATAGAGAGCAAGGGAGAGGCAGAGAGAGAGGGATATAGAATCCCAAGCAGGCTCCACACTGTCAGCACAGAACCTGACATGGGGCTCAAACCCACGAACCATGAGATCATGACCTGAGCTGAAATCAAGAGTCAGATGCTCAACTGGCTGAGCCACCCAGATACCACTAAGATGGTAAATTTTATGTTACGGATATTTTATCACAATTAAAGATAATAATAAAAATGAATCATCGAAGAAAAAAATACCTTGAGAGAGGATACATTGAGCTCATAGGTCCAAATACAAAGCAAAGTTACTATAAATTCAAGATGACACCTTTAAAGGAGAGGAGAAGAACAGTGGCTTCAGTGTTTCTGCTACTAATGATTACAAATAAACAAACAATTAAAAAACAACTGGAAGAAGGGAGACTGGGTGGCTCAGTCGGCTGAGTTTTTGGCTCAGGTCATAATCTCATTGTTCCTGGGTTCAAGCCCAGCGTGGAGACCCATGGAGGGCTCGTAGGGTCTCCATGCTGACAGTGTGGAGCCTGCTTGGGATTCTCTCTCTCCCTCTCACAGCCCCTCCCCCATTCTCTCTCTCTCTCTGTCACTCTCTCTTTCTCCCTCTCTCTCTCTACCTCCCTCCCTCTCAACATAAATACTTTTACTCCTCTTTCGTTTATTTATTTAAGACCTCATGATTCTGGGTGGATGATTGACTGTTGTCTTTTGGCCTATGCATGGCCCGTTTTGATTAATTTATTTACTAACTTGAATTGCTTAGTTATTTTAAACTATGCATCAAATCCCCGAAAAGGCACCATCCAGAACAAAAGCTAAGATCTCATAAATAATCTGTTTCTTACCACCAATTTGTCTTTTTCCTTCCAGTCTGGGACAACCATTTTTTCCTGAATGCTGTATTCATCACCCCCTAGTTTTCATTTTTACATATTTATTGCATCTACATATATGATAAAAGTGTCTATTTTCTTTTAGTTGTTTTTGACATTCTAAGTGGATCATTCTGTTTGTAATTTGGGGGACTGTACTTTTTTTTACCTAATAGCAAATTGCTAAGATCTGTCCATATTATTTTTTATTACTGTAGTCTATTTATATTTTATGGACGGCTACTCTTGAGAATTGTGTGAAAGTATAATTGCCGAGAATTAAACCAGTTTGGAATAAATAGCATCTTTAGGTCCTTATTGTGAACCACATCGAGTTTAACTCATCATTTGATCCTACTCCCGGTCAGCCACCCTGTCTAGGTACACCTTAGGCTTGCAATTTGCAGCATGTGATTTGCAGCATTTACTTCATTTAAAACTCTTAGTTATTTTATTGAATTTGTCTAGTACGAGTTTGAGTGGTATTCTCTGTTCTTCTTTACTCAGAGACATAAAACCCTGAAATCTCACTATGAAGATAATACCATATAAACGTTTGTGACTCCTGAGTCACTTGTGAGTTCCAGGCTTAACAAGGCTTTTTCAGTGCATTCCCTCAGGATATTTTCTTTTTTTCCTTGCCTATTAAAACATTTTCAGCTAACATTGGTGAGAAACATAATAAAAGTTTATCAGAGCTCTTGGAATATATATATATATATATATATATATATATATATATATATATATAATAAGTAACTCAGAATTTGCTTTTCTTGTTTCTTCTTGTCTGTAGCTTAACAGGGAGCATTTCTTTCTTTAAGCTAATGGAGTAAAATAACTGTTTGAAACTTCATTTGCAAAACCTTCTTGACAGAATTCCTAAACTTTGTTAAAAACAAAACAAAACCTTTGTAATAAATTCAAGACAGTTAAAGCATGATTAAGAGCTACGAACCAAGGGATTTGCTGCCCTTGTCCTTAATCATTTGCCCAGATAATAATTATTATATAGTGGTGGAGACCCCCCTACTTCAGGAGACGGACTTTGGGTCATATTTTGGCTTTGCTGGTGACTATGTTCATGGCCCGTGACATGTTTTTAGTGGCTGTGTGAATAAGTTTTCTGATGTGAAAATGAGGAGAGTAAGTCCAGCCATCTCATAGGGTCATTGTGAGATTTCAGTAAGATGAAGCATGTATAATATTTAACTAAGTGAAAGATGCGTGTGAGCTCCGCACGCGTTAAATATTGCCAGGAAATCCACACTGGTCTTTCACTTGGAGTGATAACTTTTGCTTGTAACCAAGTGCCGTTTTCCAACATTCGCTGCACATGTTTATAATGCACCACCACTCTGAGTGAGCACAGAAAAACAGCATGAATAAAATCTCTTACTTAAACAGATGCGAACCTGAACTGCTGACACCACAATAAGATTTTATGGCCTTCTCAACATAACTTATCTATTATTAAGTACATTTGAAAAGAAATTAGAAGATTATAATATGCAAATAGATAGTTCTGCAGTTCATTTTATTTTTTTATGGTGGCTTTGGAAAATATTTAAATCTCAAAATTCTTACATCATATCTATAACATGCCCATAGTTTGACATCCACTCTTCAGCTTCACACACTCATTTTCCTAATTAGAATTGTAAGGTGTTTTAGATATTCAGATTCTGACACACTTTGAAATGTCTTACAGATTTATTGGCCCGCTGCAAAGGAACGAGTGGAATTATGTAAATTAGCCGGGAAAGATGCCAATGTAAGTACGAGACTTTAAAACTATCTTTGTTGAACTGGTACTGATATGATAGTAAAATTTTTATTGGATTTTATTGAATTATTGGCATCAGTGTATTATTTTTAAGACTGCATTAATATTCTCTATAAAGATTAAGAAGATATAAAATATTTCTACCTTGCCAAAAGGAATAACACTATTCTCAGAAATTTAGAAATACAGGACTTTCTGAAGTGTTAATTGTAAGTATTATTATTTTCTTCACATGAATCTCAGAAATGCACCTAAAACATTAAAAATAGATCGTCAGAAAATATTATATTTCTAGGATTTTACATTTGTCATTTATATGCATGGATTTTGGAAATGCACACAAAGTCATGAGGTTCTGCAGCACCATAAACACACAATTGATACTTAATTTAATTTGGGTTACAATTAAACTTATGGCCTCTAGAAGAATTTCAAAAGTTGGCATATTAAGAAAGATTGGGTGAAATGAATGGCATAAATTCTGGAATAAGAACCAGAAGTAATGTACTCCAAACTTTACTTAAGCGTAATCATATGACGCAACCTATAAAGGATAAATAATGGAGTTCTAATACAAACTTCTGGTGTAAGCTGACTTACGGACCAGAGAAAACCCTTAGATACATGTGACTAACCTAGTTGCTTTGTGTGTGTGGCCAGGAGGTCCTGTCCGAATTGCTTTTGCACTGTCCACAGTGTTCTGCGTTCTCCTCCGCACTGCATTGCCTGTTCTATCTCCACCAGTAACAGAAGAGGGCTGGGGCTCTTTCTGCCTCTTCTCAGCAAAGGGTTCTGATTCAGGACAGATGCTCTGTGTTCTGCCCTGACTTCTTATACTGTGGTGACAGGGAGAATTGCTCACTTGCTTGCTTGCTTTCTTTTTCTTTCTCTTCCTCTTTCTTTCTTTCTTTCTTTCTTTCTTTCTTTCTTTATTCCTTTCTTTTTTGATTTTTTGTTTTTGACAAAATAAATCGCTTCCTGAATGCAACTCAAGGTGAAAAGAGGTTCTAAACCTTGAGCAGAAACATGGATATCCTGAGGCTTCCTTTACAGTATTCTCTAATGTTGCTGTAAACACAGTAATGCAGGGGTGCTTTGCTGAGCAATGCTTTATATTTAATAACAATTAATAGTGTGTGTTATATATAGGAAAGCATAATGAGGTATAAAAATTCTCACTTGATCAATGTGATAAAACAACATGCCATATGATGCCTAATATAATTACGAGAAAGCTTAGAAGACTAAGAATTTGAGACAACTGGTTTGTTCACCCATTTTGTTTATTCAACAAATACTTATTAGAGTGTAAATATGTCCATAACAATATATATGAAAGGATACAGTATCTGCTATCATGGAGTTTTTAATACTCAGTAACAACACTGCAAAACAAAATAATCAAAACAACAGGAAGGAAAACTTTTGATTATGCCTGACTTTGTATTCCTTTAATGTTAAATGTGGTCTTTGCAGGCACATTGATGTTAATAGAAATATATCAGGGGGTGTTAGCAGCAAATGCAACAGGAAACAGCTGTCACATTTATTTTACTTGAAATGAAAAAGATCAAACTATTCCAAAATATATTCTTCCTCCCATGTCTCTAATCTCTTCACCCTGTTCACTACCCTACTGAGCGGGTGCTCAGCTCTGCAAATCCTCAATACTTTTTTTGTATTTGTGGGGAAAAAAGATGCAGTATTTATGAGAGGCTTCAAAATTAATTTAATAACAATAAGAGCATGCCATACACAGTATGAACACTAAAATATTTTGTATTTTCCCAGTATTGACTGCATGAAAAGGGGACAATAGGAAAAGGGTGGTTTAAATTTCCTCCAATAAACTAATGTCAATATTCCCATGGAGCAGATGAGGGGTAAATACTCAAGGTCAAACAATCAGTGAAGGTTTCAATTGTGACAGTGTTCTTATTTCATTATGTTCACTACTCCCAGTTATATAGTAACTCAGTTGCCCTTATTATTAAGTTAAAGCAAAGGGTGATAAACTTTTCAGGAGGTGGGATCCTAGAGCATATACGACCCAATATATGGAACCTATCCTTGCAGTTGAGTTGTATTTGGGAGCTAGTAATCACCTCTAACCTTGAAGCACACCTACTGCTACCCCGAGATTAGAGATATGGGAAGCTTTTCCCTTTGTACTGAAATCTGTAAAGTTTGATGTTGAATCATGTGCGGATAATACAAGTCTTCGCCTCCTTCTTTTTAATCTGTCACTGTAAAATAATATATTTTAGAATTACTAAGAATAGCTAACACTTTTATAGCACTTACTATGCTCTGGGAACTGCTTTCAATGCTTTATAAGCCCCCTTAATCCTTTTAATCATACTAAATGCAAAGTTTTACTGTTTTCTAGATGAAAAGACTGAACCCAGAAAAATTAAATAGGTTGCCCAATATCACATCTAATAAATAGTGAAACCGTGAATTGAATCTAGAAGTCTTGCCCCATAGTCCGTGTTCTTACTTATACAACACTGTGATCTACACGTCTGAATTCTACATATAAGGTCTGAAAACCTTACCCCTCAAACTGCACCCCTCAAATCACTTCCCCTTCAATATCCCGTAATAGAGCCTCGATTTACAGCATTGCATAGATTTCAGCCAACAGAAAACTGAGGCAAGTGTGTGGTTTTATTGACCTCTTTTACTGCTTTTGGCATTACCCTCTCTCCTCCCTTCTCTCTAGTAATTTTTACCTACTTCCCAAGAGTGCTTTTAGGATTAACAAGTGTTTGGAAAGACTGTCCCTTTACACAAAGGTACTATATAACTGAAAAATAGTGAATTATTTACCATAATGAAAGTTAGCTAATTGGGGTGGGGATGGAATGGAAGATGTGGATACAAAAGGGAACTATTCCCCTTTCTTGACCAGTCTCCAGTTTAGTCCAAAGAAAGGAAATAGTGGCAGGAAGCTATTTGATAGCATTTTGTTTCTGCTTAGAATATTTTTCAAAAGAAAGTCACGAAAAAAGTGTCTTTCGTCCTGACTATAAAGAGTGGAGTAAACAGCTCAGTCCAGGCAAAAGAACACACAGGATGTGGGCAGCCTGGGTTCTGTTTGTCATCTTAACCCTAGAGGCACACAACCTCGTCAACAGAGACATTACGTAGAATTCAAGGATCTTCCATGGGTAACGTCCTATGATTACATTCTTTCTTCTTTTTGTGAAAGAACATCTAAAAGTGAAACAAAGTGCTCATTGTAGAAAGTTTGCAAATTACATGGACGTCATCTGTAAATATCTCCTCCCCCATGAACATTACCCAGAGATAGCTGGTGACGTTTTGATGTTTATTCTTCTATCTTATCTATTTACTATTTTTCAGAATGAAATCATTGTATACATAGTCCCTTACAACATTTTTTTTTTTGCTTCGCAGACTGCCATGAGCATTTTCCCATGTCATTAAATTCCTTTTTATAACACTACTTTTAATAGCTACACTGCATTCCTTTATATATTATTTCATCAATCCTCTATTGTTAGAAGTTTGGTATATATCCAGTTTTTAACTTTTGTAAGTGATGCTTCACGTGAAAAATCTTATACATAAATATTGTGAACATCTTTGATTACTGAGTAGAATTACTGGTCAAAGGATATAATTTTTTTTTAGGATATAAAAGTTTTTATGCCCATCACAAAATTACCCTCCAGAAAGTTGATGCCTTTGTGCCTTAACCAGCAATGTGTGCTGGTGAGAGGATATTATTTTACCCTACTCTTGCTAATAGTGGGTACAACGTGTGGTTAATATTTAATGCTAATACGTAAATGAATAAAATAAATGTATTTCATCTTGGCCAACAAAAAGACAGTTATTTTTGTTATTTTTGCCTGAAATTCTTCCATTACTAGAAGTACTAAATATTTTATGTTTGGTAGGATATCATATCCCTATAATTTGTTCATTTTTAAGTTTTAGTGTTTGCCTTTTCCTTACTGGTTATTTACAGATTTTTAAGATATATATATTGTTGTATCGTATTATTATACATGTTTTCCAGAAAAAAATATATATATACAGTTTATTATTACTTTGTGATCCCCTTACATAGAAAATATTCTTTTCCAGTTATCCTATTTGGTCTGTAGACTTTTGAATTTTAAATATTTACCATTGAGCTATAGCTACTAAATTTTAAATGTTTAAATAGGCATCTCTCTCTCTCTCTCTCTCTCTTTAAAGTATTTTATTTTGTCCTGGCACTACAGCTAGTTTTTGCTCTGTAGAAATTTCTACTTCGGATCTTCCATTTTTAAGAGAGAAATGTGATATTTGTATTTTCATGTATTTATTTTGAGGTTTCAACAACTAATGAAAATGTTTTCAGCACTGTAAGACCTAAACAGTTACCTGTGTAGACTGGATTCTATTCTGAGGTCTTTTAGACAAACCTGACCTGTAGCATGTGAAAAGACTATACTGATGACCAAAATATTTGATGATCACTATTATTCTGCAAAATATACTAAAAGTGAAAACAAACCAGATTCCTAAGTCACGAGTGTCTTTCCATATGTAATCTAAATAAGTTAAAATTGGCAATTATAAGTTAGTTATCAGAAACATATATAAAGCTATATTAGATTTAATTGGACTATATATAAGTCTAGAGTATTATAGTTACTGGATTTCTGTTTTCTTTTTTTTTTTTTTTTTCAGGTGTCTAGGGAGAAACTCAAATTCCAAGTGCTGACATGTAATACAAATATATATTAGCTTTTTCTTCTGAGTATTAATTCAGTATTATATTTGTCTTACTTATTTAATTACATATATACGAATAAATGTATATGTGAGGTAAAATATTGAAATGTTATTTGGGAGAATTAGAAAGTTGATACTAGTTTTAAATTTTCTGTTTCTCTTTTTCTTCCAATGGGAGTGTTGGTTGGAGGGAAGGAGAGTAGGTGGGAAGAATAAGGAAGGAAGGAGAAATTCAGTATTTTTCCAAAGTTGAGTATATTACTCACTTAATTGAATTGTTTGTTCCCATGTGACCACCCTTGCAGTTGTGGGGAATAGCTGACAAATTAGCCAGATTTCAGGGGAAGTTAAAAAAGCTGCTTCTCAAAGTTATCTTTCTTCATGCCTCACAGAATTATGCTACCATTAATAGCCGTGCAGGTTGCTAAGTGAATTAAATCAAGTTAATCATTGCTCCTGCTATTTAAGCAAAACTTGATCTTGTAGGATCTTTGTTCCCAGGTTTCTTTTCCCTCAAGCAACCCAACCCTTTTCATTGCCTTCAGGAACTACCTTCTATCAACTTCACTACTGAACACTTTGAGCAGAACTGACTTTTTCATAAAGTGTCAGACAATTCAGGACTCACCCATAAATTGTTCTATTCTATGTCAGCCCAATCTGGGATGCGGGAGGGATTTCATAAGTAAATCACTGCTAATATCTCACCAGGTCAGATACTAACATAGTAAGTTACTTTCTAGGACTGGCTGCATTTTAATAAAGTACTCCTACACAAGTTCAAGGATGTGAAGTATTTCAGGTGTGATTCTGTCTCCTCTGTATTAAACTTCACCCTGGCTTATTAGCCTTTTTGAAACAATTGCTATGTCTCTCATAGTCCCCAATCTTTCTGACTCTATAATTTATAATCTGGAAAGGGAGTTGTTTTATTTTTTTATACAAATATGTATGTCAGGATCTTGTAAAATTACTGTCTTGGTCAGTGTGGGCTACTATAACAAAATATCGTAAACTAGGTGGTTTAAACAATAGACATTTATTTCTCACAGTTCTGGACGCTGTTAAGTTCAAGATCAAAGTGCAGGCAGACTTGGTCCCTGATGAAAATTCTCTTCATGGCTTGCAGATGGCCATGATCCATCATATCTTCACATGGCAAAGAGAGAGAGGGGAGGGGGGAGAGGGAGAGAGAGAGAAGAGAGTTCTTCCTGTTCCTTCCCATAAGGGCACTCACTAATCCCACCATGATGATCCTACTCTCCAAAAGCTAATTACCTCCAAAGACCCCACCTCCTATTACCATCTCATTGAGGGGCTTAGGGTTTCAACCAATGAGTTTTGGAGGACACAAATACTCAGTTCACAACAATTACCCTCTAAATTCTATGACTGTTCGTAAAACTGAGCTTTTTAAAAAATGATGAAATAATGGGCAGTGAATCCATCTCTCCTCACTCCAGCAGTATAATTCTGCTCTTCCCTTTCCTGTGGACTGTTCCTTGTATAGATCTTACCTTGCATAAATCTCTTTGTGGGGGAAAGATCAAGAAATAAAAGTCCCTTCAGTGAGCATGAGTGAGCCAAATAAAGGCCGGAGAATACTAAAACCTGTCATCATAGTGAGGAAGCCATCGTTACACCTTATCTGGTGATCACAGACATTTTTTCCACTTTTTGTCTTGGCTGCTCTCATCTCTGTTATTTGTTCAAACTCATTAGTGTGGCATATGTACTGTCGGAATTAGATTTGCATTTGAGATTGCCTAACATGATATTAAAGAACACGAAGCGAGTCCCCTATGGTGCCTTTGTGCACATAGAAAATAAGTTCTCTCCATCAGACACATTGATAGAAAGGTGGAAAACTGACACAGTAGGATTTTGTTAAGCAAGGCTATTTGCTAGAAAACTGTCTTAGTGAATTTAAATTTTTCCTTTCTTAGGGGTACCTGGGTGGCTCCATGGGTTGAGCATTACACTCTTGATTTCAGCTCAGGTCGTGATCCCAGAGTCGTGGGCCCGAGCCCCACGTCAGGCTCTGCACTGAGATGGAGCCTGCTTAAGATTCATTCTCCTTCTGTCCCTCTTCGCACTCACACACTGTCTCTGTCTAAAATAAATATTAGAGGGGCGCCTGGGTGGCTCAGTCGGTTAAGCGTCCGACGTCGGCTCAGGTCACGATCTCACGGTTCGTGGGTTTGAGCCCCACATCAGGCTCTGTGCTGACAGCTTGGAGCCTGGACCCTGCTTCTGATTCCATCTCTCCCTCTCTCTCTGCCCCTCCCCTGCTCATGCTGTCTCTCTCTGTCTCTCAAAAATAAATAAATGTAAAAAAAAAATTTTAATAAAATAAAATAAATGACAGATAGATAAGTAAATAATTTCATTTTTATTAAGAGTTTGCATATAGTAAATATATGAGAACATATACAAAACATATGAAAATATTCAAAATGATAAAGATGTCGATAGTGTGATTTGCACATTTAGATGTGCCTTTTTGTTCGTTTGTTTTTGTTTTTCAGCATACAACCTAAGTAACCATATGCAGTGGCCCCATTAGAGAGTGCGAAGTCTGCCCGCTTGATAAAAAAACATCCTTTTCTTGTGTAGGTGCCCGAGGGACTGATAGTGATATTGTCTTTTCATATAGTCTTAAGCAACTGCTTTGGTTATAGCGAAGCAGAGAACAGAAAGCCCCATGAGTTCACTGTGATATTCTTCTACGCTAGAATGTACATCTTTTATTAACTGGCATCTATGAAATCTCAAGACATCAAACTGCAAGGCGAGCTGGCTGAAGGAAGTACTAAGGACGAGGAACTCTGTACCACAGAGATGCAGACATAGCTTTTCACTCTCAAATCTGGGTAGCCACTGGGATAGTGATATTTTATTTAGATCAAAATCAGGGTTGGGTGCCTGGGTGGCTGAGTCTGTTAAGCGTCCGACTTCGGCCCAGGTCATGATCTCACGGCTCATGAGTTGGAGCCCCGCGTCAGGCTCTGTGCTGACAGCTTGGAGCCTGGACGCTGCTTCGGATTCTGTGTCTCCCTCTCTCTCTGCCCCTCTCCCACTCATGCTCTGTCTCTCTCAAAAATAAAATAAAAACATAATTTAAAAAAATCAGGGTAAATAATAATTATTAATGTTACATCATTTAACAATTCACATAAGAATCTTGTCAGTTAAGTTGTCTGCTTTTGAAAATTTTATGTAATTTTAAAAGCCACTAGGTCACTGTTTTTTGGTGTTGGGGTTTTTGGTAATACATTCCTTCTTAACAACCCAATAAGAGTGACCACTAGGTCAAGGTCTGACTGGTGAGGAAATCGTGGACATTCAGGTAGGAAAGAACTAGACTTTTCCTATGAATCCCAGTGGCTTCATTAGGTTTCTTCCTTCCTTAGTGAACACTCACTCATCTCCTAGATAGAATCAATCTAGAATAAAAGTATACTCCAGCCCGTGTTTTCTGAAGGGTTTTGGGGTCTGGGAACCATGAAGCCGTAGTTAAGATCATTCCCGATAATTATGTAAAGATAAGGAATTATTTATCAGAGGTAAATAGAAAAGTAATGTATGATAACAGAAATGACTACTCTGAAATATTGAGTCACTATTTATAAGTAACTAAGATAATAATTAAGTTATAATAATAATAATGCAAAGAAATATTTCTAAGACTAAGCATATGCAAAACAAGCAGGAATCTATAAATCTCTTCAAAACTTTGAGCCCGTGTAAAAATACGTATGGGAAAAACAAAAGATTCTTAGAACAAGCAGGAGTTAGAGTCTTAAAGGCTCTGTAACATTGAAAATAAGTGGAAATAAAGTAATAGGGCATTCCACCCAATAAGAATGGATTACATATATGGGAATACACGTCTGTGTTCAGTGTTTTGCTCAGTGGAGCTGAGACAGTTGATGTTGTAAGCAGTAGACAATGTGGGAACATCAGAATGTGACAGGTTTTGTTCTCTAAGTGATTCATGAAGCAACGTATGGATATCTCATTCTGTTTATATACATTCTCTGGGCCCCTTGAATACCTATAGAGATGTATGTTCTAAGACCCTGATTAGTTCAAAACCTGTAAAACTTCAGACAGGTTCAGTCGCTCGTTTAAGGCAGTTTCTAATATGTTTTGCCTCCTTTGCTAAAACAGATGTTTAAAGACTTCTCATAAATCTTTTTTTTTTTTTTCATTTTTCCTGCTATTCTTGATAATTTATCTACTTGGAAAGCAGGTGGTATGAATCATAATCTTTCAAAAATGTGAATTGTGTGCTAATGCTTTTATTTTTTTGTGTGTCCAATAGACAGAATGTGCAAATTTCATCCGTGTACTTCAGCCCTACAACAAAACTCACATTTATGTGTGTGGAACTGGAGCATTTCATCCAATATGTGGTTATATTGATCTTGGAGTCTACAAGGAGGTAATATAATGAAATAGAATGAAAACAGTTAGTTGTCATAATGTTACTTAATGTCTTTGACATGAAGCAGTCAGATTTGAATATAAAATTTGAAGCATACAGTTTATAAGAACTCACGTTCCCAACCATCTGATGGATTGCCATTTTGATTATACACTTTATCTACCTAATAACATTTTTATTAGAAGTTTTTTTAATGAGAAGATTAAAATTAAAAGGGCATAATGTTGAAAGTGCTTGTTTTCTGTGGGCTCTATGTATGTCGTTATTTTCTCTTGAGTTTCCATTATAATTAGATCTATATAGTATGTTGCTGTTAGTAAAAATTCACATCCCATAAGGCCTTGCGGTGGAATTGTATCTTATAAATAATTTCATTTTCCCCATTTGGCAAATTTGGACCTGTTACGTATGGTTACAATGGTGCACACTAAGCACAGAGGATTTTAATTATTGTCTTAAAATCGTATAAGTAGTCATTAGCACACTGAACTCATGATTTCTGCCAGATCAAATTGACATAGTAGAAATAAAGGTTGTACTAAATTAGGAATAATATATTCCAGCTATCAGTGAGCATTTTAATAAATGAGAAGCATGCAGATTTCAGTAAGTTAATTAATAACTAATACATTAAAGCACCTTCTTTGGGTCATGGACTGTGCCAGGCACTGTACATGGATGGTTTCTTTGAAATTTCACGACACTCTTAATTGAAGTTAATACCTTTGTAACTCCCAACTTACAAGTTAGTAAAAATGGAGTCTCAGTGGAATTAAATAACACGCCTGAAATCTCCCAGCTAATAAGTGGTCTGGCAAGGAATTGGACCAAAGCAGTCTGTCTCCAAAGCAAGCATGCCCACCTGAGATTCAGAATACATACTCTAAATTGCTTCTTTGTATGGGTTTGATGGGTTGTACTGTCATCCTTATGTTTATGTATATACTACTTGTGAATAACCACGCATATTTGCAGGATAATCGGCTGTGTTTGAAAGCAAAGTCTAGGCGTATGGAACAAGTTTCTTTACATTGATTTAACTGATTCATGCAGAGATCAAACCCACAGCTGTGGCTGGATTAATTTTTCTCTCTAACCAACTTGTCTAACCAGCCCATTCTCAACCGTTTGAAAATAAAGCAACTTTCATAGTTAAATCTCTGAACCACTAGGAGACTTGGCAACTTGAATCCATCATTCTTTGTTGCTGGTGTAATGTTCTCTTGCCTAGCTTTGATGAAGGGTAATATATAACAGTAGCTCATAGCATAGGGTGTAATTATATGAGATAGCCCCACAGCTTGGATGTGTTTTGAGGCCTGAGGCTAAAGGCCAAACTCACAACTTGCTGAGGGGTGCAAATAGTGTTCTTTAACTCCTAAAAGTCACAAGTGCTGAAAGGGAATTTAGATGGAGCTAATTACTTAGCTTGGGACTGTCAAGCAGCCCCGGGGCAGTCAGATTTATAAGTTCTGTGAACGCGAGAATTATGAGTGAGCAGGGATATGGAATCTTGTGTGTTTTCCATTGGTCAGGAGTACAGGTAATTGCACGGCGATGCTGCTTGAAGATGGTTAACTTTTTAAATGAATTGTGAGTCCCAGGAATTCCTTGTCCTTCCAGAACGAATTTAGAAGGCTCTTAGATTATTAGATAAAGTTGCTCCTAAAGTGGCTGGAAAGAGGAACCAGCAATATATAGAAGGGATGGAGGAGAGAAGTATGGGAAGTCCCTTTCTGAGGACTACTACTGTGCAGTGTGGCTGGGACAGTGAGAAGAAAGAGGAAAAAAAAAAAAACCTCAAATGAATGCCAGATTTCTGTCTTTGGCAGTGAATCGGAGAGTGGTATTACTTATTGAGGTGAGAATAGTAATAAGTTTGGGAGGGAAATGGTAAGTTGGTTTTGTACATTCTGCATCTGACAAATGCAGGTCATACCAACTGGGCATTTGGATCCGGATTTCAGGACAGAAGTCAGGGCAGTTGTTAACAGCTAATAGTTAGCGCATGGGGAGCCAGGGTTTGAATTATGGCTTCAGCCATGTACCAGCTCCATAGTCTTATCCATCCTGCATAAAATTTCCAAGCTTCTGTTTATTTAGGAAAAAGATAATGATAATAATAGAAACTATCTCACAGAGTTATTTTGAGGAGAAAATGAGAAAATGCTTTTGGCCAAGTACTTGCTTCCTTCCAGTAACTTAGTACTCAGTCATGTTAGGCAGTAGGAACACAGAAAGGCAAAAAGGCAAGGATTTTAAAAGTGTATGTTTAAACTTCATGTGAAAATAATGTCTGCAATATATTTATGCATGTATGTTTATGTATAGTGTGTGTATACACACACATTCAATATATATATTATTCTGTGTGTGTGTGTGTATGTGTGTGTATATGTGTGTATATATATATATATATATATATATATATATATATATTCCGTGACACTGTATATATGTATATATATGTATATATATGTATATATGTATATATATATATGTATGTATATATATGTATACATATATGTATATGTATGTATATATATGTATGTATATATATGTATATATATATATATATATATATATATTCCGTGACACTGAGAATACCTGATAGTTGTTGAGTAATTACATTGTAAGTGTGTTCTTTGCTCTGGGATCTCCCCTATGCTGCTGCATATCTCTTTAATTGTGGGTGGTATTAATAATAACTTTGCCTCGTTGCTATGTTGATTAAATGTTTCCTATCATGCTTATCTCTCTACTTCAACAACATATGTCTGTGCACAGCTTAGATAGGTACATTTTGCTTAATTAATTAGGCTTAGGGAATTTAATAGGACAAGTCTTATAAAACTGAAGCTGTCTCAAAAGTTAGCGTCATGTAATTTAGTCCATTTATCTTGGAAAGGCAAGTTTAATCAACCATGATTTTTTTACATGATATTCTTATTGGTGTCCTTGACTCTGGCTTAAGGAAACTTGCTTTCCTGATATTTTCTTTCCTCAGGCGATTATAAGAGAGACCTTGAACTAAGCCTTCACGGATACCAATTTTATGGACTTATCTTGAGAATTGAATAAAGTGAAACATCTTAAAAACAGAAGTCTGTACAATTATGAGCGTTTATCCAGTACTTTTGATTAACTGTGCCACTCTCTGGTTTTCTTGGTTTTTCTTTCTTAGCTTTTTACTATAATCTTCTGGCACACCAGGATTCAGTTTACTTCCTGTCCCATTACAATATCCCATTATAGGCTTTAGGGTCTACAGTTCTGTTTGACCTATGGAAAATAATGTGCTCTTAATGATATTTAAACATACATAAGAGCCACTGTCTGCAGGTGTCTTTTTGTTTTTTTGTTTTTGTTTTTGTTTTTTTTTCCCCCTGACATATCTCTAGCCCCATTCCCAGTTGGGAAGCATGCCCTAAATGTGTTCTCACTGGACTTTTTTCGTGCTTAGGCTACACTATCACAGGTTGTCATTAGCTGGCCTGTTCTAACCAAACATACTTGGATTTGACCATATTACACGGTCATGGTGGGTCTACAAGTTGATTTCAACACGTTTTTAAATCCACGGGTTTGAAATTCTTAGATGAAATTAGTTAACAGCATGAATTTTGGGGACAACCTTGAGAGTTCTTTGCCTCTTACTAGCTATATGATACAGAACAAGATACTTAACCCCTTCTAGCCTCAGTATTCCACTGGTAAAGCTGGAACTCTTAAAGTAGCTATGTCCTTCGGCTTATGGTGAGGATTCAGTGAGATAATGTACATAAATTTCCTGGCCCATGGTTAATACCTATTAACAGCAGGGACTTTTCCTGTTCGCATTAAAGTGCATTTACTTAAAATGATGAAATAGCATTTGACAATCATGCTGTTTAAATTGCTACCACTATTTTTTAATTAGGTGGTAATTACTATTGGTTCCGTTCAGAAGAAATACACAAATCTGAAATGACGACATCACACAACAAATAATCCAATTTCCTCTATCCTTTTTACTTTCTTGCTTACTTTCTAGATAAGTAGTTTTAAATATTCCTTTCTTATTACATGTGTGTTCTGATATAACTTGGTAGATACACCATCTAGAGAAAATGTCTGAAATGCTGAGATTCTCTAACTAGTGCATATGTGGGGTGAGTCAGCCTTTCTGCTGGATGGTAGTGTTGTCATTGTTATGAAACACTCAAACTCATGGGGCCATATTCATTATACATTCATATTTTTCTTGGAAAGTTCCAACTTAAGATGTTGTTTTTTCCTGAATATTAAAAGTCTGCCAATGTCATTCTGTCTGTGGCCACTATTATAAAAATAGATATTTCAGCCAAAATAACTATGTGGTTTTAATGTGTACAGTGTTTTCATAATAGTGAAAATACTACAACAGGGTTTTTTTTTTTTTTTTTGGCCCACATGTATCAACAGCTCTGTAAATGTACTCCCTGTCTTAGAATGCTTTTATGTCTCTAAAATCACAAAATGTCACAAGCTTATTTTGGTATAGTTGCAGATGCTTGAGTAAACAAACTGCAATAGTAATGAAAGTATAATTATTATAGTAAATTAATTTCTTCCTTTTTTTTTTTTTTCTTTTTTAAAGTAATCTCTATACACCCAACGTGGGGCTTGAACTCATGATCCCGAGATCAAGAGTTGCATGCTTCACTGACTGAGCCAGGCAGGCTCCCCATAAATTCATTTCTTAAATGAGGAAATTAGCTTATTAGCCTCAGTGAATTTGTTTTGAGGCTTAAGAAATATGTATGCTTGATGGTGATTTTGATAATGAGAGCGGTCCAGACTTAGTGAATTGATTGCATTACCACTTCCGATTGAAAAATTAATTCAGTATTATCATTACTACTTTGGGCAAACACAGACCAAGCCATGGGAATTGAGCCATGCCAGAAATAATATTTGCTAAAGAGTTAAGGAGCACAGCCTGATGCACATGCTATATTCAATCAGTTTTTGTTGAATTAATGAGTTAGAGTTTAGTTCTTATCTCCTATCTTCTTGCTGATTCTGCTGTTTTAAAAAATCTCACTTGTGTTAATATTTCTCATAACAGGAAGTTATATTCAAACTAGACACACATAATTTGGAGTCTGGCAGACTGAAATGTCCTTTTGATCCTCAGCAGCCTTTTGCTTCGGTAATGACAGGTAAGAGCAACGGCAGGCTGTTCTTGCTTTTAGGTGATTTTCTGAAAAGGTATGTGTAGATTAAACCACAGTTTCTTGCTGTGTTAAAGATTATTTTGGATTACTCTTTCACTGGCTATTTGGTTACAGTATTTTAGTGCCAAGTCTCTATATTTAGCATCCTTATCCTTAGGTGAGGCCCCAGCAATCTTTCATTTCGACACAGTTTTTATTTACTTTCATTATTTTTTTAAATGTGTATTTATTTATTTTGAGAGAGAGAGAAAGAGAGCATGTGAGAGAATCCCAAGTAGGGCTGCGCTTGGGAACCCACAAACCATGAGATGAACCGTGAGATCATGACCTGAGCCAAAGTCAAGAGTTAGACACTTAACCCGTTGAGCCTCCCAGACACCCCTCTGCACAGTTTTTAAATGAACTTCTGGTTGAATTCTTTTTAATGCAAATGACACGTACTTACTTGTTCTATAATTCTGTATTTAGATGGCAGATTTTCTTATACTACACTATGTCCTGTTTGGCTTACTTTGGAAGTTAAATTTAGCAATTCTTTAAAGATGATAAAGGGGCGCCTGGGTGGCTCGGTCGGTTAAGCGTCCGACTTCAGCTCAGGTCACGATCGCACGGTCCGTGGGTTCGAGCCCCGCGTCAGGCTCTGTGCTGACAGCTCAGAGCCTGGAGCCCGTTTCAGATTCTGTGTCTCCCTCTCTCTGTGACCCTCCCCCGTTCATGCTCTGTCTCTCTCTGTCTCAAAAATAAATAATAATAAAAAACGTTAAAAAAAAAAATTAAAGATGATAAAATACAAAATATGTTGAAGAATTGAGTGGAAGAATTAATAGTAAGATATAGTGGATAAATTAATAAAACAAATGATAGAATACAGATAGTATAGAATACAGATGATAGAATGTTGTAAGACTTTTTCTTCCAATTTCACCCTAACTTGATTGTATTCATGGAAATGCAAAATGTTTGCGAACATATTCAATCTTCTCTTGCTTTGTCTACATCATAAATTCAAATTGAGAGGTGACTATCCTGTTTAAAGCACGCAGTACCGTGTGGTCTGAAGTCTGTTCAGAGGAATGTCGGCACGACCTCTGAATTTCAACCATTATAAGGACTCCTTTTGTCTTGGTTTCGTTCATGACTTTGCTCTCTTTTTATTTAACTTGTCTATCAAATGTTTGAATAGACGATAAGAGTGAAGCACCATGGCATTTTAATTTTCACCTAGTGAGAACTAGTGATCTTCCTTTGAAGTGAAAGCGTGTGTGTTTTTGTGTGTTTTGAAAATTGTATGACTAATGTTCAGTCATTATCCTCAGAAAGGGAGATAGATGATTTGGGATTCTGATCTGTCAAGTGGGGCTGACAGATCCTTAATAAAAACAATGGATTGTAGGCATTGGTGACCGACCCCCCCCCCCCCCCCTTACAAATCCCTAAGTGATTTAAATACAAAGAAGACAGTTTTAAAGCCTGGATAGACAGATAAAATTTTTAGGTTGAAACATACCATTTTTTTTCCTGACAAAATGTTCAGATATCCACAGTGTTATATGTTTGAAATGAATGGTTTATTTCCTTTACTCTTACCAGGTAATGTCTTTGTTGATGTTGGTATGTCTGCTCTTCCATTTTTAAAAACGTGTCCCACAATGAAATAGTGTTATTTACCGTGTATTTTAGGGGAATGCTTTAAGAGATGAAAGTAGTATCGTATCTACATTTACTTTACCTAACTGGATTTCTCTCTTTTGTGTTTTGTTTGGTTTTACATTGTTCCCTTTCGAAATTGACGCTTGTCATTATTAGATTGGTTGACTCAAATAGCTCATTGGGAGACAATTTAGATGGATATAATCAGAGGATTTAGGAACTCTGTCGACCACTTATAGGAAGCCAGAATTTTAAAGATAATGTTTCTGTGGAAAATTGGATTTTAGTGATAAAACGTCTTTAGTTCTTCTTATATTTAATCGTTTAAAAATCTAAATCCTCTGTAGAGATTAGCTTTTTTTTTTTTTTTTTTAATTTTGGTCTGTTAGGTGTACTGAACATTGTTGACTACAAAGGTTTCTCGAATAGAGGCTTAGCTGTCAAAGAGGCAGGATTTTGTGCTGTAGGGACAGCATTCTTCTCTCTCCCCCTCCAAATGCTGACTGGCATTAGGGAACACTAACCCCTACCCCCTCCGCTTCTCTGCCCCAATCCTTGCTGTTCCCCCTTTTCCCCCATCTCTGCTTTCTGTTCTTTCTCCCTCCCCTCCTTCCCATCTTTCTCCTTCCCTTCTTCCTCCCCAGACCTCTTTCTTCTCTCCTCTCCTTTCTCCTCTGACTCCCCACCCCCCACTTCTCAGTCTCCAGTAAAACATGGATATGCATTTTACATAAATAACAGGACAAAGAAGTTCGGTATGCCGTAATAGCCACATCTTTGCCTTCTCAGGGATTCCTGTTTATCAGAGCCATTAGAGATGTGATTAGCTCCAAGGAATGCAACATGTTATAATTACAAAGAATGACTTCAGTGCTGAAAGCTCCCTTTCAGCAGAGGTTAGGCACAGAAAAGTTGTGGTCATTGGGGTTGTGCCGGTTAAGTAAATACTAATTACACAATCCATTCCTCATTATGGCATTTGCTTTTTAATATTTTTTGCATGTGTTGCTACAAAGACAAACTCCTAATTATGACGTATCCTTGAACTATTTGGGGGAGAGGGAAAAGAAGGAAGAGCTTATTCATAAGTGAAGCGCATGCACTTGCAATGATTAATTCGGAAGTCTTTGGCCATTTTTATATTCAGGAGTCTAGCGTCAGCTTGCAATGTTCATGGAGTTATATTTTCTATGACCATGCAAATTTTCAGAATTTGAACATGATACTTATGACACAGTGTATCTTCTCCTGTTAAGCAGTAAATGTCTCCTGTTCATGCACTGAATGTAGTATATTGCAAACAGTATCTGCTGCTGTACGCTTAATAGTCTTATGTATTCTCTTCTCCCTCTCAGATGAGTACCTCTACTCTGGAACAGCTTCTGATTTCCTTGGCAAAGATACCGCATTCACGCGGTCCCTTGGGCCTACTCACGACCACCATTACATCAGAACTGACATTTCAGAGCACTACTGGCTCAATGGTTAGTGATTTTCTGACTTTTCTTTTTTTTTTTTTTTTTTTTGCCTTTGCTTTTGGGTAGATAAGAAGCTCATTATTATTCACTCAAATGTGTTTTGGGATACGTGGTTTAGCTTAACACAATAAAATGCATTTGATATAATTCCCCACTAAGTTAGACAGCTCTCCAGGCCCTGTTGTGTATACAATAATAATAGCTGACATGTACTGACAGTGTGCTGTTGTCCTTGACGCTGTTCCATGCTCTAATTGATTTTTTAAATGTCCACAATGACATATGAGGTATACATTATTATTATGTGCTTTTTAAAGATGAACAAACTGAGGTAGAGTGATTTGGTCAAGTTCTTATAACTTGTCAGTTATGGAGCCCGGGGTTCGAGTTGGCAGTCTTTCCCCTACAGCCTGTTTTTTGTTGTTGTTTTGTTTTGTTTTTGTTTTTTAAATTTTTTTAAATGTTTCTTTCTTTCTTTCTTTTTTTGAGAGACAGAGACAGAGTGTGAGTGGGGGAGGGGCAGAGAGAGAGGGAGAGACAGAATTGAAGTAGGCTCCAGGCTCTGAGCTGTTAGTACAGAGCCCGATGTGAGGCTCGAACTCACAAACTGTGAGAACCTGATCTGAGCCAAAGTGGGAGACTTAACCAACAGAGCCACCCAGATGCCCCTCCTGCAGCCTGGTTTTTAATGACTAAGCCAAATACTGTCTATGAGCCTAATGAAAACAGGTTAGGTTATAATGTTGACTTCTTTTGTTTAAAGATAATTGATTTGGGTTGATGTGTCCCTTCAGACTTTAAAGCATATTAATATTGACATTGTTTTTTCTGATGACTTTTTTGTTTATAGGTCACACAGAACTCTGAGATAAAAAAAATCCACTAATGAATTAATTGATTAATTAATTAATTTATGTTTGTTACTTCTTTGTTTATTCTCTCCTGCTGTACAGGAGGTCAATATTTGGCATGATAGTCCAATGTCTTCTAATTATCATAGAACTTTATTGCACAGTGGGGCACAATAACATAACATTACTGTCTAAGCAGGCAGATAGCATTTCTCATTCCCACCATAAATATTGGGTTTTAGTGGGGGAGGCCTGGGTAGACATTTCCTAGGGGCTATCTCTCTATCTCTCAGTATCATTTGAGCAGTGACAACATAAACAAAAGGGAAAACACTTTAAAACATTTCTTTAGTCAAAACCTCCTGAACCATTTGTTTACCCAACAACAGGATCTCCCTTGGCCAAAAGAGAACCCTATTAGTGGGGAAAACAAATATAGAATATCTCCAGCTATGTGATTACTCATTAATTTCTTTACACTTGTACAAGGCAAGACTATCTTCTTGAGCTTTGTGAGGTTTTTGTGAAAATAGTTGGTTTGAGACGGACTTCATAGATTTTACCCAGTAGAAAAACGTACCTATCTGTTTAGGTAACAAGATATACTTACGGCCCAAAATGAAGTATAGATTTTCTTTCTCAGTCTCGGGATGGCAAAAACCATATTGCCACTCTTTTCAGAGATTATTCTATGTATTCCTTAACAATGGCATGTCCATAAAGAGGTCTGCAGCACTGCTGAATTAATAAATGTAGAGAATCTCTATTCAACTCTTATTTGACTAGCATGCTGTGCTGAGTGCTGTGTGAAGACTATTACAAATTAGGAAGCCTTGAGTTGGTTTAGCATTTAATAAACAACATTTGAGGACCCTTGGCATACTGAATGCTGTTCTGCTCCTGGGCATGCAAAGATTACATGGGAGGGTTACTGACCTCATTGATGATGACTGCCCGAAGCATCAGAAGAGAGTGGGAGATGGGGCTAGAAAACTGTAAATATCCTGAAATCATGGGGAAGTTAGCTGTGGTTAAGCTCTTTTTCTTTCTTTTCTTTTCTTTTCTTTTCTTTTCTTTTCTTTTCTTTTCTCTTCCTTTCTTTTCTCTTCCTTTCTTTTCTCTTTCTTTCTTTCTTTCTTTCTTTCTTTCTTTCTTTCTCCTTAGATATAATTGATATATAACACTATATTAGTTTCAAGTGTACAACATAACGATTTGATATTTGTATATATTGCAAAATGATCACCACAGTAAGTCTAGTTAACATCCATCACCATACAGGGTTGAAAATATTTTTGTGTGTGAGAGAACTTCTAAGATCTACTCTCTTAGCAACTTTCAAATATGCAGTATGTGTATTAACTATAATCACCATGCTGTACATTACATCCCCATGACTTACTTATTTTCTAGCTGGAAGTTTGTGCCTTTTGACCCCCTTCACCCATATCCTGAACTTAATCAGGGAAATGGATCTTTGTTTTTGTTTGTTTGTTTGTTTTTTATAAAGGTGACTGGCAGTAGCATGAAGGGAAAATTAAAGGAGAATGGGGGTAGAGAAAGAAGCCATTGTAAGGAAACGGGAAAAAGGTGGGACAGGAACATAAGTATTGACTGTGGACACGGATGTGAGAATATACAGCAACAAATATTTGAAATAGAAGATGTTTGTTTGGGAATAGAAGAAGCCAAGAATATGAGGTCGAATTCAAGAGATTTTGGATACTGAGAAAACTTTGCAGTGAGAGAAGTCAGCAGAAAGGAAGAAAGGAGAAAGGATACACAGTAGAGAATTCTCAATGGATTGAATGCAGGAAAATGACTAAGAGTTAGGAGAACTAACATTTATGGTTCTAGGACATTTCAAGGCAGATCGCTTAGTGGTTAATGGCCCAGGGGACCATATAACCTGGTTTGCCCCGGACATTTCCAGTCTGCCTCTAATGTTCTGTAACTCTCAAAAGTGTCCTACTCTAGATGAGAATCACAGCTGTGTTTCTGTAGAATATACTTACCTCGGCTTAAAGCCTAAATATCACTTTGTGACCTTGGTCAAACCTTTCTGTGCATCTAAATTCTTAGTCAAAAATTTGGCATAATAATAGTTATTCACAGTGTGTTCTAAGGATTAAATTAGATCATAAAGGGAAGATCATATTGGGAAATCTGATGGAAGACAATTTTAAGAGCAGTTCAGTGTCAATATTGTCATCGCCATCATTATTATTGTTCTTGAAGGTGAGAAAGGCAGGAGGTTGGACTAAAACGCTGAATCCTCTGTGATTCACTGACATCTATTTAGCATTTCTATTGACCACCTTTCCTTCTCTCTGTCTACATGGTAATTCTGTGAGCTCATCCATTCTCAGAACTTCAACTGCTTCCTGTGTTCCATTTCTTCCTAAAACTGTATTTCCAAACCTTTTTCTGCAACTCAGAGCCCTTAAGAATTTTTTGGGGGGGTACCTTACATTTTCATCCCAGTTTAAAAGAAAGAAACTGATTGTTTTATATGGGAATAAAGATATTTAAGCCTAATAAAGTATATTAGTGCCACTAATGTACTTTGATTTTTTTTAACAAGTTGTTACAAGTTGTGATCCTTTGCTTGAGTTTCTTTAAAAATATGCAGATACAGATACAGATATATAAAAGACTAATTGGATCTAAAAACCAAAATCCTGTGAATCTAATTTAAAATTATCTTGTTTTCCCTTTCTAATCTGCCCTTCAATACCAGTTTCCTGATTTCTGTCTTAACTTTCTAAACATTGTCTACCCTATTACCTTGAAGTTATCTTTGATTTCTTCCTCTTCCCCGGTCCCCTTTATCTTATCTATCACTAGAGGCCTTTACTTCCTTTAAAATATCTATCGACCTTGTTCTTTTCATGACCACCATCTTTCTATAGGTCTTTATCACCTTATCCCTGGGTTCTTGACACTATTTTATTGTCTGTTAATTCATTTCCTTCTCTTCTGTTTCAAATTTATTTTATATAGTATCCATGCTGGTCACTATTTTAGGCACTTTTGAAGTATTATTTTATCTAGTGGTATAATCTTGAGAGAATTACTATTCCCATTTTATATTTGAGGATAGATTAGAAGTCAGATATATTGTTCATAGATACCTAGTAGATATGAGATTAACACTCAGGGATGTCTCTCTTGCTCTAGACACATTTTTTAAATATATATTTTATAATGCATTATGTGATCCAACCAAATTCTGCTCTTTTGACTGCACGTCCTGTGCTCTTGGAGCCTCATTTACAGACGGGGTTCATGTTTGCATGTCATGTTATGCAAT